>NC_044245.1:116014570-116317784 GCF_003957555.1 Calypte anna
TACACCCATATATATTTTTTTCTTTCAAAAAAAATTTTTGTCAATTTATGAATAGACTGAAATAAGCTGTAAATTTATGGATGACAAACTCTGTCTGTAGCAATGTCACAATGTCTGGAGACAGGCTTTACATATCTTGTACAAGGGATGCCAGCTTTGTCTATCATATCTCACAAAAGAATTCAGCCCTCTGTTTCTGTGCCCCTTCCTAGCATGTTATCAAACAAGGTTAACTTTTAAATGAATAGAAGAAAAGTCCTACTGTGTTAAAAATAAGAATAAACCTTTTAGACAATGTGCATTATTATTTTAAATGCTGTTTAAAATTCTATTAGTAAAATACATAACCTTCACAGCTAGAGCACCGCTGCGGAGGAAAAATTTGCCTTCTTCCTCATTAATATCTATTCTAGAATGCAACCTTTGTATATTTCAAATTTATTTTGGGACTCTTTTATGAAGAGGAGGGACAGTGATTTAAAAGCACGCTCTGCCTCCCCTCCCCATCACACCAGGAGAAGGCAGAGTGGATGGCTCTTGTTGCCTTATCAAAACCCATTTGACCAGAATTTGGTATGGGGTAGGGGAAAAAGCTCCCCACAAGGTGTGCTGGAGCTTGCTTGGCCCCAGCCACTTGTCCTACCAGCTGTTGTGATGCCAGCTGCCCTCTGCAAGGCAGAAGGGGTGAGCAAGACCTAGCGTGTGACTGCTCAAGGAGCCTCAAAGTTCAGCCAAGAGGGCCTGTGCTACCTGATGGCATCCCAGGGGCCAAAATAGTGCCCCTGGGAACACCTTGGGGAGAGGGTGCATCTCCCATGGCAGAACAGTGTGCTGGGAAGCAACCTATGCTGCTTGGAGGGCAAGGAGGGAGGCCAGGACAAGCTCAGGATGCCCGTTTTGCCCCAGGACCTCACCACAGCACTGTTCCATCGGGCTTCCACCCCACCTCCAGAGGGATGTCCATGCAGCATGGCTTGCCTTGGCCAGCCCCCCACCCCTTGCTGGGACCCATCACACCAAAACCCTCCCTCATCAGGAAAGCGACGCACGTCTGGGGATATAGGCAAACATGAACGCTCAGTGATTACGATGAGCAGGGGTGGGAGGTTTATGCAAACCTTCATTTCAATTTCCATCAGCTGCCTGCTTCATCACTGGATTTTTTGACCTTCCATCTGCGATAAACTCAACTTGCGATAAACTCTCTTTCCCCACCCCCCACACCCCTGATACTAAAGTCACCTGAAACCAGTCCTGGTTTGTTCAAACCTCCCTGGAAGCATCCATAAGGGCAAGCACAGCCTCTGATGGCCTCCTTTGGAAAGCAGCCCGCATTTGCCAGCAGATTTCACGAGCAACCCCTTCGACAAACCCAGACAAAGCTTCAAGTGGTATGGAAACCTGAAAGCCAGCATGTTTTGCCTGGCTGGGAGTTTCACTAGAGAAATTTTACACAGCTCTAAATATAACTCAACGGCAATATTTATTTTATTTAAATGTCTCAGAACATTGCATTTGACAGAAGACAACAGACTGGAAAATTGCTTATACAAAATGCAAGAGGTGGTTGCAGTATTTTCTGGCACATGGCATCGCTCTGCACTTTGCTGACACCCATATAGCTGCAGCTGCCCTGTGCCCTCACCCCGGCACCTCTTGCTCTCTGCTTCCTTAAATGATTGTGTTTCAAATAATTACCCATGACCTAAGGGATCAGAAGGCACAGGGCAGCATTTTGGCTGCCAAAAGATGTATTTTTGCCATACGCTAGTGGCTGAAAGTCTGGAGAGTGAAACTTTCTACTGAAGTCAAGAGTTGGGTCCAAGGGTAGACACATCAAGAATATATCATGAATTCAACCCATAAGCAGCACACTGCAGATCTGCCTTATAAATTGAAAAAAATGCTACCTATGCTGAAATACTAGACATTCCTTGTGAGGTTAAAAACAGAACAAAACCACACAAGACAGGTTTTTGTGTCTATATTACATGATTAAAACCATGGTACAAAATCTGTTAAGCCACTACTTCCAGATTTATGGTCAGGATGAGTTTTAGAGGAAACAAGAGTTTAGAAAAAAAGGGCTTTTGCTGTCTGTTTTTCCACAAAGCAAAACGGCTTCTATGAGAGGGGGAGAGAATAATAACAGGAGGCTTTTTACTCTGAGAAATGAAGTGAAAATGAAAACGTTTTTTAGCTCAGCTCTGCATGCTGGAGCGAGCAAAACAAACCCGGAGCTATTCCATCCCACTTGCCTCAGTTTGCTAAGCCAAAGCAGCATCCTAACTGGAATACAAAACTCCCCTTTGCGATGCTTGCTGACATCCAGACGGTATACAAAATTTAGTGCTTTGCTCCTGAGTACCACTTGCAGGTGCAATAAAAAGGAAATACAGCATGCTTAAAGGCAGCAAGAGGCAGTGTCCCCAGGAGCTACCGCCCCAGCAGAACCCTCCTCTTTGCAGACTGAACATCAAGCCCATGAACAGCTGAAATATTCAGAAAGCAAAATCATCATGGGCTCAATACATCCCATCCCAGGCTGCCGGGGACTCTTCACACAACTGCCCTCCGGTGCTCCTTTGTTTCTTTTTCAACCCTGCGAGATAGGCTACATTTAAAACGTGATGTGCATAGCCCTGTAATAGCCACTGCCTAAAGGATAAAGGGTTTATTACGCTTTCAGCTCAAGTTGTTAATCCCCTACCAGGCTGAAACAGCATGTGCCATAGTCTCTGAGGCCCAGGGTTGGATGGGCTATCATCACCTGTGTAGGAAGTTGTTGCAACAATGGAAAGCAGCATGGTTCCTTTTGGCTTTCTGAGAATACAGAGGACAGAAGCAAACTCAAGGAACGACACTTTAAATTTCAAACTGAAGTTACCTTGCTTTAACAAACATAAAGTTAACAAGCTAAATCCTCACAGCGTTATTAGATCGCCTTCCCTTCCTTTTTATACTTTACAACCTAGCCATCAGCTGTGGGATCGTGTGTGTTCTCTTCTTCCATGGCTTCAGTGTATCCTAAGGATTGCTTTCAGGGAGCAAATGAAGACTATGCAGTAAATGATGCTGTTTGCAGCATAGCTCCTGCCTCTAAATGGCTCTCGGAGCCAGAGATTTTCCAGCAAGAGAGAGGGAAATGAAATCCTGCTAGGGAATCAGAGAGAAGCACTGGTGTGGTCAAGGGACACCAAAACGAGTCCTGTGCCTCACATTTCCTCAGATTTCTTATACCATATGTGGCAAGGTCATTAAGTTAACATTTAAGACAGACATCTTTATTATATGCCTCATTCTTTGGATGGAGAACTTGGGGTAGCCTGAACTTCAGCAGGCTTGAGGAGATTATAGCCAGAGTAGGTATAAAAGGGTCTGGAGATGCAGAATGTCTGGCAATTAAACAACACGGCTTGGAGACAAGGCAGAGGGCTAGGAATTAGTTAGGAGGTGTTACACTGTCATTTTGGCTCCATCCGTGCTTCACCACATAGAAGTGAGTTCCCTGAAACTGTCTCAGTTTCCCCATCTGTAAAATAGGACTACTAACAATCTTGTACCTCCCAAAGGAATCATAAGGATTAATTAAATTCACATTTAATGGTCTCTAACATACTCCACTGAAAGTATGAAAAAAGCCTAGCCTGGGCTGGTTTCAGTTGCTAATGCAGTGGGGCATGTTTCCAAGAAGTTCTTAAAACATCCTCAGCTCCTCTATCACAAACCAACCAATTATCTGAAGAATAAGAAATTAGATGGCTATCATGTGGCAATAAAAAGCTCATTATTGCTTATTGTATTGGATCAAACCTTCAGGACTATCTGTTCTGATTTGAAGAGAACCAGGAGGGCCTTGGGATGCTCACACAGTGCCCTTAGACCTGTTAGCCCTGCTGACCCCTGAGAGTCTTCAACGTGATGTGAAAGGGGAGGCACCATGCATGAGCTGATGGTGTGTTTTAGAGATGACAATGTGAAAGCCCAGATAGGTAAATCTGTAAAGGTACTCTGTCCTGTATTCTTCTTGGAAAGAAATGTTAGAAGTTAAGACTATTGCAGCTGTTTGTATTTTAGATAGAATGTTCAAACTGTGGTTTGTTTTTTTGTTTCTTTTTTTTTCCCCAGAAAAAAAAAAAAAGTATTTTTAGTTATCCTCTTCCCCAGCCCCAACATGTGAAAACACATGGAAATGCAACAGAGGAGGAGTCTGCCATCCTTTGATGTATCTCTTCCCAAATTCTGGCTCTTTCCAGTACATGGCCAAATCAGGAAATATAATTCTTTGTGGAAGTAGTGCAGTACATTAGTAGCCTCCCCCAAGCCTCGTGATGCCAAGATTCTACTATTTTTATTTAATAATAAATTATCCAACTGTTAGTATTGTAGAAGCAAACTAAAGTCCAATTAAAATTTGGAATCTCTTGTAGTAGGTGCCTTCCTATATATCTCTCATGTTCTTTTGTGTTCCTGTCAAGCACTGCATTTGCTCCAGTCTAATTTTTCCTGCTGGAAAACACTGGCATTCTCCCTCCTAAACAGCCTTGTCAGAGAGTGGACTAAGGCAAATTACATTGAAGCCAAAAATATGCCTATTCTGGCTATATACTTATTTAAAGTCAAGGACATTTTAAAGAGCACCTCCGAGCTACTGTAGAGATGCCAGCCTATGATATTTTGTGACGTCTATGAAGTAAATAGAAACAATAATAAAAAAACCTCAACATATAAATAATCTTTAATCAGAGCCATTACCCATTGCACAATAACCCTGAAAACTGCTGTTTACCCTAGCTGTTAGTCCGAAAGTAAAATGTAATACAGTGCAACTAAAATGTTCTAATATACACTAACATCCCCAGAGACAAATTATTTAAGAAATTACAAATTGGTACTTTTTTTACTAGGCTCTTCATACTGACACATGAATAGCTCCTTCTCCTGAAGTAAACTGGATTGCTCCAATGAGCAAGTTTGGCACATTTAGGCTTTTATTAACAAACATCTATGCTTCTCTAATTCTCTAAAATGTAATTTTCTGGTCCATAAAGGCTGTCTTATGCAGCTTCCAGAACACTAAGAATTCCTGACTGACTCGTGAGATGTTATTTTTCTTCCAGGAGAGAACGATTAATAAAATACTGCCTCAGCAATCAAAGATAATAATCCATTTCTAAAATAAGATAAATACATAAAATAGTATTTATTTCATACAATTAGAGGTATCTACTGAATGCAATACCTCAGCTTGCCTGCTGTCACCTGTACCATGTACCAGATCATAATCGTGGCAAAGAAAACCACCACTTTCTGACAGAAGAAGAATGTATGCCACAACCAAATACATATCCAAAATGGAGCATGAGAGAAACATAAACATTGAGCTGCTTCACTTTTATGAATTTAAGACTTGACATCATTTGAATGTATGTTTTATAGTTGGATTTTTGAAAAAGGCCAAACACGATCTCTCATTTCACATCCACAGCTTATCAGTGTTAAATTCAAATCTGCACCGATAGTATGCAGAGAATTAGGTTTATCTTATCAATATAGTTGGCTGTACTTTCAGAGCATATGTTGTACTGAACATCCAAATGACATTAGCTACATCCAAGTCTAGCTATTATGTAAAAAGGAAAGATTAAGGGTTTAAGGTTTCAAAAAAACAGATAATTCCCTTCCTTAGTATTTTTATTTTTTAAAAAGACTATATGTACACACACAGACACATTAACTCTTCTTATATAAATAAGAAAATAAAGAGCTTCCATATTCTTGTAAGAATGCCCATACTAGAATAGTTTCATTAACTTCAATAGCTGTGCTTTGAAATAATTTAATTCAGTTAGGACAAAGCTCTTTTTATAAAATTCAAATTAATGTTGAAAATACATGAGTTTCAAAAATTTACAAAGCAATAATCCCACACTCTGAAACTGAATATAATGGAAATGCTTTCCAACTGAAGAGAGGCATACACAAGAAAACATGGCAGTGCCCTTGTAGGGATATAGTTTAAATCACTCATTTTTTTATCAGCCTGCAGCTTGGCACGAGTTTGAACCCAGTGGATGGAGGTGAAAGATCTCTGTACTAATTTACTGCACCACTGAAATTCCTCGTAATCCCTTCTGCGACTCTAAATTAATTTAAATCTGTCTTTGTAATTTTTTCTCATGTCCTAATACATTCAACAACAACATTTACTACCACTGAAAAGTCTTGTTCTTTCTCTTCTCTGCAAGCAAAATGAAGCTGAATGGATGTCAACACCACTTGTGTTCCCAGAATAACACCAGATTTCACCCTCCGTAACCAAACCCAGTGCGGCGCAGCAGTTCACATCTGCAGTCACGCAGGTTACCAGAAGCACCCTGCCTGCAAGTCTTTACACATACTTTGCATTTACCCCCTTTTCCAAACCCTTGAGAGACTTGCACAGCATTCGTAGAAGACAGCCTCCTCTCTTTTAAATGCCAACCACTCCTGACAGCTTTGCCCCTCAGGAACTCTGAATCCTGAAGGGTGAATCTTGTGCTCTCAGTACGAGGTTCCCTCAGTATCCAGCTTCCTCCAAAGCAAATCTAACATACAATCTGTGAGCATTCAATCTAAGGGGAAAGAATAAAGTGGAGCCTGCTCCTTCGGGGAGAACTATTAGGGTAACTTTTTCTTAAAATCCAAACCACCTTATGGTTTTTCTTTTCCTCAAAAAAGTGGATATATCTTTCAATGTATGCATATATATTATTTCTAAATACTGATAAATATATATGTATATATTTTATTATATGTGCATATATACACATATACATATACACACATATATCATAGTATATATATCATATATACACATACACATATATATCATAGTCTTGGGCACTGCATAGAAATGTGGAGGAATACTTTGATTTGTTTACCCTTTTATGACGATTTCTAATGAAAGCCTACCTTGTGTTGTATTTTATTGTCAGTGGCAACAGATAATTTTTATCAGTCCAAAAAGTTCCTAACTTTGTAATTATAAGCAGCAGAAGAAACATCATGCAGCCTTGTCATGGATCTGGGACAGACATTTTATCTGGTCTGCCTTCAGTGCATCTTTTTCCCTAAACCTCTACCTGTGGCTTGTTTTGATACCAAAATTTATTTTGTTGTTGTGCAGGAAGACACGTGAATTCAGCTGAAGTCAAAAGGAACACTCTCAATAGCATGGCAGCTCTTGGTTTCCAGGCCTTCTTGAGGACAAATAGCACAGGCAACAGCATACTAGTTTTTACTGCATGAAGGCCAGAGGCACCTTAGATGAGTCCTCTGGATATTCAGCTTAATCCAGAGCAGTCACTTCTGTGAGCAAGCAAATCCCTGAAGTGCTAGAGAAGGGTAATTCAGTCCAGAGGGCTGCTGGACCTGGAGAGAAGTTAGGACTCCAAGATGCTGCCTAGGACCAACCTCCCTCTGTCAGGGCAGAGAGAAAGGGTCTTCTTATCCACTGGACAACCCAGTATATTAGCAAAAATTAAGAGTCATATCTGTGAGTTATGGCAGGATGGGCTGGGTCACCACTGATTTTCTGTTGATTTACACTGACTAATGTCAAAGGAACTCTAATCAGTTTCTGGAACTCTAATCAGTTTCTGCAACAGAGGCCCTGTCCTACTTATCCAAAAGCTCTCAGCATCTGAATTTTGTGCACATTTATCTCACCTGCATGTCCACTTGACTGCATCAATGAGTCTAAGGCAATCTCTTAATATGTACAGCTTTTAAAACACATGACTTGTACAAAATGCATGTAGCAGTAGGGAGGTGACAGACATGTTAAAGCTCCTTAACCATGAGCTTATCCTCCTCTTATTAAATTTCCCCAAAAAGTAACCAGGCCATTAGTGGTTTCAAAATCATAGAATGTTCATAGAATCACAGAATGATTTGGGTTGGAAGGGACCTTAAAGGTCATCTAGTTCCAACCTCCCTGCATGGGCAGGGACACCTCCCACAAGACCAGGTTGTTCAAAGCTGTGTTCATTAATCAGACTTAGGAAATTAAAAAGTTTTGCAGATAATATGCAACTTTTCTTTTTTTAATTATCATATCTTGAAAATTCCCTCCTCTCCAGATTGCCTCAGTTGCAGCACAAAATTATGATAACATAGGGGAGACCACCGTCGTTATCCTGATTTAGGTAAAATCCACATTTATCATATGCAAAGCACATTGCTGAGGTCCTTCTGATAAAGAAAGAAATAAGACCTTTACATAGGGAATACACTGACCACCTAATCTTTCTTCTTTTGCTGTGTCAAGAGGCAGATCTTTCCAAAACACAGATCCTGAACGGACTCAAAGACATAGCAGAAAGCTTTAAAATGAGATATATGGGCAATTCTCCTCAAGTCCCTGAAAGTCTTTAGGGCCTTGTGTGTCTGACAGATTACAATTTGCCTCTGGCAAGGAGGCCTCTATTTTTTAGTCAAAACTAAAATCTGTGTATCAGAAATTAAGAAATAATTTTCTAAGTAACTATTTTGACAATGCCTGCCTTGTCAAACGGAGTCTGGAGCATCAATTTGAAGCAAAGTGAGGAAAAAAATAAACCAGCACCCAAATGTCAAATAATGAATTTCAGTTTCTCTTTGCTATCCAAATAAGGTTGTTTAAGGAGAAGTCAACTTTAAATTCAATCAATTAAGAAAATGGTTTAAAAGCAGCTTCAGGGTCCAGACCTGCCCCCAAGCCAATTTACCAATTTTGTGGCTTTGCAATCAGATTTGTGTATTTTTGTTAAAGAACAACACCCAACCTTCCTTCTGTATCAAAAGCACAAACAAACAAATGTCACATCTGACTAATGCTCCACTGGGTTCAACAGGCTTTGGATTAATTTTCACCATTTCCTGCAGGGAAACAGCAAAACAGTTTATAAACAAGTATTATAAAACATGAGGAAATGGAGAAAAAATTTTCCCTTTCTTTCCCAAGACAGCAAACTGCCTTGGAATAGTAACAGAAATGCCACTTAAATTGCTAGCATCCTTTTTTTCTGTGTTCAGTAGTCCTGAATGTTTATGGAAGGCTTTAGCTAGGGATGCTCTTAATTTATAATCTCAGAATGAACTGGTTTGACTTTGAATTTTACAGTACTTTAAAAGTTACTGCTTGCAAGTAAAACTATAAAAAAAGACAAGACATAAACAATGCTATTATAGGTAATCACTAGAACAAACTAGTTGTACTTATTATTTCTGGAGCTATGCCTATGACTTCAATCATGGCTCAGTAACCCATTGCATTAAGCACTGTCAAAAAGCCAAAGAAAATGAAGAAGAAATTTTCTTCCTCAAACATCTTACTTTAGACAATACATAACATAAAGACAGGAGGCAATAGCATAGGCAAAGCATTCAGTTAACACCAGTTAGCAGTCATCTTGGCACATAAGCAAATAAACCATTTTTTGTGTCATCACAGGGAAATGCAAACTATGACAATAATTTCTCGGGGGCAATATCCCCAATATCCTCAAAGATGAAGTGGCATTCTAGGCTGGTAAGGAAGAGTAAATACCTGGATACTGTATGAAGGCTATTTGAATCAATGTGAAGAGAGACCATGAAGGACTGCAGGAATGAGACCAAACATGCTGCATTTGATGGACTCATCCCTGGTGGTCATATGCTGAGGTGAAATAACTGAGGCATAACAGAGCCAGGAACAGATGAACAAGAAAGGTGGTATCTTAAAGATGTTATGCACAATAGTCTGTAAGTGGCACAGTCTGGATAGAAGACATGATAATGACATCTTCATTACATGCCTGATCCACAGGAGAACTGGTGGCAGGGGCTACAGCAATGGAGAAAAGGGCAACAAGAACAACGGGGGTTGGAAGGAAGGCTGGAAGGATGTAAAGCTGTTTCTTATAACAAGGGCAGAAATGAAAAAATGAGGCATGCCAATTTAAATGAACCATGTGTGTATTTATGCCTTCAAATAAGTGATTTAATTTCTGTTACTGGTGTTTAGGCAGTCAGCAGCTATACTTGCCTCCATGACCTAGATGATTAACTGTGGCCAGTTTTTGGAAAAGATCAGCTCTTCACTGTCCAAAAGACACTGTTTTTTCATAGCAAGACCAATAATACATGTTGAAGCACTAAGTACTTATTCCAAGGCATGTAACCTTGCACTAAACTTGGAAAACAGAACCCAGGCTTTCCTCATCAAGGAAAGCAACCTTCAGTCAGAGGCTCAAGAGAAATCTCCAGAAACTAGCATGAAAGTGCTGTTTGAAATGTTCATTTACAGACAGGCTGGACTTGCAAAGATGAGTGACTTCAGGTTAGGATCCTCGGGTCCAGGACTTCAGCCATAGCATCCTCGTGTTCTGAGAACAAATTCTTATAAACATAGATAAAAAACACAGAAAAGTTTCTTTCATCCTTGTCAGAGAGCTGCTCAAGCTGTAATTGAACTTCAACCGACACCCGAGTTGTTCATTCTCTGGACAAAATTGTAATCTCCATGCCATAAAAATTCAAAAAGGTGAAACAGATATTACATTGCTCAAGGGTCAAAAATCTGCACCCAGGCAGATTAAACATATGCATCTCTTGACTTTATTAAATTAATGGAAAAACAGTACATGTCAGTCCAGCCTGAGAAGTGAGCTCCACAGTCACAGATTAACCCCTTCCATGGCTTTTCCACTAATCATCCCTTCCTAACCTTGAGGAAGCTGACCAACCTTCACAGCTTATGAGCAACTGCCAAATACCTTGTTTGTTTCTAGCTCTTAGTAAATTTAATTTAAAAATTTTAACATTGAACAGCTTTGAAAACAATCTTTGTACAATTTTTGCAATATGCTTCCTAATGTTCCTAGTGCCACATCCATGTTTTGCAGCCAAGGGATCAGACAACATGAGCCATCAGTGTACACTTGCAGCCCAGAAAGCTAACTGCATCTTTGGCTGCATCAAGAGGAAAGTGGACAGCAGGCCAAGGAAAGTGATTCTCCCCCTATGCTCTACTCTCATGAGTACTGCATCCAGTTCTGGAGCCTCTTTTACAGGAGAGACATGGATGTGCTGGAGCGTGTCCAGAGAAGGGCCATGAGGATGATCAGAGGGCTGGAGCGCCTCTCCTCTGGAGACAGACTGAGAGAGTTGGGGTTATTCAGTCTGGAGAGGAGAAGGCTCTGAGGAGACCTTATTGCAGCCTTCCAGTATCTGAAGGGGGATTTACAAGAAAGCTGGTGAGGGACTTTTTAGGATGTCAGGCAGTGATAGGAGCAGGGGGAATGGATTCAAACTAGGGGAGGGTAGATTTAGGTTAGATGTTTGGAAGAACTTCTTCACCATGGGAGTGGTGAGACACTGGAACAGGTTGTCCAGAGAGGTGGTGGAAGCCCATCCCTGGAAGTTTTCAAGGCCAGGCTGGATGGGGCTCTGAGCAACCTGATCTGGTGGGAGGTGTCCCTGCCCATGGCAGGGGGGGTTGGAACTAGATCATCTTAAAGGTCCCATAGAGGCTTGAAAATTCTATAATTCTATGAGAAAAGACAGCTTCTCATTCAAGGCAATGGCATTTGTCTTAACTGAGACTGGCATATCTGGGCCCAACTTCTGAACCAGCCCTATGATGCCCTGTCTGTACTGGCTATAAAACTTGCCAGAGTGGAAGAGACAATATACATCCAGCTGGATGCAATGACCATGTGGGGTGTGTTCTGACTTAAGTTAGGGTAAGTTACGGTAGAATATATGAGATAAAGAGCAGCAGAAACAACCCACACATTTATACTAAAAGTGTCCATTTTAATTCTGCTTTCAGTTCCTCCAAATTATCACTTTCTTTCTGAAATTCCCTGATCTTGATTTCTGTCTGAACATAGTTTTGAAAGCAAAGCTTGAGCATGAACAGCTCAGCCATCCATGAGAAGTGAAATAAGTCTTGCCATAAGGAAAAAATATCATTGCATCCTTGCTTTAAATAGCTCCCTAGTCAAGATGGCCACAGTTGGAGAGCCAGCATTTGGCAAGAAAGCTTCTCTCAGTGGGAAGATATCTTGGCTTCTATGAAGCAAAACTTGCTTTGATTTGGTACCTTATTTTCAGTACATACTGAAAGTTCATGATACAAGGTCTGCTGGAGTGAAATCCTGTCATTGACTTGTTCAGTTTTGTACTAAGCCCCAGTAACTAAAGGAGCTATTTGGTATGTGAGCCCACTACAGTACTCTCAAATGTGCTACTGATAAACATGGGGAAGCCAGTATTGTGAAATGGCAGGGATACCAAAGCTTGGAGGAAAAGCTCATACAACTCTCAGGAGCTACTCAGAAGTACTTGTGTCACTTTCCATGATCTGGAGGAGCTGTAATGGCTGAAAGAATGGCTTCATGGGTCTTCAGTGTACACTGAGTGCCTGCATTTTCAGTATTTATCATACTTGCAACCAAATATATTTATTTCAACATCTCAGGAAACATCTGCCCAATAATGAGTGAAGATCTACCCTATTTTTACATGTGTGGGTTTGCTGTTATTGAAACTATAAAACCTGAACTCATGGAATTGGTTTCAGCTTAGTCAGATCCTGTACACAAAATTTTGGAAGCTAACCCCTTTTTAAAACCCAAGTTGTAGTACCTTTAAAAGAGAGGCTCCAAGAGAAAACATGATACATCTTAAACAATACATCTTAAACACTATTGTGTTTAGAACAATCAGGCCACAAGTTGCAGATCTAGATGACTGTCAGGAGACAAAAGCCTGCTTTCCTGATGCCAATCACTTTACCTGTCAGACTATGTAACAAGTCACTGATTTAATTAAATTAAGGCTTAAAAGTATGTCAATAGCCTTATTAGTTTCTGGAAGAGAAACACAGGGAAACTCCTTTGATTTTCCTTTATTATTTCTCATCCAAGCAGTTTTACTTCCCATACAGAAAACTGACAACCAGGTTGTGCTGACTATAAATCACAATTTTCATAGAGGAACTAAGCCCTTCTTTTAATTGAATCATTCTCTGTAAAAAGAAAACATGGGAGAGGTGGCACTTGCCCAGAACTTTCAGGATTAGCTTCTTTTCACCAAAGGATCACTGGATGTGTCTTAATATCCTAATCTCCTACCCTTTTTCTGTCTTGGGTCTCCTTACAGCATATTCTACCTTTTCCTCCCTTTGACACGTGAGAGTGTGAAGGAGCTGCTTTGAGGCAAAAATTCACCAAGCTATTATTTCCAGGAAAATATTCTTCTATTTTTCCACAGTGCATTTATAGAACGACGTATAAATTACAGCTTAACATATATGCCAAATAACAGTGTACTTACAAATCTTTTAATAGCATAAAAACATTTGGATCCAATGGGGTATAAATCAGCAAGTTGTTTGCATTCTGGGTGTCAGTACAGAAACCAAGCTGCCATGCCCAGGAGCACTTTCCTTACAATTAACTTAATGCTAGAATGGTGCTGCCACATTCAACCATCATGATCAATGTACAGTAATGGTTTTTAAATGTTAAAATGTATTAGTATTTGTTTCTGCAATAGCTTGCAATGAAATCCAAACCAGAGTAGAAATTGTTATTTTTAAAAAGCACACATTATAGTTAAGTGGGAAGGTATCAGCAGAATGTACTGCTTTCCTTTCAGCAGTAAACCCTGTCACAGGCAGGGCACTGGAGTTAAGCTCCATCTTAGCAGGCTATCTATCAAGCCACTATCAACATTTTGAATGGAACACAAAAATGTGAAGTTCTGGGCACAAACACACACTGATCCTTCTCAGAAACGGGCGCTATACTAGTTTAAAGAGGACCATACAAATCAATAATTACCACCCTAAAAGGCATTTAAAAAATACACACCACAGATTTTCAGTTACATAGTAACAAGATGCTCAGAGACAAAGCTGACAAATGAGCGAGACCCACAGCCACCCAATGAAATTAACACATTGGTGATGGCAAATCCAAGCACCTATGTATATAGACATGCACTTATATCCCTACATTGAAGTACACCAGACAGTACTTTCCCTGAAAAGGTCAATGAGAACAGTCTGTGGGTCTCTGAATGGAGGAGTGCCTGGCATAGGAGCTGATGCATCAAACGGACCAGGTGCATCCTTTTGATGGCATCTGTGGACAACAGCCATGGGACTATGGAGGTTTGGGTCAGTGAGGAGGGCCTGGAGCAGCTCCAGCATTCCTCAGTGTGGCTCTCTGTTTCTCTTCCATACACACTCACAAACAGGGCCAATAACCAGCCCAACAAGAACATTTATAGTCACAGGTCCAGACAAACCCTGTAGGTGCAGTCTGCCAGGGGAAAGGTTTACTGTCCATTCTACAGCCTGTAAGTGATTGTATAGATATTTCATACTGATAAATTAGCTAAAAGACAATCAGCCATGCTGTTAGGATGCTTAATTTCAGAGACACATTATCATGGCTGTAAAATGCTTTCTGAGCATTCCTCAGAAGTGCCTTAGGCACTTCTGCTCTTCCTGAGTCCTACCTGCATAAGAAACCAAAATCTATTTTGTGACAGCCCAGATCACTTAGTGTGATCTGTGCTGGCCAATCCCTGATTTTAAAGCTGATGGCACTTCATTTGAAATTCTTTTTAATAAAGAGTCAGGACTCTGATGAACTGAGAAACTGTTGGCTTGATCTTTTATAAATATTATGAGAGCAGCTGTTTGCCTGCCCAGATTTGCTCTGATGCCTGCTTCTCTCTGTGACTGTGCTCAGCATCAAAGGAACTATAAAAGTAAATATGAAAGGGAAAGGTTAAAAAAGTAACAACAGCTACAGGTATGCAACTTCTGCGGAGGTAAAAATTACCAGAGTTGGTTTTCTTCAAGCTACCATACTCCCAAGGTCAAGCCTGTGACGGATGAAAAGCTGACATCTTCAAAGGCTTGAGAAGGGAGAGGGAATTTCCTAGGAATGCTTAGAGAAATCAGAGAGTAGGTAGGTGAAATTGCCAACAATTTGAAAAAACTGAAAACCAGAAAAGAGGAGTATGTTGTTGGGTGAACAGGCTCCTCCTTCCAACCCAAACGTGGATTAAAGTGGATCCATCTGAATTACATCAGAGAGATTACATTTAGGTAAAGGAATATATGTACTTTTATATTCCTTTTTTTTTTCCTCATTGTAAACATTTGATCCAGTGTTCTTACTAGTTCTAGAAATAAATACATTTTGTTCTGAAATAGCAGTTTTGAGTAACTTTAATCGTTCCTCCACAGAAAAGGTCTTGATGGTCCCATTGCACTGGGTCTGACTATACTGTCAAGAGACTGTAAGAATACTGAAGTAATATAAGTCCTAATTTCAGAAATGGCATTGTTGATATCAATTGTCCCTAATAATTAATATCTGTACTTCACCCTTGCAGATGAGAAGGCTAAAAAAAAAAAAAAAGGCAGTCTATTTTACATTCATAGATCAAAGTAAAATATACATCATTAGTAATGGAAGCTATGTTGATGGGTAGTTTATAAGTCTCTGAAGAATATAATCTGTTAAAAACTATGCTACAGATGAAACTATTAAAAGACTGACATTTGCTAAAATCATTCTTTAAGTGTACACTAACTCTGACTGTACCAGGAGAAAGTTACATACTTAAAAGAATGGAGTTTTCCATGACTCCTGCCTAACAAAATTTTGATTGAAATCAAAGTGGCAGCACTGAGAACACAGGGTTGACATAACAAATGCCATAGCCAATTTGAACAATTATGAGCCCAAATCTGCCATCATTTACATATACATGTGATTCCAGCTGGTGAGCTCACATTATGTATGCACAACCAACAGAGAATATTTTTTTATGTATCTCCAAGTTTCACAAAAAATATAATGGAAAGTCAATAGCATTTAAGCTAAACAAAAGATCCTTTAAGGAATATGCTGAAAATCACCTTGCTCCATGCATTTGTCCAAAACCCTGCAAGAGTCTGAAATGTGATATGAGTCTGAATGATGTGTGATATTGCACATAAAATTGCACTGTAAATACAAAACAAGTGAAGAAGGATGCACTGACATCAAATGCAGCAAAAAGTCAACATTTTTTTGTATTTAAGCTGATGTATTGCTCTTTGGGCTGCTCTCCTTTGTGGGTACCCAACTCAAACTGATGACAGCAAGGCTTCCAAAATGGGAGCATGACTTGTGCTAGTCTCTCTGGTGTCCAAATCAAAACAAAATCATCTTTAAATAGGCCTGATTCAGCCTGGGATCTGAAACAATCAAAGATGAAGATGATCACACTGTGCTTTCCCTTCCAAGTGGAGCTGGAGGAAGCTGTGTGTACACATTTGCTTGCGCCAGCTTTGCCCATATGAGGTCTGACAGTCCAACAATAGACCTTAAGCAGTGAGGCAGCTTCTGGTGGGTCTGCCTGTACCACCACAGCTCTCTACAGCCCCAGAAATGTCAACCACCTGTAACAGCTACCATGACCACTTCATGACCAGTGAATAATTTTAGCAGCTCAGACATGTAAAAGGTGGTGACGCGGCTCTCCAAATGCCAGCAGTCTTCCAAGTGTAATCCCTGTATCTTGGAGAATCAACAAGTTTCACCTCAGTTGTCCACAAAGGTTAACTGAGAAAACAAGTCTCTTGCAAGCAGGAGAGGTTTGCAGCTCCACAGGAGAAAGAAAATAGGGGACCACAGCTCAAATACTTCAGAAGTATCTAACTTGCTTCATTCTGAAGAACCTGATAGGGTAAAGGCACTAAGATAAAGTGGTCTCTTGGAATTTACATGACAATACAGTAGTAAAACTTGTTGCTTTGCTTCACACATCATTTCTTTCACACATTCCTCCTTCTGGAAAGAGATGATAATGCTGTCTATAGTTCATATACAAGTGTTTTCCACTAACTTAACTGAGATCACAACCCTTTCAAAATGAAATTTCTAAGCTCATGAAAAAGCCAAATCTAAACAACATTCCTATAATCTGTGTTCTAACACTTGGATACTACTTGAAGACTCTACAATTAATTACATTTTCCTTTAATAATTGATTTTTTTTCCTTTATATACTTCTTCAACACTATTACAATACTGTTTTGTAAGAAGACCTGTTCTTAATTAAAAAAAAAAAAACTAAAATTTGTGAAAGCAGAACCTTCTTTAACTAGTAAGAACATATAGTTGGAAGCTAAAAGACATATAATGATATCTTTTCATTAAAATCATAAATGTCAACTTCAGTATTTCACCTAAAGTGGATCACTGTATTTCTGTGTTCCCTTATGAAAAAGTATAAATCAGCCAGAAGAGTGAAACCTGCCTACATGCAAAATGAAGGCATTCGTGACCTGATCTTTTCTGAAATCAGTGTGCACGTTTAGCTGGATAAACCAGGCACAAGAGAGTATTCTTCTATTTATATTATATCCTTCTTTTATTACTTTTATTGAACACCGAGTGTTTTAGCAGAAAATACTTGCAAAGCAACTGGTCTGCATTTGCTGATCAGCTTTTTCTCAAGAAATGGAGGAAGCAAGTCATGGCCAAAAATGAGCATTCATCTCATAGGAAGGGCTGAAGCAGAACATGCCATGTAAAATAGTGAAATGAAAAGGGACCCTTTTTTTCCCTGCTGCAGCATCTACTTGCTCTTTTGCTAGCATACCTAGAAACATATATTGAGAACAAATGGTGCATTTGACCTTACTGATAGTAGCACCAGAGGGAATCCTATATTGTTTCAGAGCTGGTAAACCTATGCATATTAACACTGGAGTGTATTTGTCCTTATCTTTCTTAAAAAGAAAATCCTACCCCCCAAAAAAACCTCTACAGCATTAAAATTAAACCCTATTTTTTCCTTAGCACTGGTATTTTAAAACACTGTGTGTCAGTACATATACCTTGACACTTTCTGGAAAGGAAATTAGGACTTGCTTGACACCATGAGAGTAAATTAAGTTTATGCACGTGTAAATACAAACCACAAAATACTATGTTTATGGTGTGATATGATAAATGAAATCAACCTTGCATGATTCATGATGAACAAATTTACTAAGCTACATTTTTTTTACCTTACGGGCACATGCATTAACCCATGAAAAGAAAATGATTTCTTGACACTGTACTTTTAAAATTCAAAAGGACCCATTCCAGTAACTAAATAATGTCTAAACCTGTGCACACTGGGGAAAGGGTGGGGAGGGTAAACAACAGCAAGGGGCAGATAGATCCAAGAGTGTAAGATTTTCACCCCTTCAAGTCAACAAGAGAGTGTTCCAGCTGACATATGCAGCCTCTGCTTGCCCTTTGTCATGTCTGTGTTTCACCTCAAAAACTGTCAGTGACTTGTCAGAATCAATCAGAAAAGCTAATGCAATTCTGCAATGATGTACAAGTTTGGACAGCATGACATCAAATTTCTGGTAGTGTGTGTCAAGTACCATATGAAAACAGATGTCCTCATTACTCCACTGCTTTGGTACAAAAGAGTACATCTTACCTTTTTGACCCATATCTGGCAATTGGGGGATTATAATAAAGGACAGCAAGCAATACAGCCTCTAGCCAGGACTTTTATCATATAAAACGAATTCTAATGCTCCTTATCTTCTGGCAAAAGTAGTTTGCTTTATCAAGTACAGTTTTCCTGAAAGCTGCTTTATGTTCCAATGACTTAGAGGTCTGATTCATCAGTGCTCCATGGACCTAAGACAACCCACCATCTTGCTTAGCAATACAACGGGGGTTTCCAGAGCTTGAGTAATCATTAAGTGCTACACCTTGATCAGAAAAGCCAAAGCCTGTTACCCCTGCACATGTGCACCTCCTGGATGGTGCCTGAGCTCTGAGCATGCTGAGGGGCTTGCAATGCAGCCTCACCAGGGGGTTATATACGTCCCAGTCCTTCTCTAGAACCAAAACGCCTGCTCCTAATACACTCCATAGTCCTCACAGCTGCAGTGATGCCTGGAAAAAGACCTATGTATGCAAGCTTACCTGAAATGCATTTCATTATTTTAAATGATGAACAGTACTCTTCCAACAACCTTCACTGGAACATTAAAAAAAAAAAAAAAAAAAAAAAGGTAGAGTTCTCACTAGCTGCACTTCTCCTCTTTGATACTGTCACCAAAGCTCCACTGATGCTATGTGAGAGAAGACAGAATGTTTTTTAAGAGAATAGTCAGTCAGGGTGCCAGCAAACTCAAAGTGCCCTGGACTTCCTACAGGAACAACAGACAGGCAGATTCTCTAATTCCATTATTAAAGGAATTTAGGGAACCCTATAATTTGAGGTGTACTAGCAGGTAAAATCTTGATAAAAGATTGATTTAAATATAAAAAGAATACATTCCTACCACAGGCGATTGAGAGAAGGATAATTTCATCTCCTGAGGAAAATGCAAGCATACCTCCCTGTGTCAGGTGATACCCAGGAACAGACTTGTAATTAGATGCCTCAGGAAGGAGCTCAGAGAGAGCTATGGAATCTGAATCTTCCCTGAGAATTCTCCTTGTGCTCATAGGGGATGGTGAAGTGAAGAGTCTCTGAATTACTTTGTTTGCTGGCTGTGCCTCTCCATCTCTCTCACAGCTCTTTGGGGTGCACAGCCTGCTGCTATTTAGCATGTTTGTACAGTCACAAGCCCTCTTTGGGAAAGAGCTGGTGGTAAAGCTTCTGTGCTAGGATGAGCATTGGCAAGGGAAAGAATCTCATATGCAAGAGCTCACGTTACATATTCCCCAGCAAGGAGATTTGCTTGCACAAAGACACTCAGCATAACATAATAAAATAATATAATATGGAATAATATTCAGAGCTGTGTATCGGTATTCCTGTTCAAATCACTGTGCATGTTTCGAAAGAGACGCAGGAAACAGCAACAAGATCTGGTTCATGGAAATACAGGATCCGTGTTTGAGTAACAGGTTGTGCTGTCACTAGTTCCTAGAATACAGTATTCTTCAACAGTAAGGGACAGATAAATGTAATATAGACAGAAGCATCATTTGGAGTAAGATGGAATCAATCCTTTCAAACCAGTGGTTTATCTACTGAGAGAGCTATAAGAGATCCTACACGGTACAAATGATGGTTAAGTTTCTTGTGATTTTGATTGAGGCTGCAATTAGCACACTCACTGTCATCAGTGCCTGAGCTATGCATCTTGAGGACTAAACAACTTTGATCACCACTAGCTTAGCCTGACCTTTAATTTGCCATGGAATTGTCTTCATCTGTGTCTACTCCTCACATAGATTTTAGTAGCTGGCTTTCTTCCTGGTGTTTCAGAGCTTCTTACTGTAAGTTCAGCCTTTCCAGCTACCCACATCCTAACAGTCACACACAGATTTTATACCATTACCATATCGAACACACTTTGAGTTACAGCATGAGTATGGTAATATCCACATATTTAGCACATGAAAGATATGAAAACTTTTGGGCTATGAAGACTAGAGTTGGCACATTGCATTGCAGGAGGAGCTACCCACCCTTCCCACATACTGCATGTGAGCTGCTGTTATTATTTCGATAACCACTGCAGATTAAAAACTCATCATTACAGGAGAGGAGGTTTAGGCAGCCAATCTGAGAATGACCCTGCTACTCCATATGAGAGCTGCACTTTTCTTTCCTCTTTTTCCTGAAGCACATGTCAACGATATGCAGTATCAGAATAACCCAAGCAACATGCCTACCAAAATGAAATAATGGAATTCTAGAGTCGTTTTGGTTGGAAAAGACCTTTAATATCATCAAGTCCAACCATTATCCTAGCACTGCCAAGTCCACCACTAAACCAGGTCCCTAAGTGCCACATCTCCATGTCTTCTAAACACCTTCAGGGACAGTGACTCAAACCACTCCCCTGGGCAGCCTGCTCCAATGTTTGATATCACCTCTCATGAATAAATTTTTCCTAATATCCAGTCTAAACTTCTCCTGGCACAACTTGAGGCTGTTTCCTCTTCTTCCAATAAGAGTAAGACCAATAAGTATACCTTCACAGTATGCAAAAACTCAGTGTAAGGAAGAAAATCAGAGAGCCATTAAAGTTGGAAGGGATCTTTTGAGATAATTTAGTCCCACCTACTTGCTCAAGAAGGGTCATATACAGCAGGTTTTCCCGGACTGTGTATTGATAGATGAGAGATTCCGTATCATACCTGAGCAACATGTTCCAGTGTTTGACCACTCTCACAGTAAAAAACATTGTCTTGTGTTCAGATATAAGGAATAACAGAGAATAAAATACACAAGACCAGGCCAGGCCACTTCATGCACCATATATTCTGATACTGAGATGCTGAAGAGGACTAAGAACCTGAGAAGACAAGAAAAGCCAGATCTTAAGTGACCCTCATGTAAGTCAACAACATTCCCAGAGAAACCTCTCTCTTGCTTCCCTGAAACCTCACCTTCCCCTTGCTATCGATCCTGATGGTTCCTACACCTGCACTCCTTGCATTTTTCCAGCTGGTCAGGGTTCTTCACCCCCCTCTCTTTTCCCCTCTAACAAAAGCTGGGAATTTTCAGGATACACGATGTATCCCTAAGGTCAGATATCTTCCAATGTATCTGTGTGATACCTCCAAAGTGAGGCAGCCACACTCTAAGTATTACTGCTCGGAGAAAATTGGTTGTAACAAAAATATTTAACAGATTTTCTCCTTAAGATTGAAATGAATGACATTTCTTCAGTAAATATGCAGAATGTTTTAATTTAATTTGTATTTGCTCTTCTGTTCACAGAGATCTCTTTGGACCAAGTGACAAACAAATCAGCCTGGCTCCAGGACTGCTCTATCTGCAAAATAAATCTCATTTCTTATTGGAAAAACTGGAGACTCTAGGTTAATATTCTGATTTCTTGCTATACCATATACAATCTTTTTACCTTTCTTTTGCACTTGTGATTCTCACTGCTTCCATAAAAATATCTTATTAATTTCCTCAAACATTAGAACAGGCTTGCAGCTGTTAAAATTGTTCTTTGTAATATTTGCTTTGTAAAAACATGGTCAGGGACAGCACAATTTAACTTCCACAAACACGAGATTTTTATGATAAATCAACAGGGCAGCAGATACATGCACTACGAAGTTAACGGTGTGTCAAGATATTAACAATGTTGATTCTTGAAGAGAAGTCTGGAATTTAAAAGACAAAACTGGGTTTATTGGATAGGACAGATTGCTGCTTGTCTGACCGACTTAGTCTGTGTGACAGAGCTACAAGCTGCCTTTGGGTTCACAAGTCCTTCAAAACTGAAGATTCATGGTAATAGAAAGCTTTTCAGCATAAAGCACCCAACAATCAGAGTTAAAGTTTTATTTATTGGCTCTGACCATCTACTTCTGTTATCAACCATAAGGGCCCATACACTTCATCAACTCCCAACAATAGCCGCAAGCTTGGACAATCTGTCTTGTGTCTTCATTGGGTAAAACTTCAATGGAGCAGCATCGATTAAAGAACAGCCCACGCATAAAATGGAAACTCATTAAAATAAACTTTTTGAAAGGGGGAAAGAAACTTCAGTTCCAATTGAATTGAACTGTTTTTATTTCAGAGATGAAAGCTCCATTACCCAGCTATACATTCATGTGCTCTTGGTTTAAGTGCTTTTTATTTGACTTAAACTTTTGGTTTCTTCCCATGTCTTTTTGGAGGCTTGAGAAACATAATAGGAATTCAGAGCTTATTGAGCTTGATTGGAACACAGTATCTGTGAACCTCATCATAATACCTCCTGGACCTTTATGTTTATCGTCTCACTGTGGCCTCTTTTGTGTGTTTTCCTGGCCTTTCCTACAAGAACAATTGCCTCCTTTCACACATATTTGCAGAGACGTTTTTAACACTTTAAACATTTTTAAATGAGTGGCCACAAAATAATGAAGAAATCAAAATAATGCAGGTGTAGTCATTTACAGTCTAGATGGAAGAGTGCGTAAGATGCTGATGTCAAGATAGCTTTTCTAAAGTGCTTATATGAAAACTGACTTGCAGCTTACTGCCTGAAAACCTCACCTTGAATTTATTATGAGGGCAATAATAATATGAAAAAATACAGATGGTGACCTCTGCTACGTGGAAACTTCAGTTTAAACAGAGCAAGCTTAATCCATAGTATATTACTCATTTATATCGAAGCTAAGTAATAATACCCAAACGCTTTGATTTTAGATGGCTGAACACTAAATGCAATGAACTATATTCTCAGTTACTTACATATACTGAATGTCAAGAGAAATTTGTTTAACACTGTGAAGCTATACAGAAATATTCACTGACTGTGCCGCCAAACACCCGGCACTGCAGAAAATGAGCCCACAAATGCTTTACAAAATTTCATCACACTATGTGCTTTTGTCTTCATGTATACTTTTATGAAACATAAAATAATCCACCTTCATTAAAATATATGCAAATATTTCTTAAAGCTTTCTTCTTAAACAATAGCACTCAACTTGCATACAAATATAGAAGATGAATATATCTTTGTGCTTCAAATTCTCCACCAATATTTTTTTCACCTAAATTCTGGTTTCGGGTGAAAAAATCAAATCACCTTTGATTTCAGCTAGACACAGATGCACACAAGAGAACTCAGTTTGTCAGGTTTACATATGGCCACACAAAGGCTGAGAAAACACCAAGGTCTGTTAATGATCATCTCCCTAGAATACCAAAAAACGTACTTCATGCAGCACATTATTTAAAAACAAACAATGTGTGGGAATCAGACAGATTTAAGACCTGCATTATTCTAAATTTTTGCATAAAGACTCAGTGTTGATTATAAATTAGTTTTTCTTATCAATGTGTTCATTCTCACACATTCAGTTCCTGAGGCTGATAGACATTAGTCTAACACTTAGACAAGACAAGGAGAGTCTAAATGTTTGAGAGAAAGCCATGCAAATCTGGTAGTCTGGGACTCCCTGATCATAATCTTACAATTTCTACATTGCATTTGTCCTTAGGATATTAAATTATGGCATAGTTCACAGTCTAGTGAGGCAAGCTCTAGTTGGTTTTCATCTTGGTACCCCAGCCAGGATGATGAAGATACATCCAGGCTGCCCCCCCAGTTTCTACACAGCTCACTCTGCTTCCACTGCTGCTCTACCCTTCCCTCCTTGCACTCGAGCTAGATTGAAAGTGGCACAGTTAATGCAGCCTGCACCTCATTTGCTGCTTTGATGTGATGCTTTGGCACATCAGAAACTCCATTTTTTTCCTTTTTTGCCTCAGTTTCACCAGCTGTAAATTTAGCCAGCTCCATGGAAATATTGCTCTCATCACTTTGTGCTTCTACTTACTATAGTGAAAGTATTATATAAAGATGAGCTTTCAAAAACATTTTTTTTAAGAGACTCTTTTTTTTTTAAACCCTGCAAAATGTCTCAGTGTTAGCAAAACTTATTTCCTGTATTTCTTTCTTAAAATCTCAATCTAAAAAGTAATTTGGGATAACAATCCCACATCGCTCAAGGCACCAGAGTCTGGATAGGGTTTATCAGCACAGAAAGTGGGGAGTTTGGGTCATGAGAAATGTGGAGACAAACACAAACATGTTTGATTGCTTCTCTACTTAACATTTTTTTCCTGAAGAAATCAAAAAACTATTTAGAACAAAAAAGGTGTTCATCAAATACAGAAATGTATAACTGGCATAAGAATCAATTATAAAACAGATCAATTAAACATCTGTGGAAAATACTGTATTACTACAGCATGATGAATATTTTCGAAGCATTTCCTGATGGACTTGGCAGTTCAAACACATTTATTACACATACAAACCAAAGTAAAAGTCCATGAAACTGAGCTATGTTCCTATATTGTTGTTCCTAGAGTTTACATTCAGTATAGCTCACAGGGATTGCTACTCCCCATCAGACATTCTCAGGTCAACCACAGAGCCTTTAAGAATAAAGCAGAAAAAAAATAAAGTAGGATACAGAATTCTTGCTGACACTGTCTTCACAGGCCATTTCATTATTTTACAGGTGGTTGCAATCTGCTTACATTTTTAATAACATTAGATATGGCCATATTCAGATTAAAAAAATGCATTTTATAGCCCAAAATGCAATGTTGTAGTTTTAAAAATAAAATATCGTTGCATCAAATTATTATAGGTTAAGACTATTATTTTTTTCCTCTTCTTAAAAATACAAACTTGCATTGCACACACAACAAAATATTCTGAACCCCTTGCTTATACTGCTAGTGTAACTGCTGGCATGGAGCTCTATCCCAATTAGACCTTCAAAAAAATGTACTGTCCTATTCTCTGAGCGTGTTTTTGGAAGTGGCAATCAAAGAAATATTCTAACATGAACAAGTGTTTCTAAGTGCTAATTATTCATGGTATCACTTGCTGATTGGTGCCTGCGGCCATGAAAATTTATTTCTAGGCTGTATTTACAGTAAAACCAAAAGTGCTTAGTGGCAAGTAGCTTAATCAAATTTAAGAACAGCAGACAGATAACATAGGATTTTTTTTTTTTTTGCTTTAATCCTCTCATTTGGTTTTGAAACATAAGGCCCTGTTCACTTCATTTAAGTCTCACAATGACTGGAAGCTTGATCAATCTGTCTTGTGTCTTCTTAGGGTGAAACTGCAATTGAGTGGAAGCAACAGATGAACAAAGCCCACATTGAAATCTGTAGCTCATTAAAATAACGTTAAAATAGGGTAAAATCGCAATTGTAAGTGAATTGTAGTTGGCTTCTTTCAGCTACATACATTTGATTAATAAACCATACATTCATTAGTCATGAACCGCTGGTCTTTAAAGTAAATTTAAATGAATGACCTTGCTTTTTTGATCTTAGACAGTTTTGAAAACATTTATGAAATAAAGCTTTAAAAAATAGGTCAAGGGCTGTTTCCTACAAGCCAAAAAGCTAATGGGATACGATCTGTCAAATCCCATAATCAATTCACATTCTGATACAGAAACTTTGAAAGCTGCAAGTACAAGAGACATATTGCAAAACAGCTTTTACAGAGGGGAAAAAAAGTATTTTTATTGTTAATTTGCCTTAAACTCACAAGTATTCCAACACTTTCAAGAACATATTTTTTTTAAATACTGTAAGAAAGCAATCTTAATTAAGGTTTCAGCAACTCAAACAACAGTGAGAGAACACAGGGCTGGAAGAAAACTCCGAAGTCATGAAGTTGACTAGCCTGCAGGTTCAGACCATTCATCCCAGACCATTCTGTTCAGAACCTGAACAAGGATGCTTCTGCCTTGAAACATGAGTAGAAGTTACCCTATATTTTTACACTGACTTTTCCTCAAGATCACCATTGGTATTAACCAGAGCCAGTTCGACAGGAGGCTGGTGCTGGCAGACAGGAGGGTGCAGCCTCTCTGCCACCATCAGCAAAGCCTCAGGACCTGTTATGACCCCACATGGAGAGATGCAGGGTAGCACAGGTGCCAATGCTTCAGATTTGAACAGTCCACATTGCCTCCACCTTTCAGTTTTTATTCTTGATCTTGAAAAAACTCAGCATCCTTGTAATAAATCGTGCAACTCACTGCCACAGGGTTGGAAAGACAATGGAAGGAAGTGCCTGAAGTTGAACCCAGAGCTACGTCCCTGCAAGAGTTATTACTTCATGTGCAGTTTTTGTGCTGATCAAGTGAGAGCAAACAGCCCCTGCTATCTGGACAGACCTTTGGGGCAAAGGTGTTTGTACCAGAGACCTCTGCACATCAGAGATGATCTTGAGGTGGACTGGGACAGTTAGGCTTCTCTCTTTTGGCCACCCTGTTTTATTTTCCAAGAGCTCTTCTTTCCTTTTCCAGTGAGGAGGTAACAAAATGAAGAGCAGGGTATAGTCCCATTAACAGAAGCTATTGTAGGAAGACAAAAAAACCCTACCAGGAATTGCTCCTAAAGGGCATTAGTTTATTCTAGGGAAACTTCAGTAATCCTGGGAATTAATTCCAACTGTCTGTCATTGTTCTTTTATGAATTCACCATGGAGAAAACACAGACTGGTGGTCATGGTGAGAGTTGGTATAAGCCACTGTTAATCCCATTCCTGATGCAAAATCACCAGTCCATGCTTTTACAGATGAGCAAGAAAGTAATTCCTAACCCAATTTCAACTCTCAGTCCAACATCTGAGCCAATAAAACACTAAATCTACTTCTTATTTGCCTGTCTCCTCAACATTGCTGGGCTCCTCACAGGCTGTTTACGATACATTTTGGAGATTCTCTTTAAAACTAAAAAATTAAAATATTTATGTCATGATAAAGTTCCCTTAAATTCAAGTAATGATCCTAATCACCACACCTACCATGTGCAGCTGATTGAAAGTAGCATTCCTAGTGCCAGGTCAGGTCCTCAAGAGCTGAGCTGCTCAGTGGAGGTGTTGGTTTTACCTCTCCTGACTGCAGAGGGACAACTACAACCTGCACTTAAAGAGCTCAGGTGCATGTACTTAGGATGGGTGAATGTATCTTCCACTTAATTTACCAGAATTTCACATTTTATTTAAACTGAGTATGCTCCATGATGACTTTACATTAGTAGAAAGCAGCATGCCAACAGCTTCCAGCCTGCATCTCATGTACCAAACAAGTCTCCTGCATTTGGCTGCATGCATGGGAACTGGCTGCAGATAAAATTTAGGTGCCTGAATGTAGCTATCTAAAAATGCTCTATCTGTGCTCCCCCTTGCCTGCAACAGCTACCTGTAGAGTCAATGGAGCTTGAACTGATTTATTTCACCTGAAGTAAACAAGCAAGGATCAATTCAGCTGCCTCAAGACAGGGGTCTATCTAGTACAATAAGATGCTCCACAGTATTTATTCTGCAATCACACAGAGCTGGCAGGTCTAACACTGCCATGGAGGAAGAATTACATCCTTCTGGACCCACAGCTGGAGGCCATGCAGGACAGACATCTATGTTTAGGAGAATGAATGGTGTCTTTTGTATCTTCATTACAGCATCAGTGTAAATGATTTCCCCAATAGCATTAGCAGAACCTCAGCAGACCAGGGACCAGGGAGAGAACAAAACTACACTGAAACAACTCTGAATGCCCATTTGCACTCCCTAGAGGCTCAAAAGATAAAACTTACCAAGGCACAAATATCACCATGCTCAAATAAGAGGTCTGTGCATGCATCCCACCAGCAAGCCCCAAATAGGATCATGCTGAAAACAACACAATACAGATTATTGGGAGCAGAAGAGCACTCCCACCTCCTCACATAGCAGCAGTGAATTTACCTTTTATTAAAGCATACATTTTGACTCATTTTCTGACAATATCTAATATGTATCAATACTTATGTTAGCAAAAGTTATTGCAACTGTGGAAACCATGTTTAATTCTCCCTTAATATATGCAAGGCAAATTATCCAGTCTGATCAAAAGGTGTATCTCACTTCAGCTGGTCATGATGAGTTTTAGGTTAAACTCTTTATACATCCTCCCTATAGTGGCAACATAAATTAACCATATTAATCCCTAGAGTAATTTCTCATAAAATTAAGAAAAAAGTACATTTTACTGCTAAGTCTTTTCAGAAGACACTAAATAAAACTCCTTGTGGTTTTTTTTTATTATGTCAAATATTTACTTCATTATAAACATCATCCACTGGTTAGCACTCCACTTGAACGATCACCATGCTATGTCACTACACAGCATTTTCAATCAATTTTTTTATATATTCCTTGCATGTTCAGTGCAGGAGAAAAACTGACTTTAAAACAGAAGGAAGCAGAGGTAAATAGCCATCAGTTAAAAACAAAGGGAGAGTAGCAGAAGGTTTTTGACTGTTTAAGCTTCTAGAACTAAATTGAAATTTATAACCTTTCATATTTATTTCATGCATAAACTCTGTTAATTTAGTCTCATTACTATCATTAAACTTTGATTTGCTCATTGCTGGAATGGCAGAGTTAATGTGTCGTTTAAGAAGAAAGCCTTCACTTCCAGATGAAGGCTGAGTCCACATTTCTCATTTGATACTTATTACTATTATGCATGCATATGGAGGACTGAATGTGTGAAATTTGTCTGCAGTTAGTACTGAATATCAAATTTGTTTGATAAATCTATACACAAAAGTTTCTGTCTTTAGAAATGCCACATCACCCACTTTCCCAAATACAAAAAAAACCACATGGAAAATGTGACGTCAGTAACTCCTCCTACTAAAATATGAGCAAGCTACCTGAGATCTGCCCTCACTTGAGAAAAACACAATTAACTTCAATTTTACTGGCAACCAGCTCTGTTTTAAAGGATGACCCCACTCAGATACTCGAGAGGTACAGCAGTGCAGCCACTCAGTAGCTGCTGTCACCAGTTTAGAATTAAACTATGGACAGCAGAAGACATAAAGAATGCAATATGAAACCAAACCTAAAGCAAATATTAGTAGGAGTAAGGTATTTTTTTGAGATGACTGGGATACATGGCTTGGTAAGCATCTGAAGCAGAACTGGATGAGCATGTGGAGACAAAGACTCTCCAATAACCATAAGTAGTCTCCTTTTGTAAAATTCATTTGAAAGAAAGTGGGGTAATTTTTCTCTCATTGTGAGTGGGTATGTGACTGTTGGCTTACACTTAGAAAGCTGGAAAAATACCTTTCAGGTATAATAAGTTTCTGATTAAAAACTATTCAGTAACGGAATTTCTGCGTAAAACTCCTTCTTGTGGCATACAACATTAATAAAGTGCAACTGAACTTAATTTCTAAACACAGAAAAAAGATAAAAACTCTTAGATTAACAGCAGATTAAATAGCCTGCTTTGAAATGATAATTGGGCTAATTTTAATTGGAAAACATACACTTTTCAAGCAAATAAGGAATCACATGGTATGATTATGCCCATTTGTTTCTAATGGCCATACTGTAGAAAAGCAGTCTTAGGGTAGTACATACCTTTAGAAATAATGAGGTTTGAAAGTATTTTTGAAAGGAATGAGCCTGACATTAGATCTTTTTTTTCTAGGACAACCACCGTTTTAGGTTAAAACTAAAAGAACAAAACCAGTAATTTTTAATCTATCTGTAACTCAGCAGAGAATCTCCAGTTGTCACAACCACTTCAAATGGAGAACTGGGTCTGGCTGAAGAAGCCAGTGGTTTACACAGAAAAGAGGATGAAGGTTACTACTGAGGCACTTTAGGGACTAGTTTTCAAGGGCAGTTAGGTTTAATACTTTCACTGACAAAATATTAAATGCAAGGATGATATCAGAACATTGAGTCAGGCCTCACTGGCAACAAAAAGAAGGACCAGAAATCATAAGGAATAAATGTGGGACATCAGGAATGGAGGATCTGTTGGCCTCAGCTGAGAGGTCGTGCACGTCAGGACATAGACAAGGATTTCTGCTGCGTGCTGGGCTTCCACAACTGAAAACACAGAGGAAGCCAAGGACCAAGAGCTATTCAATTCTGCTGGTAACGAGATGCAGAAACACAATAGTACTGTCAACCCACATGTCATCAACAGAAATAGTTGTATCATCTGCAAAAAATCTCAGATGAAACCTCACCTGGAATTTAGTGGACAAAGAAAAAGTTAAAGGACAATTTAAAAAATAATTAAAAAACAAATCATGAAGATATACAGTAAAGGAGTAAGATCAGTTCTTTGGGGAGGGATATACACTTAGCACAGCAAAATGAAGGCTTCCTAAAAATACACTGGGAAGAAGCTGAAAGTTAAACACATTAGCTACTAAAAAAGTGTGGGCACAAAACTCTGGGTGCAAATTACCTATGAGTTCATTTTCGGGTTTAGATGAGAAATCTAATTTTTTTTTCTTCCTCTTTATCTCTCTGTTGTATCAACCAGAAGAAAGATGCTTGGGACCAGAAGTCATAAAACTTGTCTGTGTCCTTATAAAGATGAAATTCTTATTCAAGTGCTTAACTTCACAAGTTGAATCCTTTAGAGAATGACATATGACAACAACCCCAATCTTCCCCATCTTCTGAAACTTCCAGTAAAATGACAGTTTGCCACAGGAAGACTGGAAAGCAGTTCCCTGTAAGAAAGATTTTACCACATCACAAATTGATAAATTAGATGCCTTGTCATCCAAGTCTTAAATTCATGTTCCAAACAGGGGGTAGCAGCTAGGCCTGCCTTCCCACCATGGTGAAAACCTGTCTCTGCCTGAAGTCCATGGGTGATGAGAGGATTCTCAGCAATCTGACAGCTAAAAACGTGACCCACCTTCAAAAAAGAAGCATATGGCTTCCAGCACCCAATTCTGACAACATTTTGTCCTTATTCCAATTTTGTGCCAAATTCTCTAACTCTTCTACATTTTTGCCCAACATATTATTCACCTTGTGAAAGGATGCTAATCAGTATCGCTGTCAAAGTGCTTCTTTGGAAAGAAAATTTTTACCAGGAAAAGGAGACTGCTTAAAAAATCTTGTTCAGGAGATTATATTAATATGTGTTAGAACAAAAAAATAAGGAAAGAAAAAAAGATGGATTCAGAAGTATGCATTTTTTATAACGAGAAGTTTAAAATCCTACACGAAACAGTAAAAGTGACTTTATTTCTACACATTCACCCCAAACATTATTTATATTAGACTATAATTTCCCTGTCTCCATTAAGATTTGAAGATTTGAGTCTTCTTTTGTTGTGAAAAAAGAACACTCCCATTTTTTCCTAGTAAAACCCAGCTCTTTCATTTACCTCTTTTAAACTGGTGTCCGGAACATGAAATTCACAGCAGATATGGTGACACTGGGCTGACCAAGCTGAAGTCTAATTCAGCCTGAGACCACAGGGAAATTAATTCCCTCCAGATAACTGAAGCATAAAACCACAGCCCAACTTCTACAGCCAAGTGTATCTCCAGAATTTTTTTGATGAGAACTCACCATGGGAAAAGGTAAAGGTGTTAAACACTAGTGATGTATTTTTTCTTTCCAAGGCACTAATTTCTGTCTATGTAGTTATTGCTCTTCAGCAGAAGGACTATAACCAACCACTCATTCTCTGTAGCTCTCACTTGTGTAATTCTATTTGATGTAAAGTGGAACTAAGAATTGGCAAAATCTCCAGATTTAACTAAACAATAATTTCACACTGCCAGTATTTGGCAAAACTGAATACCACTAGAAGTAGGCACTGGAATCAGTCACTGAAAGAGTATGAAAAAGGGGTGTAATCAAAGCCTACATCCAGAAAGCTGTGCAAGATTAAACAAAAGATAAAAAGATGTAGTAAACTGCTAATGCTTGAGAGTGGCTGGGGCTCTTTCATGATGAGAACTTGTCTCAAGTATTTTGTGCAGTGCACTACAGGCAGCTGAAAGCATCCTTGAGCAGATGACTCTGGCCTCCACCACATCAGATGAGCCAAACACAACCCTGAGTCTGAAGCAAAGGGTGAAACTTTATGCAGACTTTCACAGATACCACAGGGAAGTTCCCAAGAGTGAACAAAGATTTCCAGGATTCCTTCACCCTGATCCCTCCAGGAGGTGAAGACATCAGGTGTCTTGGCTTCTCATCCTCCCTGAACTTCACTGGTAGTGCAGCATCTCCCTCTGTCTCGTTCAGAGGTTTGGTCCTCTGGCAACCAGTGAGTAGGTGTCTGATACATTTATATCAAACTTTATGGCAAGGATTGCACTTTGTTAATACTGCCAGACATATATGATAGCTGTCTAGCTGCTGAGTTATTTTAACACTTGGAGAACTGGCTCTGAAACAGTCAGGTAGCAAACTGCTAATGAAAAAGAAAAGCTAATGAGTCAATTCAAGCATGCTACACTTTCTGTCTTAATGTTTCTTGGTATGCCTGGAAAGGAAGAAAACATTTTTCTACTGACCAAATTGATTTTTACAACACTCAAATGCTTTCTTGTAATTTATAAACTGACCTGACTCACATCTGTCCCCTGAGGCTCACCCTCAACCCCAGGGAGAGAACTGTAGGCATAGTCTTTTGCAAGAAATCAGTGGTTCATTCCTCCTACCCACCTTCAGTTTTCCTCTGTGGAAAACTGAAGTCGTGCTGACTGCCTACACTTTTTCATGGACCTTTATTCACTCAGAAGGGGTGAAGTTCCTGAAGAATATAATTCTTTAATATTTAGTAGAAGTAAAGGCTTAGAAGACTTGTATACACTGTATGTGACAGAAATCAAACAATTTTTAAGGCAGAATTTGCTTCTCACTCAAGAAAGTGGCAATTGCTTCCAGATAGCACTATTTGCTGCTCATCTGCTTTGCCACAATCTTGTTTTCCAAAAAACTGCATGATCCGAGTGAAGACTTGATTTTAAAAAAACTAGAAAAGGAGGCCAAAGCAGAATGCAGAGAGTACAGGAGCACCACCTAATCAAGGAAATGAACTAGCTTTTTTTTTCATATTAAAGAGTTATTAGTCAATTGACAGTTCATTCTGTTGCAATGACTGGACGTATATACATCAGATGGAGAAATCTGAAGACTAAGGTAATTCAGACCAGAAGGAAGCCTGAGAAGGAAGAATTTGAATATCCTGCTAAGAAAATGGCTCCCAAACAAGTTAATGATGGTACAAGGGGAAAATTACAACATTACTATTTTTACCTATTTTTTTTCACTTTTTACACAGAGGCTGGCACTGGTTTAGTAATAGTTCAAATTCGGGTGGGGTGACCCTTCATAAAACTAGACAAAAAGCCTAGAAAGCCTTCAAAAAGCTATTCTGAAGTTGTACTCTGAAGTTGTGAAAAAGAACATGTTGCAGCTGGTGCAGGTGATAATCTTTTCATCCAGGCCACCATCCTCTTCTTGCTTGCTTTCCTCCTACATGAATACATATAAATCACTGTTAATTTTAAAAAGACACATCCTTGAATATATTCCCTCTGCAGATTCTTCACTACCTCATAATTTCCACCTGTGAATCACAAAGAGACAGGAAAAAAGATTCTTACCCAAAGAAACAGATAGGAAGCTTTACGTGGCTGTGATGATTTTGAAAGACACCAGTCCCTAACCACAGTTGTTGATAATTACAGTATGTTTGCTAAAAGGTAATTACAACTTGATTGTAAGTTTAGATTTTGTAATATCACAAATAAACACAAAAGATGTATCTATGTATTGTAATTGGCTGATAATACAAATACTTATTAAATATAAACACATATGCTTTTGTAGATTTGTTAGAAAGATTCGTTAATTGCTTAATGAAAGATGTCTTTCAGATACTAATTCCTTCATTTAGCTCGACAGATTAAATTTTATATGAGGAGATATTAGCATGCATGCAATGAAGTGACAAGGACAACTAAAAAGCTTAAAATGTTAATGGATGAAGTGCAGCTTTCTCAGTTACTCTAAACTAAAAGCTATAATCTTCATTACATGCACTAAAGATCATCTTTTCCCCTGCTTTCTGCAGGGATAAGACAGCTATATTTAACACAGAAACGAACACCACAATATGTTTCGATTCAGCTGCTATATTTTCATCATCATAAATAAATTATGAAAACTTTAAATGGTGCATGAATGATTCTGCATAGAAAACAACAAAAATGCAATTAATTTTTATAGAAGAGACAATTAATAGTTGACATCCAAGCAATCCAGTCGCTCCTATATTTCACAGCAGTAGCTTTAGGCAATTATATTCTTGATAAAGTCTCTTTGCTGAAAAAAAAAAACAAACCCACAAAAAACAAACCCAAAACAGTTGCCTTTAATTGGGAAGGCACTACAGGGTTAACATCAACCATTGCTGCAAAAAGCAAATTACTAGCAATACCAACAGTCCAGAGCCTTCCCTTTTTGCTGTAGACTGGAGTTCAATCTGGCATCATCTTTTCTCTCTCCCCAGTAGGGTGCGGGGAGCTCTCTAGCTTCCATGTGCTTTCCTACTGTGGTATGTATTGGCCAGCATACAGCTGCTCCAAACAACTATTTGCATCTACAATGTGGTCATCCCACCACCTTCTTTTCAGATCAATATGATCGGGACAAACAATAGTTTGATTTTGATTGCTCTATAGTACGCTTGGGTAGAGCCTCTGAATGCAAGCGAATCGCTCAGAAACAATGGGCTGGTTCATCATCCAAAGCGTCCCCTTTTCAAACAGCTGCCTCTGCCACACTCACCCTGACAAACGTCCAGAAAAACAGATGGTTTCAGCATTCATGGGCAGTTTAGTGAAAGCCCCAGAGTCAACTATTCAAGACATTTTATCATCTAGCTGATAATGGAGCATTGCTTGGAGAGAAAAATTAAAAATACATTTAAAAACTCTATTAATTCGCACCCATGTACAGATCCCCTCGCACACAAGCAAAGCAACTTCCCCTGCGACACTGTGAAGTGCAAGCACTAAAGGAAGCTTCACTCTTAATCTCTTCTGTGGCGTAGCAGCATCACTATGAAAAATGACAATCAGCAGGTAATTCCACAGACCACTTATACTACAATACCCACAAACAAAAGCAATGAATTACTAATTGAATGAGAGGTTTAACTTTGAGCTGCCTGGGGTTTGATGTGGATTAAACCAGGTGCTGCTTTTTTTTTTTTAATCTCCTTTTTGTGTGTGTGTGTGTGTGTGTGTGTGTGTGTTTTCTTTTGGGGTTTTTTTGTGTTCATTTTTTGGTGTTCTTTTTGGGTTTGGTTGGTTGGTTGGTTTTGGTTTTGTGTTTGCATGTGTGTAGCTGAGAGAGATATTCTCTTGGGCTTTCTTTTCAGGTGATCATGAATGCTCTTGAGGCATTGCATTAGGAAAGGTGGAAGATGAGTCGTGATACAGACTCTGACGGAACATATGGAGGATCAAATCATTTCCATGTTAAGTCATAGGTAGTAACAGCCTCCAAGGCAGAGAAGCTGCCATTCCCTGTACAACAAACCCAAGGGTCTCTGCTGCCCAGAAGACAGCTGTGCCATAACTTGGTCTGGAAGGAGATAAAGAATACGCTGAAACACAGCCATGACCACGGCTCCACAGCCCCCCCCAGCCACAAAGCCAGACCTGGGGATAACAAATGCTCTGGAGTGTTTGGACTTTGCTGCCCTTCACAGAGTGCAAAACTAATTTCACTTCCTCCACAAATCCCTACAGCTTTGGGGAAGCTTTAGTGACCTCAGTCTATACTGGAAGGTCTAACTCTTCTTGAGGCAACAAAGGCAGATTTGGCTTATTGGAAAAAAAAGGAGTTATATTTATTATTCCCCACTTAGCAGCTTGCAATGATTCATTATCTCCTGATCCATTAATATTTTGTCAGTGATCATATGAACTTTCACAGCAAAGATAAATGCCATCCCTGGCACTGCATTAGTCCACTGAGCTGAGCTGAGCTGCTTCACAGCTAATCTGGATGTGCTTGCTTGTGCTCTACCTTTTAGCAGAGCCCACTGGACTAAATCTTGCAAATAGTAGGAACTTTTTAGTAGGTAGATCTCAGTTTGTGTCATTCTGCTCTAAAGAAAAGAAAAGGAATAGAAACAGAAAGCAAAAGCTAGCAGCAATGTTGCCAGCACATCAATAGCTATATGGTGCAATTCAGCAGAAGTATTTTGGAACTAAAAAATAGCGTAACAAAAAAGAAAGAAAAATATGATGAAATACTGTAAATGAGGCCTTCCTTCTTTCTCTAAAATTTTTTTACTTTCTAAAATCATTGTTCTCACTCCACTGTATTCAGGAAAAAAAAATATTCTGGATCCAATCAGAAATCCCCAGTGAAGAAAACTTTACAGAAGGAAATTGCAGAGTGTTGAAAGATGGCTCCAACCTGTCAAAATGATGATACTTAAATTCCTGTTGTCACTCTCATAATAATAGTGTATCACGTTTCTCTACATTACTAATTATGTCAGTTTTGAACACTGGCTTCTCTCTTTTGCCAATAAACTCATCTTCCTTACAGCCATGCTTGCACAGGGAGACCCTCTGAAACGACTCCAATTATCTGCTTCCTCTTTCAGATCTTTTCCAATGCCTCTGCTATAACATCTCGAAAGATGCCTCTGCTATGACATCAACTAATACTGACTGAGATGAGTAAGTCACTCAGCCAATATTACAGTTAGGACTGCAAAAATGTAGGTCTCAGAGACCTCAAGAGACTGTCTCAACCCTCCTGCTGCACAAAAGGGGTCAGGGAAATAAATATTCTAGGCAAACTTAAGTCCTTCAACCTTTCCTTTTAAATCATGCTTTTAAAATTCTTCATTTCCTCATGATTTCTTTTGGAAACTCTCCAATTTATCTACATCTTTCTTTATATGCAGTCCCCAAAACTGGATTCAATACTCCAGCTGAGGCCTCACCAGCACCATATGGTGCAAAATAATTACTTCCCATGTCTTACACATGACACTCCTGTTAAAGAATCCCGAAAAAAGAGGTGCTTTATTTGCAATAGCATGTCCTTTGCAACTTATATTTCATTTGTGATCTCCTAAAACCCCAGACATTTTTCTGCCTTCCAATTACTTGCGTATTTTGTCTTTGTGCATTTACTGTATCTTTTCCAAGGGCAGTATTTTGCACTTCTTTACCGAATTTTACCTGGTTGATTTTTACCATGGCTTCTTAGTTTACATAGAGCCTTCTGAACCAATTCATTCCTCCAAAGTGTATTTTCTCCTTAATGTTTTGATTTATGGATTAGAAAAGCAAACTTTCCCTGGAAGAGACCAGCAAGTGAGGCTGCACAAGCCTCCCCTGCAACTGGAACGATCACCAATGGTAACTTCTCTTCAAGAACACTTTTCAATTGCTTTGCAGCCACTTATGGCATTTTCATCTAGGCCATATTTTTCAAGCTTGCTCATAAGAATGTCATATTGGACAGTGTCAAAAGCCTCACTTGAGTCAAGACACATCACATCTCCTGCTCCTCCGTTATCCACTAGGCCAGTTACCCTGTCAAAGAAGGAAACGAGATTGGTTTGACACAATTTGTTCTTGACAAATTCATACTGGCTGATTTCTATCACCTGATTATTGCCTAGGTGCTTATGAGCTGTTGTAACATCTCTCTGGGGGATCAAAACAGTGCCAAACTGGACTTGGCAACTGGAAAAAGTAGTCCTAGGACTGGCTTTCTTCAGCCCTGCCAGGCTGCTTCTGTTTGTATTAAACATAGCTTATGCTTTAGGATCAAACCAACAAATCCTGGCCACCTTCTGTAGTGAGACTATCTTGCAGTTAACCACTCTACCTGCACCCCCACTACAGTGCAAAAACTATTCAGAAACATTTGAGATAATTCCTGTCCCAGAATCTCAGGGCAAAATTTTTACTCTAATAAGGCCAAGACTTTAATCCTTCATCTTGGTATGAATTACCACAGACTTCAGCTCTTCGATGTTCAGAGCTCGCTCTACATCTAATGACCTGTCTTGCCAGTATGCAGACACATACTTGAGTTTCCTAGAACATTTAAAATGTGAACCACTCATTTACATTAGTGTGAGTCTCCACACAACTTGTAACAGCCTTTGAACCAGGCTTAAGGACACAAAATTTATCATCTTTGCTTGTTTTCATAGCCTCTTTCCCAGAAAGGTCCTGACCTTGTATGATTTAAGAGTCATAAATCCCGTCTCAGTGTACAGAATGAGAAGAAGTTGAGAAATCAGATTTTCAGTCAGAACAACAACAACAACAAAAAAAGCCAAACCAAAAAACAAAACAAAACAAAACAAAAAAGGCAGCAATCTGGGAGCATTCTGTTGCCAAAAAAAAAAAAAGCCCTTTCCTTCTCTGTTTTGCTTCCAGTTTAATGTTTCCCTGGTCAGTCTTCATGGTTCTTTTTATTTTGCAAAGGCTCAATGAGCTTTTCCTCAGACACAAGTTTTTACGCAAGAGACAAACAAGAGATTCTTTTCTGCCTCCTTTCTACCACTTCTCCTCAGGCTTCCCCTTACTTATTTTTTCTTTTTACCCCTCTCAGTATCCAATACAGTCATCCTCCCTCACTGGCTCATTTCTCACTCTCTATCATGCACTTCATTCTGTCTCATAGCATAGGAACTACTTCTTAGTTGCCTTCCAAGTCTTCTTAACCACAGAGGCTTTTATACAGGTACCGAATGAAGGGCGGAACATCATCTTACAGTCACATCTGGGTTACCTCAATTCAGCTTCCCATACTGTTGTTTCCATTCATGTCTCCTACAACACATCTCACCCTTCACATCAGGGAGGTTACAGAGCATCAAAGAGAAAGAGCACAAGGAGGGTGATGGAAATAGCCAGTTCAGCACCTCTGAAGACAAATGAGGGTAGGTGGAGAAGACGAAGCACAAGAACTCAAAGCACGTAACGCAGCTTCAGCAGAAAGAAACAGTCCTGAAGGACATCTCCAGCTTGACTGGGGTCACGGCTGCTTCTCAGCTTTATTTAGATGAGTGGTTTTGCAACTCTAGGTGGTCAACATACTGTTTCTAAGGGGGCTATGGTAGGCAGCAAGTGGATGCTACATGACAGCATAAATGCACTGGGGTCATAAGTGTTAAAAAAAAACAACAAATAAGCTAAAACAGCAGTTCTGATTTTTTTTAAGGTCCCACTGAAGACATTCAGTAAGATCTTGTTTTAATCTTCTGATTAAAATCTTTGACCTACTATTGAACAGGCCATTCCAGTTCATCTCTGTTTCCTCTTATGGTTATCTGTCTTGTTTTCAAGAGGCAGTTTCTTGAAGGAGAAATTATTTCCAACTTTTACCATGCTTAGCACTAAGGTAATAACAAATAGGTCTGCATTTATAAGGAATGCTAATAACATAAGACTATCTCTGTTCACTTTATGAAAATAGAATTTGTGTGAAAAATTCACATAAGAATTTGTGCTTATAAGTATAATTTTTTTTAAAGTGTATTTCATTGTTCCTCTGCATAAATGGATTTTCCTCTGCTTTTGTGACAGACTTGCAGCCCAACCCAGGAGACAGACGGTATTAAAGAGGAAAATGTAACAGAATTACAGAAACTGGCATGATAACATAGGAATAGAAACATTTCCTGAAACCACCAGGTCTTTTTTTAATGAAATGACTAAGTTTCAAGTTGATGTTGTCAGAGCAAGTAATCTTGAAATTTACACTACAGCAGTTTCACTACCTCAAGTCAAAGGCAGAGATTTTAAAAGAAAAAGTCCTTTTTGAAAGCTTATGCATTAAAACTCTGAAAGTTATTTGTTGGCTTGATGAACATGCATGACCAACAAAAATATCACTTTTCTATTAATGTCCATATGGCTACAAATATTTTGCTGCAGTGTCATAATTGTAACAGAACAATACATGAAAAAGTTTCAAATTTTCTCAGCAGCCTAAGTGCTAAATCCAGTCATCTAGAAGCATTAAGCAGTAAGTTCTAGCTTTTATAATTAGCATTTCTTAGGAAAAATAACAATAGATCATCCAGGGGTTATGTGCAAGATTAGAATCACGTATATCCTCTAAATTTTGTATATAATATTGGCTGCATATGGACAGTGCTTCCATCTGCCTAGACAACTACAACAAAGATAACAAGTAGATAAAATTCCAGTTAATTTAGTAACATGTACCCACATGACAGCAAGTTCAATTTTGACTTAAATCATTTGAAGGTTCTAAAATTTGCAGATCTTCAATCAGCTTTCAGTTCTTACAGGGAATCATCATCCCCATATCTAGCTGGACTGCATGAAAACACAGATCGCCATTAAATTCTAGAACAAAAAATTGAAGGTAATCCCAGAGACCATCTGGAAGGCATGAGTAGCATAAAAGTTCAGCTCCCTGCCTGTAAAGCTACATCACTTCTTTGAAAAGAACAAAGAAATCCCACAAACTTGGTTTCATTTTCAGTTACAAGCCTGATTCCGGCACCTTTCTGCCACAGTCACACACAGGAAAGCCACAGCTGTAATGAAGGCAACGTGGCACCCAAACCAAGGCCAAAGCCTGTGAATTTGGAGCTGATGGCCAACATCTCTCAGAACACTTATTTCTTCTAACTGGAATACTTCTGAAATATAATGAAGACTTTCTCTTGATGAATACAGAGATGACAAAGAGAATGCCAACTGCTTATTTTGGGACAAATGTTCAAACCATTTTTGATCCTAATTAAATGTGTCTATGTGAACATCAACCTTGCCAGGAAAAAATGGAACTGTCAAGACACAGAAAGAAATGGTAGATGACATAACCCCTGTCTCATATTGCTGCTACTTACCTGTATACCTTAACTGTAGCAAGTTTGAACATACATGTTCATACATGTTCATACATGTAAATAAGATATCATATATCTGCATGCTCATTTACACACAGGTCAACAAAAATTTTCAGTCTTCTACAGCATCACCATGTATGTTTTCATTGTTCATTCTCTTTAAGAATAAATCTCATTGCAAGACTGTAAAAGCTGTATACCATAACAATATCAGAGATGTGCTTATACTAACTACTGAGTTTCCTGAAGACACTGTCCAAATTTTGTTTCAGGGCTAAAATGTATTTGGGGAAGAACAGGCTCATCCAGAATAAATGCTTTAAGTTCACTTTAATTTTTTCTCTTGAGTTAATTAGATATGACACTGATTTTATCCTGTATTCAGAACCTGTTAGGTATTCTGTCCAGCTGAAATACAAATACTGTTTCAATTACCGTGGGAGGCAGGTAGAAATTAAAAGAGGCATCGCTCCTTTAGGTATAAAGTCGCTTGGCTAGTCAGATCTTCAAGAAGAATCTCTGTTACTGAGCTAAGATTTAAACAATCGTGACTTTCAAGAGTGTTTCCACCCCATTAGTGATATAGTAGTTCACATCAGAAAGAACTACTGCATTTTACAGAATTCAGCAGAGAAATGATTCTTCTCTAGTACTCCGTAGCGGCAGTATTTCAGGTTTTTTATGCCATGGGTTTTACTATCTAAACACAGAAATTAAATGCCTGTAGTCATAACTCATATCCTGCAATTGCTTTAAAATGGACATTTAGCTCCTCAAAGGGGTTGACAATGTCTTTTTAAATTATAACTGCTGATTTATATCACTGTAATATGACAAAGTAGACTTACACTCCTCAAATCTGAAGATAGAACAAATATTCTTTGCACAGTGGGCAAAGGTTCTTCAGAACTAAAATATGCCTGCCCTCTACTGACCATCTAAGAAACTTTTTTTTAAACAGCATTTGTATCAGTAAAATTTTAAAACAAATTTAAAATTTTATTTTTTTCCTCATTTGAGCTGTCTTGTAACAACATGTCTCCAAATCAGTTTTCCAGTCTTCATGCACTTGTTGCACCCCAACAGAAAGCTTAAAACCTGTCAGTTTGCATGTTACATGTACCCATGTTGTTTTTGGGTTTTTTTTTTTTTTTGATTCACTGGTCTCTTGAGAAAATCAGGGAGAGAGAATGGAGTAGCCCAGAGTTTAAAATCTGACTGACTGCCCAGAATTGTTAATGTAAAAGACTCCTTTTTTGCAGCAGCAGCTGTTACAAATCAAGAGGCAATTGTACTTTGGACATTCACACAGAATGAGTTTTATTCTCAGGAGAGCTTAGAAAATAGAAAAGCGTTTGCAAAATTCATTGTATACCAAATTTCCAGGGCATTTTTAATCCAGTTTGAAACACCGTGCACATGTGCTAGCTGAGTGACCAGTTTTAAAAAGTAATAAGAAAAACAAAGGCCTGGCAAGATGTATGTGGCCAGGTTCTGGCAGAGATGCACAAGGACACATCTGGATTAGCCATCTCCTTTTGACTTGCAATTTGTCTGATCTGTTTTAGACTTACTTAAAATGAGATGAACCATGCTTCAGAAGTGCTCCCTTCGCCCCAAACGTACATGTAGTGAGATGAACCACTGAAAAGTACTTAGCATTAATATTTACACCAACCACAAGCAAATATAACTCACACTGAGGAGTAGCAGGAACTAAGGAAATGCTCCTCTCCTAGAAAAGGAGCATAAGCTGCTTCAAAGCACAAGAAAAAAGAGCTCAGTCTCTGAGGATTTTACCCTTGGACCCTGGGGATGAATACCATTCTAGGTAATGATCCTGCCACCATTTCTTCTGGTCTAGGTAGGACCAGTACTGCCTCCAGCAAAAGCCAGTGCTAACTGCTGCTGTTTTCAAAAGCTATCAGAACTTGCCTGTGCACAGTGAATATGAAGTTAGGCTGTGAGCTCCAAACAGACCAATTATTCCTGACCAGTTCTCCAGGTGGGCAAGGATAAGAAAGCCCAAGCTGACCACCTGATCAGCAAAAAGGACCTCAGTGTCAAGACTCTACAACTCTGACACTGATTTTAGCAGTGATTTCAGTAAGAACTGATCCAGACCAACTCATAAGTGCTACCAAGAGTCAAAGCCACTGCGTATTTCTCTTCATTGTTACTGCTCATAATCCATTGCTCTTGCCAGTGAAAACCCAAAGTTTTTTCTAGGTGTAATCCTGTACTAATGCAGGACTAACATATGTTTTACTTTCTATATTAATAATATGAATTTCAGTATTCACCAGCAAATGGATCCATTGCAGTCCATATTTTCATCAGGTTTTGGAAATGAGTTGCTGTCTTCAGAAACTGTATGAGTAGGTTTTAGGATATAGGCACAAAACTCTGAACACATATGAATAGCACTGGACAAGACTGATGGAGAGTTTGAACAAATAAAATTCCATCAAGGAAATAATTTTCTTTTCCCGTGTATATTCCAATCTGTGCTTTTTAAATAACCTGAAAAGAAGGAAAGGAACAAAAGTGGCATACTTTAATAAGCTATGTGGACAGTTTGTGCTTATCTCTATTTGGCAGATAAAGATACAGAGAAAATGTAGATAGTGCTTCTGCTACAGCTGCTAGACAGCTGCCAGATCCTTGTCAGCTACTGAGAACTAAACATGGTCTGCACACAGCAACTTTCCACAGATAAATAAAAAGAAAAATCTCTGCAACTGAGTATTATTTTTGTTAATAGAATTACCTGCTCATGAGTGAAGTTTGAAGAGCAAAAGTTTTTACAATCAACTCTCCACCTATCTGGCCACTTAAATATATCCTCAGTGCAATTTAGAGAGCCCTGTTTTGAAAAATTCTTTCTGTGGGAAGCTAAGCCTCTGCTCTGAAGTCCACATGGCTCAGGTGGAAACACCAGCATCATGTAGTCACTGGAAATGAGACCCTGTAGAAATGAAGGTGGAAATGAGAAGATACAACAAATATCCTTATATCAGCCATTTAAAGATGAACCTTCAGCATAAAAACCTGTAATGACTTACTGTAATTAATAATATGAATTAATAAATATTAATTATAACATAGAAAAAAATATATATTTATGTTGATTCCCTCTGCTTCCTATGATAAGACTCAATGTAAGTTTCAAACAACCAAAAAATGTATGTTGACCAAAGACTGACAATCAATAAAATGCACATGCTCCTTCTCACACCAACCCAAAAGGATTATGTATCCCTCTGGAGACATCAGGCAATAATTAACACTCACAGTATTTACAGTACAATTTTCTCAGAGAATTTTTTCACTTTTTCCTTAATCAGAGTCAGGGGTAAAAATATTAGCATTCATTCAACCTTAAGCTAAAGTTAACCACAACGTTTTAAAAATGCTAACCACAGCAACACTGCAAAACTGAGTCCAGACACATCTTCACTATCTATTTCTCTCCTATCAACTTTGCTATAGATACCATCACAACAGAGACAGATGCACCATATCAAGAAAAGCAGCTCTGAGCACTGCCGCTGCCAGACTATTGAGCCTCACAATGTACATAAAAAAGTGTTACCCCTGAGGCAAATAAACACAGCAAACACAGTCCTCCAAGAAGTACTACACAGCACTGGAAGTTTTATGCTATATTTGAATCTCATCCTCTCATTTTAATAAGGAAATATTGGTACTGCAAGAGGAAATGACTCTTTCTACTATTTTAAAACAGGCTGTTGATTTTCACAGTAGGACTCTTAAGTGCCTTTTTGAGGTTCCCCGAATACCTCAGAGAGGCGGGAGGTATTTTTGGAGGCAGAGGCTAAGCAGAGCAGGTAGTTGCAGCTCTCCTGCAGACACCAGAAAAGTTTGCATTTCCTCATCTCAGACACTATGTCTTCTTTCACCTTAGCACTGAGATGAGGCACTAGGGTCTTGTCTTGCACAGTGAAGAAACACTGGGTTTTGCAAGTGGAAGTCCTAGGGCAGAGTTAGATACTGGAAACAGACACCACCTCCTAAGAAGATAGAGAATTACAGAAGGGAACCTAATCTGTGCTCTGCAATTTTATGAACACTTCCTAGAGGTAAAAAAAAAAAAAAAAAAAAAGTTGCCTCTTTAGAAACATCTTTATCACTTCCTTTTTTCCTGCATGCCAAGATACATGACTATTTGTTGTAATACCCTGTCTTTAAAAGAGAAAATAAAGAAAATCTATCCTGGTAGCTTTCACTTAATGTTACACGTTTTAGTTCTGATCTTCAATTTCTTCCTTTTCTTTCTTCATTTCAGGTTTCTGAAACCATCTGCTTTCTGTTAAGATGAATTCTTAAAATCCTGTGAGCTGCTCATATGAAGTGAGTAAAAGTTGGATTTTCTAAAAGAGGCAGAGATTTGCAATGTAAACAACCTATATGCGGCTTATATCTTCATTCAGGTTTACAGCAAGTGGGTGGATACATTGCGTAACTACACTTGAGAACGGGTAATTAGGTGCTGAAATATGTATTTGCTTGTGTAGTGAATCAACTGCACTAATCCATACAAGCATGCATATTTTTGTACTGCATTTCGCTACCTTCTAAAACCCTGATCCCTTATGAGAATGAATATTCAAGGTTGTAAAAGCCCCGAAATCCCTTTCACTACTGCTTCTAACCTTCTAAGCCTTTGCTGTCTCTAGTTACCCTCGGCCACCTGGGCGAGCATAGAGCCCACTGAAAATATTTGCAGTGTGGTTAGAGCTAAGGCTGATAAAGCTTACGAACTTCTTCATAAATATTAAAAATTAATAATAACACAGCAAACTGTGCCTGACTTGCTTCCCTTACAACAAACAAGCAAGCTGCAGCCCAGAAGCAGCTGAGCTGAGGCTACATGAGAAGGGTGTGTGCTGCAATGCACCCTCTGCGATGCTTTAGAGGCAGGTTAGTGGGACAGAGCTGTGCCCAGCATCACACAGCCTCACTGGCTCCTACTTGCTTAGACAGCATTCCTGTTCCCATCATGTTGCTTCTTCTGGACTGCAAATTAATTGAGATGGTCTGCGGGTTACAATATTAAGACAGCAAATGAAGAAACATTCAGTTGTGGTAGCCAGAGCCAGAGCCCACTGTCTGATCCAATATATGGGAGATGATACCCTTGCCACAGGATCAGACAGTTCCCATAGCATCTAAGGCTGCACAGCCCAGTCTCATGCCAGACCAGAACTCAGTAACTCTCCTTGAGAACAGCTTTAAAGTCTGTACCTCAGTCCCCACATCACCAGGGTATGGACAACACTGCTTCCCATGCCTAATTTACTGTAATGACAGGATCTTCAGAAAGAAGGTGAAAGATGATTGTATAGCATTACTAAATAATGCTTTTTCTTCATTGATGTACACAGAGTATATACATACATTTCAGCCTTTAATCAGACCCTCGTTGTTCATTCTGACAGACTGGACTAATTTAACCTAACAGTAGTGATGAAAAACATTTTTAAGCACCAAACCCCACTAAGAAATCCTTTTTAGGCCTTTTACTTTTAAATACAGACAGCTACTTCTGTCTTCCTGAATGGAGTGGATCATTATTTGCAAAACAATTTCATCCCTGCCCACTTAACAGCATTTTGATCACATTAGCTTAGAAGATCTCAGCAGAGCTACTCAGAACTTTCAGCTGAAGGGCAATCTCTTACTGATACGAGAACCATTGGGTTCTGTAGGCCTGATCTTAGTTTGGGGAGGAAGAAGTACAAAAAGGATGGATGTATTTTCAAAATTTGAATGAGTACATTATTATGTTATCAGATACATACATGGAAAAACATGCCCTGCTTCACCAGTGATGAGCACAAGCATGTCTGATTCTGGGAAGAGCCCAACCATGAGTGGCAGCTACAAAGGGACACAGCAGGCATGGTAAGCACAGCTCTCGGGAAGAGATTCCCTAAAAGGTGATAAAGTCTGAGGGGTTCTTGGTCTTCAGCTAACTTAGTTCTGCATTAAACATACAAAACCCAAATGAATATACAGAATGACTGTGGTGTGATGCACCTCTGGAGACTCTCAAGGGGTTAACAGTTCAATCACAAGGCAAAGCACTCCTCACCAAACTAATCAGTCACTGTAAAAGCACTAAATTAGGTACATAGTTGAGTTTCAAACTAAAAACTGGGGGGTAGGGAAGGAGGCTTGTTCATAAATCTGCTCTCTGATGAGGGTATTATATTACAAAATCATTTTTAAGTATCTAAATGTGTAAAGACAAATTGCTGATGGGTTGAAAGAGGCAGTTATGAAGAAGCATTAAATAAGAAAGAGAAGCAAAGGAAAACAATGGTGGGAAGTATAAACTGGAAATTAGGAGTGTATTTTTTCTATTACATGAACAGCATGCATGCTGGCACCCAGATAATAACTTATGACAGTATTTACACTTTACTCCCTGTTTTATAAATTTTATTTTGCAGCTCTTTTTCCCTCTTCACATTGTGCTTTCTTCTTTGCTTTCTTCCCTAACATATAGATTTTTTCATGTTTTTAGTTATAAATATATATCCTATCGCTTTGGGAACTTAATGGATGACCGGAGAACTAGTGAGACAGTAACATCAGAGGTCTGAGCCCAAGCAATGTACAAAAATTATTTTTAACCATGCTTCTGAATGTTACTTTAAATTTAAGCCTAGTTAGTCTATTAATTCTACAAATCAGATTATAACAGTCAGACAGGCAATATCTTTTCAGGTGTGTCTTGTATAACCAAAGTATCTGTCCCAGAACATTAAATACCTGTAAGTCAATTTTTGACTACAAATAAACAGGTTGAAGCCCTAACAAATATTTGATGGAAGGGGAAACAAAGTTGACCCAAAGACTTCAAATCTGTACACAGTAAATACAGAAGGAGAATGATGCAATATATACTTGAGTTCTAAGATGGGCTTAAAAACACCAACCCAGGAACACCAGATCTGACACTGAGGAGATTCTCAAGTAAAACATGAACACTGCAAGGAACACATTAAGGAAGACAGGCAAGAAGACATGTCCAGTGACATGAAGATGATCCTGTTGAATCAGTTAGAACAATTTTCAGGTCCCAACTCAAAGTCAAGGCTTTTCTCCTCAATATTCCTCCCATGTCAAAGACACAAAAGAACAGAGAACTGGCAGGCTCCTAAGGACTCTGGCTGCTCACACACTTCTAGCATGTAAGTTTGTTATTTACAGTGTATATTGCTAACCCCATCTCAAAGGCCACTTTTCCTGAAGCTTACAGTGTCTCTCTTCTATTTGGTTTGTAGCAGTATCCTTGTGATATTTTCTGAAGAAACACAGCTTGCCCAGAGCAGGCCACTTGACACGTCTTGCCTTGCCAATAGAAAACACTCAATTTTCTGGGGTTTTTGGGGTGTTTGGTCCAAATAAAAACAAGAAGCACGCTTAACATAAAGTAAGAAAAACCCAGAGTTAACACCATAATACTTATAATGTCTTTTTTTTTTTTTTCTCTTTTTTTTTTCTTGGCACACAGAGTTTTATCCCAAGCATGTACAGATAGTTGTCTGCACTAAATGTGAACATTCGCTGACCAAGCACTACATCCCATCTTCTCTGCACGTGGAGAAGGTGGAGAGATGCCATTCCTCATGGCATACCTCCAACACCAGAGCAGATATCAATGATATATATTGAAAGTAAGAAGGTGAATCATTTTTGCTATGAAAAGAACTGCTACTTTTTCCATTAATTCCTTTGTTAAAACAAAATTTCTTTAGATTCAACCTTTTTTAGCAAGCAAAATGTTCCAGGCTAGTTTTTGAATTTGCATAAAAGGAGACCTCTTGGACACACTTCATCATTTCAAAATATACACTTTACACCTAGGAAAATGCATCAAAGCCACAAATGCTTTGGTCAAGAAGTTTCACCCCTCTTGAATTGACTGATGATATCATATGTTCTAGGAATATTTTTATCATCTGGCATGTTGCTCGGCACCATATGGCACAACACACTGACAAGAGAGAAAGGACTAGTTTTAAATATTTTATATATATAGGTGGATAAAAATAAATGTTACACTTCTATAGACATATAAAGACACTATTGCAGATTTTTGTAATTCTCATTACAGTAGGGGCTCGTTGTGGAAGGTATGTTTTTTGTCTTCACACTAAAATACGGAAGAACAATACAAGTAAAGTATTTCAAAAAACTAATCTAACCCTTCCAAGAGAGCTTGAACCAAATGCAACACTTATTTTCTCACTTAGTTATGCTTCTTTTTCCAAGGCTTGTAACTATTATAACAATGACATATTAACTCATTCTCTTGGAATTAATTTCCTGCAGTTAAGTCAGATAGACATATTTTATAGTCACTTAGAATTCCTATATAGAGCAATAGCTCCAGTTCTGTCAGTACTGAAAGGGATGGAATCTGTTGGCTTTTCCAAGAAAACTTTTTAAAGGGAAGCTCATGTCATTTGGCATTAACATACATATTCATGGTCTCTTTGTTTTTCATCTTTATTTGATATGACATTACGAATTGTATGAAATGCTGTACTGAATTTTTATTTAGGTAGAGATCATAATTTTTTCTATTGGGCAAAGCAAATGTGAATTTTTTTTGTGAGGTCACTTACTAGATTAGATGGAAAGTTTAGCCCAGAAAAAGGCCCACCATTTTAATGAAAATTCTCTTTTCTTTTCCTCCATGAAATCTTCTTGATAGTTCCTGGTTCAGACTCAAATACAGCAAGATCTGATATTATCCTCTGACAGGATGATAAACCAGAATGTGAAAATGTGTCTAGAGCAATGGAAAGTTGAAACATTCTTATGCACAAAAGCAATCAAACTTCCACAAGATGCTTTTTAGTCATCTGCTATTGCACCTTTTCCCTTCATAATTAATCATTTTAGGAACAGGATATAAAACAGAACAGAGATCTTTACAAGCCTTTGAAGACATCTTCCTGTCCTTTCCCTGTGCCTTCATCACACAAAGATCTTCCTGTGTTAGGGCTTTTCCAAAGTTCATTTGGACAACCCAAGCCCATAGGAAGCCTGATTCCAATGACTGAAATCTTCATCTTCCTCCTACCTACCAGGCCCACACACAAATCTACCCCATGCCCACAAGATACTTGTGCATATGGGACAGTATTTTTCAAGTTTTGCTACTGTTCAGATCTGACTAAGCCATCCATGCCTACAAATACCTGGTGCTAGCTCATCTCACAAGCTGCACCACACTTTCCTCCTGCCCACCTGTCCTGTCACCAGCATGCTCCCTGTCCTTCCACCTGTCTCGTTATTCTCAGTAGGAAAAACTTCTGCCAATTCCAGACCTTGGAAAGAGTTTTTCCCTTTCTCCCTCACTAAACCTCCATGTCACTCAAGTCATTAACTAAAATTAGTGAGTTTGCCTCATAACTGTTCCTATTATAACATATCTGGCAATTAGAATTTTACAGTAAGATGACAGTGGAATAAAAAACCCTACCTGTTAGTGATCTATTTTGAGTATTTATATTATGTCACTTACTCCTTAGAGTTGAAAGTTCAAAAGATCTTTAAATAAATAGTTAAATGGCATTCATTGGCACAGTATGCGTCTCATTCGTCTCATCTGCAAGAACTACAGCTGCCCATACTGCAGCCCTTCAGGAGCTGTCAGGGCAGTGCAGAGCACAGGAACTGCAGATGCTAATCCATGGAGAGCTCCTGAATCTGCCTCTATGTCTGCCTCACCCCCCAGACATCCAGGGGGTTCCTAAGCCTCACCACTGTGCTGCACCCTGCATGAGAAGCACGGAGAGGTGAAGGCTCAAGGCTGTGTATGGTTTTCTCCATGGCCCAACAAAGCTGTGAGAGTCTGACCTCGCTCACTTGCAATTGTCTCAAAAGAGCAATTTTAAAGTGAATAGCCCTGGATAGGGTGGAGGATCTGGCTGGCCAGAGCTGAGCAGGGGGTGACACCTTGGGAAGAGATAAGAACTACTGGGTGGAGACTACCCTTTCCTGAGGACCATCCTTCAGTGCTGGGAGACACGATTAAGCCACCTTGATTGTACTTGCTAAGCACCTGGTTAAGGTGGCTGGAACAGAGGGGGAGTGATGCCTGGAAGGAGATAAGAACTGATGAGTGAGTGGGACTGCACCCTTCTGCTACAGCTCTCCCTCTCCAGGCAGCCTGTCTGCAATGACTCTGATGCCAACACCCCTGGCTTCTGTGGCAGCTGACTGACACCTGCCCCTTCGGAACAAAAGGAACTCAGGGGTATATGTGGCTGCCCATGCTGTGGCTGCTTTGTTGTCTCTTGACCCACTGACATTTTGCATCGGACCCTGTCCAGAGTCAGCGCCATCTTGAAGAAACTCGCTGGGCAGCTGGGCCCATGGTGGTGATTCTCCCTCTCTCATTCTTTCTTCCCACTTTTCTCTCTCTTATATCTTCTTTTCCTCTCCCTCTTTTGCCCGGCTCTAAATTTTTTGCCTGTGTCAATTGCTAAATAAAGTCTGCTTGCACCCGACCCTTCTATGGTTGGACTTTGTTTTGCTGATCCAAAACAAAAATAAATTTCAATGTTACCTTGGACCGTAGCAAAAGCTACAGTATTGGCCAGTTTCCTTGTAGTTTCACAATTACAAATGTGCACTTGAGTGGTTTTGGGATATAGGGCTGTTGAGAAGGAAACTGTTTGTATCATTATGACACTCTTCTTCACACTTCTTCACTCCTTATGCAACTATCCAGTAGAATTATTTTACTGTGAGGGGCTTCTCTTTAGCTACACCAGGCAAACAGAAAACACCATTAGAGTTCCCATCTCTTACCATTACTAAAGGCACTGTGTTCAAGACAGTAACATATGCAGATGAAATAAATCTTTGGGCTGAAAGCTGCTATTGCAGTGATCATGTCCTGGATTATTTCCAATGTGGACAGTTCCAAAGTCAACAGCTTTAAAGAACACAGTTTCCAAATGCTACAGGAAGGCCTAGCAATTGTAACTCGGAGGGGAAAAAGAAAGAATGATGAAATGTGACTGAGATCTTAAATTCAGCATGGTTACTTAGATTTTTACTAGCCAAAGTACCAATGTTTGGAAAACTATATAGTATGGCTCAGTAAAGAACTGAATTTACTAATTTAATTTACTAATAAAAATTTACAAATACAAACTAAGGACACAGTAAATAGTTTAACCTCAAGAATTACAATTTCCACCCTTTACTTCTAATGGGTATTCTCTTTTGTTTTTAATAATTCTCTATAACAATCTCCCTTAATACCCCAGTCTGTAGGCAGCTAGTTGTTACAAATGTGTAAAGGCAATTGGAGCCCTCATAGGGAAAAATTCAAAACACAGTAATGCATTTGGTGGAACTAAAGATGACAGGAGAGAACAAGCATGTTAGAAACAGTGGAAACCATGAAAAGAAGGAAAACAACTTTGTAAGGAAGCATATTAGCCTGGAAATATGGGCAAGGTGAATTCCAGCCGTCAGCCCAAAAAACCTCTTAAGAAGACACCATCTCAAAAGAGGGAAGGGAATCAGCCATCACTTAGGTAAATGAAAAAGCCTGCAAAAACTCAGTTAAGTGAAAAAACTGATCCTTAACAGGCTTTCATCTTCGAACAGAAACACATAGCAACCATCAGTGATGAGGAAATGACAAACCCTGGTTATAAATGTGGTATTTTAAGCATAAGGATGAGGAACAAAAGTAACAGGCTCCCAGGAAAGCCAGAGAGCTGGTCTGGAAGGTGCATACTCTCCAAACACCTTAGGATGGTGATATCACCAAGTGAAATGCTAAGGCCTGGTTCAAGCAATGGATCAGAGATAGATGCTCGTGTAGGCTCTTGCATTTATAGTTAAAAAACTAGACCGGACAGATCATGCACAGAATAAGCCTGTGTATAATGAGGTAGCACAGAAATGTCTTCTCAACAACAGTAATTCAGAAGCAACAGTCCTCTATCTACCATTACTTCTCAAATTACTTTGCCCCGAGTCCCTCAAACTGCCACTGAAACTACCATTTGTTCATGTCTCTCTCACTAATAAACCCCATTATCTTTCAAATATTTGCTCCCAGTTACTTTTTGACCCAGAGCCAGGGACCTCTGAGTTCCTGCATTTTGCTTAAGTAAGGAGGAGAGGCAGTTTCAGAGACAGATACGATGCTCAAGTCTCTGCATGAGTTCCAGTCACCATCCAGGTGCTTTAGAGAACACCACCAAGCACTTCAGCACAGAGCTGCCCAACACAGTATCAAAGCTGACTCCCAAATCAAAGCCTCAAGCATGTGTTTAGAGAGCAGTGGAAAGTAAGCCAAGTTCTACACAAGACCATCTAACTTCAGCATTTAAGGATGGATTTGATACCCAGTGAGTATATCAAGGCTTAGCAGGCTTGAAAAACTGGCCTGTAAGAATTATCTGTTCTACAGCAGTCTCATTAAAAGAAAAATTAAGACTTCACTGACTGCTTTTTCATAAACACTTTCTGTAAACTTTAACATCCCGAAGTAATATCCAGAATAAAACCTCACTTCCACTTCCAGAATATTTGTAAAGCTACCAATATAATCTTACTGTGAAGAAACAAATTTATTTATCTTTGATTTTACAACCCTGGGAGGGCCTCAGTGTAGACAGAATTTATCGGACCAGTGTGTAAGAAGCCTCTTCTCTAATTTTTATAACTTAACCTTAGCACAGTTAAGTAATGCTGGTGCACACAGGTCCATCTTTTATCAGTTAGTTTCTAAAGTGGTGGAGGAAGGCTAATGAATTGCAGTGACACAGAAAGAACAAAGGTTACTTAATTCAGTTTTATTGGTGCTCAAAGCTCAGTTTTGTTTCTGATCAGAAACTTTTTTGCATCCAGTATATATCCAAATGTGAATAATATCCAGACTGAACATGAGGACCTGAGCCTACCAGAGAATCAAACCCATGAGAGGTGGAGATGCATCAACTATCCGCAGAGACCAGCAACGCAGATGGTCAGAATTTCTATGACAATGGCAGGATTTCTCCCATTAAAATCACTGGCAAAACTTCATTTTGATAGATAACAAGAAAGAAACCCATCAGGCTCAAAGAATTTTATTTATAAAAACTATGTAAAAAATGCATGAAAAACAGAATAAAAATTTTTAGTGGATCTAAGCGCTTGTTCAAGTGAGTGGAAAACTTAGCTGTTTGCTGAAATGAAGGACAGATGCATGGTAGCTAAAATTCCATGAAATACTCTGCAAATCTATGGGTATATATTAGCAACAGAATAAAATACTCCAACTTCTGACAAAGCTGAAAACATGGAAACAAAGATGTTAGTTAAACAACCCCCTTCTGGAAGAATGCTAATTAACTTTTATAGGTTACATTTTCTTGATATACCGAAATCAAAATGACACAGCCATTTGTTTTCCCTGGCAAAGTCATGCACATCACTGATTATTCAGGTTTTGAAAACTGTGTATAATACATACTACCACCTACACAACAGCACAACGCTGACATTTCAGCATAGAACATGTTGAAGCAGTATTTCTGTACTGGAAAAAAGAACAACTAAGAAAGACATTTCCTAGAAGGTACCCATCGGAGAGAAGAGAATAATGTATAAAACATGGGCCTGTTTTTGAGAGCCTGAGGTTACAGATGCCTTTTACACCACATCATGTTCCCAACATAAAAAATTTGGCAGAAGCACCAGGTTGAAAAATGGAAAGCAATTTGATTTTGATTCTGTGGAGCAAAAAAGACTTATCAACTTCTTGCAGTAATTTTTGTGAGGCAGAGTATACATTTAGGGGAATTACAAATAAGTTGCCTGAATGCTTTTTTTTCTATATGTTTTCTTACTGTAAAAATGTAAATGTAGTCTTAACATAAAAATGACTAATTATTGCAGTCATTTTTTCTAATAAGCCCAGATAAAATTACTGTGACTTAATAATACATCAGCCACCTCAGTTACTCCTGCTTATCTGAGAAAGCCTTTACTTTTAATCCATAAGAAAATCCACGTCATCTTTCATAATTATACATGAGTTCAACCCAGATAATCTTCTAATTAGTCAAAAAAAAAAAAAAATTAACAGAGCCTCCTTATGGAATAGGATGCTCCCTTGTGCACAAGGCAGGTGCTCCCTGCTTTTAAGCAGCCAGATATACTGGGCACCATTTGAATCCCTGCTGTAAATAGGTGACTTGAGTGAAGTCAGTGGAGTCCATCAGTTCAAAAAAGGTGCAAGGGACATACAAACCAGGCTGGATAGGCTGGATCTTCATAGCACTCCTGCAACCAGCACAAGGCTGAGGAACCAGCTATGCTTTCTAGGGAGATATATATGCCAGGTGCTCTCATACACAAAGGACAGAAACATGGCAGATGACTGAGATCAGGAATCCCAAGTCTGGACTGACTCCTCATTAAACTCTTGACCACTCAGCCTTAAAAAAGAAGAGGTAAAGGCTTCTGACAACACTATATGTGCAGTAATAAACTGATTTTTTCCACGAACTTTAAATGGTGAACACTCAGCATTTGCAGTTCAGCGAGGTCTTGTTGAAGTAACAGTGTTTTGAGCCCCAGTGTGGTTCCATCACTGCAGGCACAGAGTGAAGATGACCTACTGGTACCAAGCAGCAGCACACGTGAGTTAAGAGACCATCAAGACAGCACTGCCATAGCCACAGCAGCACAGTCACACTGGGGAATAAAACCACAAATCTAACACAAGTTTAAGACTGGTAACATTGGTTCCCCCAGCATTTTTTTTTTAATTGAAAAACTCAAGCTCCAAAGATCATATGTGAACTCAGATATTACATTAATTTCAATATATTAATAAGAAATAAACTCACTTTAAACAATTTGAGGATTGCTTTCAGTTTCACCCAAAGACCTACAAGTACCTGGATTGATGACAAATGGTAACTGACACTAAAGAAACTAGCAATGAGCTTAAATCAGTTAAAAGAAAAAAAATTACCAATTTAGCCTAGTCTAATTTTTGAAACCAGAAAGTACATAAAAATTAATGTAAAGCTTACATCAAAATAAGCACCTAAAATAGTATCTCCAGGAGTTTAACCAGAGTTGAAAGGAAAATTACTTACAAGCATCCGTAATGTATCAGTTGTGGCTAACTAATGCTACAACTGAAGGAACATATGAATCTGGTAGTAATCAAAGGATGGTTTGGGTTTTTAGTCTACAATTTTCTTACGAGCTCTCTTTGTTCCAAAAGTTTTACCAGATACTATACCGCAATTAAACTACCTACCCTATATCTTTTCCATCATACAGCCAGCCATTATTTTTCTATTTGCTTACAGTTCTCATAAATTTAGGAAAAAACTGCCTGGCTAAAAAACCCAGTAATTTTAAAGTTGAATTAGAAGCTGCCAATTCAGGACTGGACATCAGGATTAGAAGTGATACTCTGGATGGTAAGGAAGAAACAGAAAAGGGGACTTAACAACCTTTGTGATTGCAACAACATAAATGTGGTTGCTGATGAGACAAATGTCCTTTCTTTTGTAAACAATTGATTAACTCAGTGTGGCTCTGCCTGCAGGGTAGGAGAAGGATCACTTCCCAACTACTGGGTCCTGTCACACACCCTGAGTATACACTGGGATTTCCCATTGCCTCCCTTCCTTCTCCCCCCACAGATGGTTTCTGTGGGAAGGAAGCCATGCAGGTTTCACAACAGACTTTTTTTTTTTTTTTTTTTTTTTTGGTACTAGAAGGAACTATAACTATCTTGTACTAAAGTGACCAGAAGAAATTCTTTAAAAGTTCACTGATAACAAACTGCAGTGAGCTCTGTGCAGTTCAAGGCTGCCAGGGGAGCTTCTCATGGGACAACTTGCTCACAAACTCAGGATAGATTTTGTTAAAGTACTTTCTCAGTTTCAAGATGCCCGGAATAAACAAAAATCCCCTTTAATGTTACAAAACCTTTGTGGTTCAAAAGCCACTTAAGGACTATATGATTAGTTTCATCACCACAATTACAGAAAATTCACATCCTGTGTGGGTCACAGCTGTAAGACAGAAGTCCTTGACTGTATTCTTCATCTTACTGGTTACAAATGAAAAAAGATTTAAAGGCTCCAGCCCTCACAACCACTGAAACCAAGTACTTTTACTTTGTATGAGTCAACAGAACTACACCTCCCATCTTTTTAATAAAAGGAAAATAAGCTTCAGATTGCCTTTAAATGGTTAGTTTCCCAGTAGAAAACACCAAATCCACATTCATCAGCAGATGTGGTTAAGCACAAGTGGGCCAGAAAAATAAGGGGTGGGCATAGCAGAGGACAGCGAGTGTGCCAATTCTGATTAGACACACACAGTTGATAGCATTACAGATCCAGAAGTTTGAGACACAAGTCACTGCTTCACAGTGTTAGGAATATGTGAAAAAAAAAAAATTTAGTCCATGATAAGAGCCATGGGGCCATTACAACCCATACATTGCAACCCATATAATTAAAATATTTGTAATACAGCATATGAAAGGAAACCCTAACTCAGCCCCAGTCTATTATTTAAGCTGCCAACCAGCATCTGTATTTGGATGGAAGTGAAACACTATTTTTAAATAACCTCTGTTACCAAAAAGAAGCCTCACCCCCCACGAACTTTTAGGCAATTAAACTTTCATTCCATATACTTAATAGTAAAGTCTTCAAGAATCAATGAATAAAGGCATTTTAACTGTACAAAAAACCAAAACAAAACAAAACAATCTTTGAAATGCTGTTCAAGGTATAAAATATATAGAGAATACTGTAACTTCTCTATCATATCATCAAACCAGAAATCCACGTGAGATGTAAAGGTTGTGAAATGATGAAGGTGAGGTCCAGCAGAAGCAAAGAACTCGTGCACCATCAGCATCAAAATTTTTACTCCTTCTTGTATGGCCTGGTCTGCCCTACTCATAAGGATATGCCATGTGAACAACCATGCTTGGAACAAACACTAAGCTGGTTCCCCAAGAAAAAAGAGCTATTACAGCAATCCCCCATGACCCCAAGTACTGCTGCTACTGCAGGTGCAGCCAGGTTGTTGAGAAGAGGGACAGCCCCATCTAATGCAGCCAGGTCAGCAAAACTTAAATTGTTTAAAATGTCACTGAGCAATTCAAGTGATTGTGACTCCCCCCAAAGCACCCTTGGCTACTGTGCATTTTTATTCTGCTGACTGAAAATGCAAACCTCCCTTAGCTATAAAATCCAAAGCTGTTGCTTGGTATAAGCAGTGTCACAAACCAGAGCTCTGTTCCCTTTTCAGAAGCCCCAAGCATCAGAATGTGTTGTGATTTTGAACAGGTTTGTTTTTTTTTTTTTTTTTGCAAAAGTATGTCAGTTGTTACTGATGTGTTATAAATCCCCAGAATGCTAAATATACGCTCACAAATTACAGAAGAGATTATTTCATTTGACTATATTATAAAACAGCAGACACCACAGAAGCCCTTTGGTGTTAGCGATTATCTGAGGTAAAATCCTGGCTCTGCTGAAATTAATGGAAAGCCTCAACTGTCTAAGGTAAGGCAAAAAAGTCATGTCAAATACTGCAATAAGACAAACTCTGGTAAGGGACTCTTATCTCTCACTAACTGCTTTAACATGAGATTAGGAGAATTAGGCCTAAAGGTTAGAAAACCTCAGCTGTAGCAGATATTTTATGGGAAGGGAGATAAGCACAGTAAAAAACAAAAGGGACTTGAGATGAAGAAAGAAAATGCTAGACTGAATGACAGAAAAACTGCCAGAAAAATCAAGGAAGACTTAAATGCACTAATTTTTTACTCTGTCTAAAACTGTTGAAAATCAGTTTGATCAGCCAGTCAAGAAGATTACGCTGGTGTCACAGCAATGACAGAATTATATAAATGAAGAGAACAGTGATGCCTCTAATCCCTTCCCTGGGTGAAGGATAGAGTCCTGTAGAAGGCAGGTGTTGCAAGAAAGCCAAGAAGCTTTTAAGCTACTCTTGACCAAGTCAAAGATAAGAAAACACTACAGCACAGCTCAAGGGCAAAATTTCAAACCAGACAGAAAAATCCCAGTAACATAAATCTAGAGAAATTCATAAACTCCAATAATGACAAAATCAATGGTTCAGTAAAATCCATTGTGGTTCAGTAAAAATTTTCTTCAAAAGCCTGACTGCAGGTCTACCTGGGACTCATGAATGCTGCCCACTCCTAACTAACAGCTGCCACCTCATTCTTGGGGCTTGAAATGCATTCACTTGTATTTTCTTAGGAAGTTATAAAAACTAGTACTATCCTCCTGCACGTTATTTTCAAATAATGAAACAGCCCTTGGGGAAGGTGAGGTTGCAGGCTGATGATCAGTATGCTGAGCAAGACTTGCGGAAGAAGATGGATGCACATGGATAACTGAGGGAGTTACTATGAGCCTTCAGGAAGGGCAAAGCATCAAAGTTCCTGTTCCTTAGTTCCATAGAAGTGACAGGCTCCCCACATGAGCTGAGCTGTAAGGAAGTGATGATACAAGGGTCAAGTGGGATGGGGTGGCATCACCCACAACCCCAGGTCAGGGCAGGAGACAGGATGAAATTTCTCCTCCTGCTGTATGTTGACCATCCTAATTTGCTCCCTCCTGATGACTGGAATGCACTCCATCACAACTTGCTTTCATGTTTCCTCCTATCAACTGAGAAATAAAACCCACACAAGAAGAACAGAGCAGAAATAAAGAGCAATTAGAGGCACTGGACATTAAGGAGTCACACATCTTCTGGCAGCTACACTGAGGATCCAGGCAGAACTGCCAGGTGACTTACTAACAAAAGCTCTTCATTTTTTTATTGTCATTTTGTCTATGGAAAATCCCCTTACAGGTACCAGCGTGATAAAAGCAATTCACAAAGCCCACTCAAATGAAACAAAGAAAGGTCTCATTAGCCCAGCTTGCCCCCTGAGCAGAGCAATTGGAATTCATGAGGACACTTCCTATACAGCACAGTGAATTTTGTGAACACTTAAAAAAAGCAAATTGAAAGTCAGGAAAAAAAAGCACTCTAACACCAGTGGAAAAAAAGGCACGATACAAAACAGAAAGCCTGCTGAAAGAGGAAAAACTGATAAATACAGACTTTATCCTTTACTGACATAAATCTAGCTCCCAGACAAACTCTGCAGTCAAGTTACAATAATTATCAGCAGAATCGCAGTAGGGCCCAAGGACCTTATTTGTTTTTACAGAATCCAACTGTGCTGGTTGCTTTCCATATACTTATCAGTTTTGAGAAAAAACTTGCAAAGTATGCTTATTGAGTCTGACCAGCTCTGACCAGCCCAACCTTGGAAAATCAAAGAGATGCCCGTATTCTGTACTGACTTGCAGAAAAACTCATACTTTAGCAGACAATTAACTGATCTGACCCTTCCACAATCTTTAGAAATTCTTGAGAAACTGACTGTCATGAGCAGGAAAGACTTTCTACTGTTTTGCAGTCTTTAAGGACATGATTTGATACTTGCTATCAAAGAAGCAGCACTTGATGCAGCACAGCTCAATCTGTAGTTGTATCTGACTGGAGTGCTTGGGACTAAATAAGATGCCAGAGGTAGAAATGGTCATATGTGTTAGAAGCAGGGATTTTGTCTTCCAGAGCCTTGGGTCCTGTCTGGGGAGAAAGGCTACAGGGGATGGCAATGTTCTTTTTCTGTATGGAAAGCTGAGGGCATCTGACCTTCACTTGGAAAGTCACTGTCACCATAGCACACAAGAGGATTTCCACCTTCCTGCTATCTCCGGTGCTTAAGTCTTTCACCAAAAACCCTGCCCAATGTGAAGTCTTCAATTCAATGACTGAGGGATCAAAACCATACCTCTCCTGGACATTCCTCACACAACCAATTACCTACAAAGTTACAACTATAAGCCTACTGGGTTTGTTTTGGTTTCTTTTCACATGGTCAGATGAGAGAAACCATCTGGACTTTCCAAATCAGGACATTTTATTTGTACTGAAAAAAATTTGTACTGAAAAACGAGAAGTCTTACTGGGCTTTCATTTTGATGAAATGAACTTTCACACTACAGGTTAAGTTGCCTCATCCCATCATAGTTCTATTGTATACAGTGCATGTGAATCTCTAGAACTGCTGGAATACAGTAAGGAGGCATGAGATCACACATATAGTCTCAGAGGTATTACCAATAACAAGATACACCAAAAAAGTGCAAAACAAGCAAAAAAAGTCAATTGGGGTTTTTTTAATGTCTAAAAGTCAATGTCTAAAAATCAATGGCTAAAACTTAATGTCTAAAAAATTAAGCATTGGTTCATCTCGTCCCATCTGAACTATCTCTGTTTTTTATGGCCTTGGTTAAAAACACTGGCTGCTCTTCTCCTTTTTCCCAAAACAAGCAAGCAAGCACACAATGCAGAGACTATGGAACACCAGTAGGAAAGACACCAAGTTGCTTCAGTCCATACTAACCAAAGCACAATCAAAGATGTCAGCTGAGCTTGCCAGCACTTTTTAGCAGGGGTTTATTTTCAACTTCAAACAAGTGATGGTCTCGTGTTTTACTTTTGAATGTAATCTTAGGCTTTTATCATTTCTTCATTAAATTTTTCAAATATTTTAAAGGACATACACAACCACTAAAGAGACTTAATTCCTTCCACTTTCTTAAAGCAAAGAACACAATGGCAAGAATGACCTAAGGGATAATCACTGGACTACTCATCACTCAAAGGAAAAAATAAACCAAAGGCAAGACATCCTTCCATGAACAATTTCAAGTATGATTGTGTTCAACCACAATATAATGTAGTTGATGCAGGAGACACTGCAATAGCCTAATCTATGCAGGAGATAAGACTGGACAGGTCACAACTGCACTTGATTTGACGCCTGACTGGAAGGCTAAAACATGAAGGCAGGTCCTATTTCTGCAGATCAGACCACAAAGCCAGGAAAACTGAATTTTTTTTTGAGCCCAAAAGATCTCAGCATTGTCTGTTTTAGCTTACCACTGCAGAGCAAATAGGATAGGCATGCACAGTTTATTTTGTTTTAAAGTATTAACAACAGCAGGACTCTGAAATTATTATTTCTGATGTGGTTCTATCTGAGTAAGTCCACAGGTTATGAAAAAAATCCCCTCACTTGTAACGTGGTAGTATTAAGTAGGATCTAGAAGCATTTTCACTACATAAGATGCAAGAAACTAAACAGCTTACAGAAAAAAAAAAAATTCTAACTCATTCACATATGCAAGATTTCTTTGAGGCTTAATTATCATTTTTGTATCTTAACGCAGCAATGCCAGAAACTCTGCTGTCTGTTCAACCACAAACCAGACATTGCACAAGCAGCTGTTTCCCAAGCCACTGAACACTGACACACATGAGGAACCTCTCCAGTCCTGCTGTGAACAATCCTGTATTGCTCCTTAGCAGCAAAAGAAAATTTAACCTGGCTTCAAAGGATATTACATGCAAGCTGCTTAGAAACACAAACTGCAAATTTCCCTCATTTGGTCCTCAGAAGGAGCCTAGGTTCTGAATCCATCTTGTTGCACTTGTTCCAGGGCCTGAATATCCACCTCCGTCCCTCACTTTTGCTCTGATGGCAGCTGTTACTGAAAAGCCCAAACATCTTTTCTGTACTGTCATGCACTGTAAGCTTAATTTAACATCGGATACAGACATCTAAGTGCTACTACTGTTGAATCAGAATCTTTCAGGCTTGTATCTGTGGTTAAAAAGAGCACCACCTACAAGCCCACCCTCCCAGAACTTTCATTCTTCCTCCCCCATCTTGCCCAAACATCAGTTCTGCGGGTTCATCATGTTTTACAATTGGTTCTTGGATGACTCCTGAACTGAGAGGCATTTTCACTTCTGGTACAGCAACACAGCTGCTCCTTTTTAAACAGGAATTGCATTGAAGCACTGCAGTGTGGGCTCTGGCAACATGCCTCACCCTCAGCTGTAGGGCTTGGAAATTTGCTATTTAAGCAAAAAAGTTATGCTGAAAAGTAACCTACACATCTGAAAATCTTCTATAGAAAACATGAAAAAAAATTCCATCCAACAAAATAACACATGTTTTTGAAGGCAATAAGGAAGAAACATATAATCTATTGGAAACATTTTAAAAATACTGGTACCTACCAAAACATAAGCATATCTTCCAGAGAGGTTTTTTCTAATTAAGTATAAATATGAGAAGAGTAAATATCACAGATCAGTTCCTGAAAACCTGAAAGAAAAAAGTTGCACCTTGTCACCAGTCCACTGCTTGAGCTGTTTTCAGAGAAACTTCCCAAATGCACCTCCCAGAGCTTCTCATGCTGAAAAACTAGCTGGAGAGAATTAGTATGGCTCTGATCTATCAAACACCAGAAGCTCTGATGAGAAGTTATTGTAACCTAAAAAAAAAACACATGCCAGCACTGAAGAGCAGTATTTCCCTGCTAGGGAAACAATGACCAAACACCGTGGCAGCATCAGTTGAGTTGACCCGTGGTAGAAGTCTCTCAAATTCTCTCTGAGGAGACAAGAGCAACTGTCCTTCCTTCACTAGGCATCTTGCTTTTGTTAAGCAGATTAAATGAAAGTATCTGAAAATACTTTGATTTTCCATGGGGTCCCACTGGAAAGCTGGAGACCATCTCTCTGAAGCCTTCAGAAGCCACAGTACTACACCACAACAAAGGGGAAAACCCATGCCTTCTGCTGGCATGCACACAAAGGGAGAGTACAAAAAAGACTGAAATACTGACTTCTCAGGAACTTCATTTTAGTCACTAATTCTCCATCAGTTCTCCATCAGCACTAGTTCCTCTTGTTAAGGAATATACAGTTGCTTTTTTTATTATTATTTTTAAGTGACTACTCCCTCAGCCAATAATTGCAAAACTTCTGCAGCCTTGCACAGTGTTGATGAGACCACATTTTTTAATAAACACTACATCACTTTAAAAAGTAATGAAAAGGTGGAAATTTTCTACGATAATTTTGTCAACATATCACTAAAATACCACATTTTGTTCAATACTTCTTAGGCAAGGCCAGTGACATAACAATTTGTAATGACAGCTTAGGAAAAATCTGGGGAGAGGCCTCCTAAAAAGTAAGGAGCTGGGGTGAGGAAAGATCAGGCCAGTAAGCAGTGTGCTGATCTCTCTGGGGAACCACAAGAAACCAGATAGGCGACCACACTTAGCAGTGCTGCACCCCATCTTTGCCATCAGCAGGAGATTGACTCACACAAATAAGAACTGCATGGGTGCTGAGTGAGGCTGTCAGCAAGCAACACGAGTAACACACGAGAAACATGCAGAGGCTCTCTGACAGCTCCCTGGGAGGAATGGACACTCCTTTAACATTTCATTTTAGCTTCATTTTCCTCATCTGTTCTCCCTTTGTGTGCCTCCACAGGGCTTGAGCAGGCCACTCTCTCAGGACATCATGCAACACTCTTCCAAATCGAGAGAGGCACATTCACTGCATCCAGCTAGAACCTCCTACCACTAGACCTACAGTATGACAGAGAAACATTTTTTAAAGAACATTAGAATATGGCTTAGGAAACTACAGGATTAAATCATAAGAAGCACAACCATAGCATTTTTCTGCTGATTTGAATTACGAATAGAAAGAACGAGCAGTTAAGAGGAAACAAGATATGTTCTATGCAAGAGCCAAGATTTTTTTTCCTGACATGTGCCAAACAAGGAGAAGAAACAGAAGAATCTGGCACCATTAAAAACAGTTTGTGGAGAAAGGAACTGAATATCTACAGCCAAGCTCCATGTGGTTTGTAAAGAGGAAACTTTTGTTTTATGGGACTCTCAGTCAGCCAAAGTTCTCCCAGAAGGCGTGCAAATGAATATTAGCCTAAAAACCCACACGCATCTTGTAGAAGGATCAGTAAATCAAGGGGGAAAGAAAAGGAACACTGCTGAAGTTTTAAATCAGAATTCAAAATCCGCCTCATGGTTGAAAAAGTTAGTTTACCAGACAGCTATAATGTCATACATGGTAAGTATGTTGGAAAGGAAAGGCAGCAAGTTGAAGCACAGAACTGGAAGTCGGGAAAATGAGATCCAACCCTGGCTCCACTACCAAGTAGCTCTATGAAACTTGGATAAAAAAGAAAAAGACTGCCAACTTAACTGTGAGATTTTCCTTAGCTTCATACAGTGTATTAACATTGCACTTATGCTGTTTCTTTTAGCTTCTATATTTCCCCCACTCCCTGCCATTACTATGCACTAAGTTAAATAAGTGACTAGATGGAGTACTGAGAACAGTTATATTATTATACCAAAACAAATTCTGCTCAACTTCTTAATCAAAATACTTGACTGAAACATCCCAAACGATTTTATATTGGACTGTAATTCTCATAACTGAGTAAAACATTAAGGTGACTGACATGATCCAACAGCTTAGCTGAATATTGCAATAAAATATGGCATTTCTGGCTTAAAACAGTAACTAGAATTTGTACGTCAGCATAAAGGAGACAGGGATAGGGCAGGTAACAAACAGCTCCTCAGCACATGCTGAGTAGTTATACCACAGAAGTATTTTTTTAATCTTCTCTGAGTGCCCTGTGAAGCATTCAGCTGTATTACCCATAAATCAACAAACCATGTTGACCTCCAATTTATAGCAAGGAAACTGAGGCAGAGTCTGAAGGTAAGACTGAGAGCTTAGGAAGCATCCAAGTGCCCACATCACACTGAAGTCACTCCTTGCAGGGGGAGTGGGAGGCCCAGGGAACTCTCTGTTTTGCAGTTCCTTTCTGTCCTGCCATTGCCTGATGATGTAGCTCTAGTTATATCACCAATGATTAAAACACATCAGGTGGCAAATATCATCATCATGCTTACAGGAGCAGCTTCTAACATCTCCTGTAAGAGGATACCAGGATTAAGATTTGCTCCTTTGTGTCTTCCTTCACACACAGCCTTTGTATGCCATGTTTCAGCTAAAATTTGCCAACTAGTGTGCATTTTTCCTCCTTAACCTATGAGTAAGCAGGAATCTGAGTTTTGAAGCCATCTGTATTTGCTTAGGTTTTCCTCATTCATACCTTTAGGGCTATCAGCTTGGAGGAGGAGCAGGATTAATGGTTCAATATTTTCTGTAAGCAGTGTGCATTTGTGTACAGTATTCTAGATGGATTCCATGCTTCATGTTGGACTGGAATACTAAAAAAAGTTTAAAGCAATTCCATCTAAGTCTTGCCCTTTAATTGTATTTCCTCTAAAGAATAATGAAGAGAAGAAAGCAATACCAAGCATTTCTAGTTAAAACCAAACTAATTAAGATTACAGTCATTTTTCACAGAAATGCTGGAAGGAAAAACCACTGTAAAAGTAAAAAATATTGTCTTTTAGTGAGAAATCCGGAGCTAACAGTTCTTATTGCCACTAAAAATACCTCCACCCCACACAGACACACATTTACCAGAATGGCATTTACTGATGGGCTCTGGATGCTAATGAAGACCAGATCAGGTACAAACTAACTCTGAACAACCCCCAACAAAGTAGGTCAAAAAAAAAACTGGGAGGGAAGGGAAACTGTTGCTAGGTGGCAGTGTACCTTAAGCAAAGAGTACTGCAAATCATAGATTATTGGAAAAGTTTGCTATCTGTTAAAAGAGGTGTCATCTTCAGTGTCATTTTCTAAGCCTTGGTAGGAAGCATAACCCAAGATGGGTACATGATACCCAGACTACATATGAGAAGGATGAAGCAGCACTGAAGAAGAACTAAGAAAAACCTCTCAAGACACACTGTCATGCAACACCCACAATGTAATGGCCCCACGGGTCTATTAATGCCTTAAGAGAACACAAAAACCAGTGAACTGATTCTTGTACATCTTGAGGAAGCTAGGGTTTTGCTTACTTTGTTTTACTCAACCTTCACTAAGCTCTTACCAGAAGAAGCAAGTGGAGAAATAAGATTCCACCACATTTTGGCACAACAGTGAGTAGGTGACAGAAAACCAAAAAGTGGTAATGAGAAAGGTTTTTTAAGGCTACTTAAGAAAAAAACCTGTTATTCTTCTTTCTTAAACAGAAACTTAGGTTTCAGTCTTCAGTCCTCATCTCTTCAGAGTGCAGTAATAGTGGACTATGACATTTAACCAAATGAGGCCATGAAAATGTATAGACTAGTCCCTAGGATTTCAACCAAGAGGATGGAGAAAAAGCCCTCTGTAGAAATCCAAGGTAAGAAGGGAGAGGCTAGATTTTTCTGGTATCCTTCTATCTGTCCTTCCTGATGTTCCTTCCAACAGAAAACTACCTTAACATATTGCCTAAATTAGCAGAAGTGGTAAAAAAGACAGGCTGATGACATCTTGTGAACTACAATTCGCTTGGTAAGAGAGCTGTTAGCAAGCTCACAGCTTGTCACAGAGAAGGATAAAACGTTCTTGAAGGCAAAGATGAAATCTATATTCTCTTCACCAATATCTATCTGGTTTCAAGAGAGCAATTTTTTGGCAACAATATTTTAGATTAATGTTATTGTATAGATTGGAGGTATTTTACAGAGAAAAATGAAAGATGCTGTGCTGCAACAAGGGTTTAAATCCATAACTCAGGCCATAGAAAAATCCTTTCTGAGAAATTTATCAAGTAAGTCTTCTAATGTTGACTTTAGTCTACAATTATACTATTTTAAGGGTTTTTTTAATACCATATTCTGACACATTAGAAACAGGTCAGAAACAATACATTATAATGTACGTGGCTTGTCTAACCCAGCATGGGAATTCCTCTAATCCAGTAAAACCCCCACAGGTTACATGTGCCATATATTCTATCATTCCTCGTAAGCAATTTTGGCTTTGATGCCCATTCACAGTAATTATAATACCAACCTTAGTAACCTGAAGAGCTGCATAGGGAATGATTTTTACAAACCCCTTCATCAGTGTGGCTCATATAGGATACATGTTATGCCTTCCAAGAAGACATAAAACTCTCATGACTATTTCCAGGTTGGGACTGTATCTCCCTTACCTGAAAAACTTTTGAGATGCAAACCTCAGGACAGTGGAATCCATTTTCAATGGATAAATATGAAAGAAAAACATCTTTGTTCCAGTTCTCTTCACTGTCCCCTTCCCCAAAGACAGAGGGGAATTTATGGCCATCCTGAGCCTCTTCTTGGTAATTCACAGCATATGCCCCACAAGGAGAGAAGCAGGAGAGCATCACAACCTTGCCCCACAATTGATGGTTAAAATTTGGGATAGCTTTCAACAATGGACATGCAATAAAGACCAAAGCCAAAAATAAGCATCAGTTTGAGCAAAAAAAAAAAAAAATTGAATACTGCCACACCTCCCTGTTCATCTTGAGGGTACTTCCCTGACTTGGGCTGCATTCCCTCTGGAAGAACATCAGGAGTAGGCTTTATTTGCTGTCTTACCCCCTGCTTCACAAGACTGTGCACAGCCAGTGGAAAAAATTTTGAAAACAACAAAAAGCCCATAAAGCTGGAGTTGGCTTACACACTTTATGAAGACAAAAGAGGATAATCTGTACAATCTCCAGGATAGGAAGTCATCAGGTTTTGCCACAGCGGAGATACTTCCATGCAGTGGCAAAAATGAAGCTCTCTCTGGAGAAAATACATTCCCCAGCAAACAGCCTAGATAGGTTTTTCTTCATTAACCAGTAAGAGGGAGATCCTTCTGTAGCATGCAGAAGGCACTGAGCCTCATTTGACATTGAAGTTTAACTCATAATAAAATTTTCTGTGATTAAGGAAACTTTTGTTCTACTACTGTTTCTACACCATCTGTGATACGAAACCTGGCAAAGACTCCAATTAGTTTCCTTTGTGTTATTACTGCCACCAGCACTCGAATGATAAACATTTGTACAAAAGGAAATTCCTCTTCTTTTCTTTTCTGTCTCCAAAGAGTAACTACTTTAACAAGAAAACTTGCACCAGACTCATCCTGAAACCTCATAACCCCAGATGACAGACACTGCACTACAGAAAAAGGCAAGGGCAGACTAAGTCAATACAATAATTTTTCAACACAACTTTTCTGATAAAATCTTTACTCCAGCAATGAGCACTCAGCCTGAGAGGAAACAACACAGGAGTGTACATTTACTTACTTAAGCTCTTCATTTATATAGAGATACATATGACCACTATTGCTATCAGATATGGAAGCCACACATAGTTGTGGTTAAGATGTTAAATTTTATTACTCTTGTAAAGTTTATCTTAGCACGTTAAACACCACAAAAACTCCCCTATACAGAACTTGCACATTGGTACAAGCATACCAACATTAGGGCAACATATTTATTTCTATTAAAAACACCTGTAAAGGTGAACTAGCAACATTTTATTCTAGCATAAGCAAGCTCGATAAAACCAGAATCGTTCACTTTTCTGTCCAAATATTAATGATCCATGATCAGGAGTACAACCTTGATGTTGCCCTTTATTCACGCAGTAATTTGCCAATAGCCCCTATGTCAACAGGTTCCCAAATGTTTTTTTCTGGACTTCTGAAAGGGGGCAGCACTCCTTCTGCTGGATTTGTTACATTCAGATACAAGAAAGGGAAAGAAGAAAAAGAACACGTGAAGGACACACAGGGATGAATAAACAGATAAGGGTCAGATATGAAAGGGGGATCACAAATATGCACCAAATCTCAGGAGAATGAACTAAAACTTATCCTCATTTTTTTAGTCCACTGGACCCCTAGCTTGGCTCTTCTTCCTGCAGACCAGAAATGACTGGTGAGTATGTCTAGTCATTGGAGGCTGGCCAGTATGTCACAAGACCATGCGTATTTTCTTATCTTTCTTTAGACTATAAATAAAAAAATAAATAATAATAGCACATTTTACTGGAGCAAGATACCACTTGTACAACAGCAATTTATGCTGAGGGCTCTACTACACAAAGATGGGATTTTCTACTTTTCTCTCCAGTGACTTCCACGCCGGTGCTTTGTACATGTCTCTGAGAAGCCGCCCAGTTTTTAAAGAAGTGATTTATTAATTGAACCATTTGGGTTTGATGGCAAAATAGTGTATCTTCTTGCTGCAGCTACTCTATCTATCATTCTGTTGTAGCACAGATGCCCCAACAATTTTGAAGAACTGACTTTAAAAGCTCTTCTGCCACAAGGGTTATGAACCCCAAATGGGTTCTTTGATCCTTTTTCCACACGACTCACATCTAGATAAAAGCTTCACAGCAAGCGCTCCGTCTGTTTCCATCTTCAAAAATTCTGCCTGTTACAGTTCTACCAGAATTTCTAGTAATCACAGGCATGGTTTTATAATATGGCTAAACCATACAGAAGCTGTTGTATTCAGCTTCTACCCCAAAAATGACACTCAATCCCACTTGTCCTGACCATGTCCTCACTGGTCTCCCTTTGTTTTCTAAGTAGACCTCCTTTAGGGAGCTAAACTTGCAGGAAACTAAACCTGTCAAAAAAAAAAAAAAAAAAAAAAAAAAAATGCAGTTTTTACTGGTTTTACTCCCAGCTCCAGATTACAGGTGGTCAGATAAGCAACAGTAAGGAGAACAATGAGGAATGACTAGTTGAGCAGTGGCTATCTATCCAGTAAGCTGAGCTGAAACATGAAACAAGCATCCTAAGGTACTTTGTTAAGTAGTATGTCTTATGGGATCACCCCACTCAAACAGTGGGATGGATGTCTTCCACAGAAAGCGATTGATTGGGCTTGCTAATTCAAGCCATATTAATAACAGTTCGAAAATGGACATAATGGAAATGCTCCATCTCTGCTTACAGTCAGTGACCAGATGACTTCTGGGATCAAAACAAGGATATTCACAGGTTTTCTGTTATCTGATTAATTATCTACAGTGATCCCAAAGTTAGGCTTATTGGTCAAAAACTGCCAGACTCACATTCTGACCCTTTTTTAGAGGCTAGTACTGCAATTAATTTTTTTTATTTTATTTTATTTGGGTGTCTACACCTTCCAAAAAAAGAATTTAATTATTAGGAAAAGTAGCTGGTTATTATTTAGAATCAACTTATTGTTTTATATGGTTTATTACATTATTTTTTTTATAAAAGCAAACAATACAGTGAACAGTGATCCCTCCCCTTCTTCACTCCTCCTCCACGATGCCTTTACACAGATTCATTCATCAGCTGCAGAACAGACACTGAAGGGCATCAAGTACGGGCAACGCAAGAGAAAAATACCCTGGAAAAGGTGAGCACATAAAGAAAGAGGTACTGTTCGGAGAGAATAGTTCCAGACAGTGCTTCTTTCCCCAAAACCACCTCCAACTTCTAGTTAAGTTGTCCCAAAATGCGTATCTTCTGTGAAGCTTTAGATCGTAAAGTTGAAAGTAACTAATGGCAACACGTTCAGTCACGGCAATGTTCCCGACCCGAGTCCTAGGGGCTTTGCTAACACCACCCTCGGCTGCTGATCAGACGGGACAGCGGCGTTGGGGGGACGATGTTGCAACCCCAGGAGCAGCATTTGTCCCCCAGGGCACAGGGCCGGTGTACCCTGGGCTCACCGGGCAGGCTGTCAAGTGCCTCAAGTTCTTTGGCTGACACTCGGCGCACAAACCACACGCAGCGTTTAGCAACCTTGTGGGTCGCTTACATTCACAAACCCTTTTGGTGCTTTGGAGCACGCACTCCACTCCCACGCACCCACGGAAGGCCAGCACAGCCTCCCCCAGCACACACGTGTGAGCGGCAGCCCCTCGCCCGCCGGCCAGAAGAGGAGCAGCCGCCACCGCCCCCAGCCCCGCACCTCCCCGGCTCTCCCTCCCCTCTGGCCGCGGCGGAGCAATGAGGCGGGGGAGCCCCGCCAGACAGCAGCCACTCGAGGGCCCGCGGCCCCCTCGCTCGCCTCAACCGCAGCGGGGGGCCGGGGGCCGCGGCCACCACCCCCCGGGGCCCCGCCGGGGCAGGCGCTGATAGGGCTTCCCGGCGGGGAGGGGCGGGCGGAGGGAAGCGCGGCCCAATGCGCGGCTCCGGCGGCGGGGCTCCTGCCCCGCAACCTCGCAACCGCTCCTCCGGTGCGGTCGTGAAGGAATGCGGCGGCGGCCGCCCCCAACCCCCGCCGCCCCCACTGCCCCGGTACCTTTTCCTCCTGCAGAGCACGCACACAGCCCAGAGGAGCAGGGCGGCGGCGGCCGCCCCGCTGTAGGCACCGAACTGCAAAGCGTCGGGGCCCATGCTGGCAGCCCTGGCCTCAGCGGCCGCTTGTGCCTCTCCGCCACCGCCGGGGAGCAAAGTTTTGCCCGTCCTCCCGCTCCCTACAGGAGAGGCGCCCGGCCGGCCAGCCCTCCCCGCCCACCCCGAGCCCAGGGGGCTGGGTTTGGCTGCTCAGAGCTGGACTTGGCGAGCGGGCCCGATGCGACCCGGCCGGCTCCTCCCCGGGGAGAGCCCGGTGCGGGGAGGGTCGTGCCCGCCCGCCCCCGCGGCCTCCCGGCAGCGGAGGGAAAGCCCCCACTTTCGGCATGCGGGGAAAAGCACCGGTGCGGCGGAAAAGTTCCAGGACGGAGACCGGGGCGGGGGCCTCGGGGTAAACCCGCCGCGCCGGAAAGCAGCCCTGGCTCTCCGAACCCCTCCAGCTCTCCCCGCACCCCGCGAGAAACTCAGTTCCCCCTCGGACTCGGGTGCCGGAGTGGCCTCTCCCCATCGGGCAGGCAAGCGGTCCCATCAGCCCTTTGGTCTTTGCTGGGATTTGCTACAAAGGCCCCATGTGTGTCCCCTGCTTAAGAGGCAAGAACAACACCTCCCCAGCTTCCTAAAACTTAATTTGAGGCAGGATGAACGAGACATGAACAGTCAAGTTTGAGTCTTGTTGCTATGCCATTGAGGTAGCACTCCTGTTATTCCCAATCTCAGTGTGCCTGCTCTTCTGGCATGTTGCAGAGCGGGACGAGAAGAGGAGGCGAGCAACCAAAGATTGAGCAGACGGGGTTGGGATGGAGTGGGGCAGAAGTCCGGAGAGTTTGGTACCGGCTGGCAGGGCAGGGGGTTGGCAAAGTTCTAAGGTACAAACAGAAACACTACTGTGATGTTAGATACCGTTTAATAAAATTTACAGTAAAAGATGGAGTAAGATACCAGAGTTTATGGACTTGCAGTTTGTTTAAAGGCTGACAAGACAGAAAGTTCAGGTACTTTACTCATTCTTGCAGTATTACATGCAAGTATTCCATTCATGCAGTATTACAAATTGTATATTTCACACTATTTAATGGTTTATATATTCCTTTCACCTTGAAAACAAGTTGTACAACACTCACTTTTCTGGATTGCTATGCTTGGTTGGGGTTTTTTTTTCTGAATTGTAGGGACTCAAATGTATTTTAGCAGATAAAAAAGCCAGTTATCTAGAAAATGCTCCTGACATTAGCAGATTTCATCATTTTAGAGGCCTTACTCACATCTGAGGGCTTGCAGTTGGCAGTGCTGTGCATCTCATTCCTGAAACTTGACTGTTAATTTCAGTTAAATATTAAAAATGCCATCAGAGAATATCTAATGGATCTGTCTCACACTGATGTGTCTCTGAATCTCGCCACTACTGCTGTCCCTCCTGAGATAAAAAAATCAGACACCCTTATTGTGCAATACAATGCACTGAGAGAAACTATAAGAGAAGCTATTGTTTTACTCATAGCTCCCTCATGCTTTTTGCAGGAACTGTATTTGAAATCCTCAGCTTGGAATCCCAAAGGCTTTCGTATCTGCTAATCCTGATAATTCTTGGAAAAGTACTTAATTCAGAACTGAGAAGCATTGCACTTTAAGACATTACACAATATATGTGTATGAGTATTACTCATTTTATAAGAGACCTCTGCTGTGAAAATTTAGTGTTTCACTTCAGTATACTGAGAAAAAAGTGCTTGCATACAATTAACTAGCTATGATAGGTAGAGTGATCCCTTATCCCAATGCAAAATATCAAAATCTTGAGAAGATCACTAGCTCTGGCAGAGGGCATGAAGAGTGTTACAACTACAACATTTTTTAATTTACACTGTTGTTACTGTCTCAGATCAATTGTAGATGAAAAAACACACCACCACACACCAAACTCCACCACACCAAGAGCAAGATGGTGTTATTTAAAACACAGAGAATGCAACCGGAAAGGGCCTAGATACCCTAAAAGTGCTGTGTACTCTTCTGTGCCCACCCTTTGAAAAGCCCAAGAGGACAGAATAATAACCCCTCAGCAAGTGAAAGAATCTCAGAGAGTTAGCCCAAACCTGTTAAAGTTTGATGTCATATATAGTATGAACTACCACAGTATTTCCACATAATGTACACAGTTAAAATTACGATAGATATTTCTGTACACATTTGCATCTGAGCTAACTGGGGAAAGAAGGTGAGGCTGAACACTCCCCTTAAACATAGCTGTAGCAGCAGAAAAAGGAAATTTAATTAATTTTCAGGAGGAGCAAGGTTGTAGTGATACGGTCTCATGTTGGAAAAAGTACTCTTTTAAGAGCTGGAGAGATTTTCAGTTTAAAGCTGATGTGATCTTTATGGAGCTCTCACTGCAGCCTGGGCGTAAGTGGGAAGAAAGAATGCAGGCAAATGGTGTTGGAGTTGTGGAAGGCTAATGTTACTCTCCAGCTGGATGCAACTGTGTCCAGTTCTCCTTACTGGTGGGGTGTCATCCCTGTTGTCCAGTTACAGCAGTATTGGCTCTTTGTCAAATATCTTCAAGTGCAATTCCTAAGCATAGAAAGCTGCAAGAAACAACTACGTCCTGGAGAGAGGTGAAGGCATTTTGCAGATATGCAGGAAGGCTTTTCAGTTGAAATACAGCAAAGATTTCAGAGGGGTTCCTAATAACCTGGTAGTAAGTCTAAATAGATAGATAGATGCTCAGTTACATTTCCCCTGTTTAAATTCTGAACATTCTGTACATATGCTACAGTTCAAAATGCATACTGTGTGTATGTTTCATACTGCCAATGTTGTAAGATGATATAGATCATATTTTTTTGTCTTATGAAAATGCAGAAGACTCAAAATAAACTTCGAACAGTATATACTGCAATCTGTACTGTATGTTACACATCACAGTGTGATTCTGCTATATGCAGCACATGGACAAATGCCTGTTCTGCTGGGTAGCTTTCTTATTCACAAAGATTTAAACTCTCACACTTAGATAAGAGCAGATTCTCCATCACTGAAGCACCACTGAGATATGCATTACAAGCGACAACAGGAGCAAGGCTTATTTTCCTGGTTGCCCAGCTCTACTCAGGCTATTTTTCATGAGCCTATAGCTTTGCTCTGCTGTTACCACTGCAGCTGCAATACTGCAAGTCCATTCTTGCCCTCAGTTTAAGTGCACATTAAGTATTTCAACCAAAACATGGCTATGTATTTTTTCTGAGCAATGCTAAAGAAAAATACCTGTACTAGCACTTTGAGAAATGGCAATGGCATCAGACTTTGAAATGGGGTCAACAAATTAACCTCTGCGTCAAAGATAATCTGTCCAAATGTATTTAGGTCTTAAGCCTCACAAGAAGAGAGGTTTTGTACACTCGAGTGACCCGCTGGACCTTTGAAGCTTAATTCCATGAAGATGCCACTGGAACTGGGTCTGCTTCCAGCTCTCAGCTCAGCAGCTGTTTTCTCTGGAAGTGAAGGTCTGAGCTAATAGAGATCAGGCTGAATTCAGGGCAATGAAACTAAAAGCCTTTTTGTTCACTGCTCCCTGTCTCCCTTCCTGCTGGAATACAGGCAAAGGGAAGTGCCGTGATTTAAGCGTAGGACGAAAAGGCTACAGACCTCTCAAATCTCATTCACTGGATTTAAGACTAATACATTTGATTCTCACTTTGTGTTCTCTCCTTTGGGAACAGATCAATCTGCACTTAATGCTTTTGTAACACAGTGCTGCAGCCTCTCTCCTTTGACCTCCTGTGTCAATCACAGCCAGTCGGCCTGAGCTCTGGACAGGACCCCATGCTGAGAGGGGCAACAAGTCCCACTCACCTGTCCCTGCACTTCAGATGTTGTAGTCCCACTTCCCACTATTGTATGGACTGACATGCCAAACACAGGCCTGTTACATGCACCAACACATGGGACTCACCATGTCAGGGAAAAAAAAAGGTGAGAGGTCTGCAGGAGTAGGGGTGATGGGGTTGTCTGGTGGAGATGCAGAACTGAATAAGCCAAGGGATCATGAATGGGAGCCAAGGAGGGAAACAGGAAAGAGAATTTGGAACAGATAAGTGTAAACTGGGGGTGAATGAGCAGGATGTAATCTGAGAACCAAAGGAAAAGCAGAGAAGAGAGTAAGAGGGTTGAGGAGCAGTGAGAGAATTTACATTGTCTCAGTGTAGAGATGAAGATTTGGGATTGTGATTTGTCTCAATCTTTAGGACTATATTAGAGTTTTTTTACAACCTTAGTGATTCTGTAATTTAAAGGTGAAATCCAAGAGAGGTGGAAATGGAAATGAGTAGGAATGACAGTATGGAAGAGAAGACAAGATGGCTGAGGTCAAAACCACTAAGATGGTTCCTCAGGCTTGCAGGCTGGGTCTCAGCAGGGAAGAAGGAAGCGATGTGGGTCAAAAATTGACCCTGGGAAAGCATAAAAGGGATGATGGCCAAAAGAGGATCAAGAAAAGAAGGGACTAACAGAATAGGCTTCATCTTCCTTGTTGTAGTTTTGCATTGTCTAAGATGGTACAGCTGCAAAAAGCCTCATAACACATGGTATTGTTTCCCCTTACTGCCATCTGTGACACAAGTCATGTAATCTTGTTGTTTTCCTGTTGTTTTATATAATGATCAAGTGGCCACAGTGAGAATCAGTTAGTTCTTAATCTGGCAGAAAACTCACTCACTGAAGGTGAAGAAGGAATAACATGCCACCAGATTAGCCACTGATTCAATTAATCCTGAAGTCATACACTCATTAGCTTGTTCAAGGAAATGGGTTGGCAGTCTGTGATGTGGACTGTGGGAACATGAGGCATCCTATGGTGAAAGTTAAATAAAAGGGTCTTTCAGCCCTGGTGGGGCTCAGAAGTGCTCAAATGGTGCCACATGGGAGACCTTTCACATTTTCACTCTGACTTTTTAATGAGAAAATTTTATTCTATATGCATGGATATAAGGAATTAATTTAGGAATGAGTTTTTAAGCTAAATCTAGATTATGCAGACAAAAAGGCTGTTGGGGTCCTGCTTCTTTCTTCTGGCAGCTGGAAAGTTGGTGAGACAAGAAGGGGACTGCAAGAACAGCAGTTCTCCTGACAAAGTTAACTAAAGCCTCTCCCTGAGAGTTATATTCCACCTTTTTCTGTGGTGAGTCATACACCGTGGCACTGCTTGAAGATTCATAATCTGATGGTCCTTCATTTTCTCCAGGCTTAACTTGAAAGCTTGAGCCTGATTTAACAGTATAGTAAGGTATGCAGCTGTATGCCTGAATATCATCACAAAATTTCAAAGAATGCTCTACTCCCTGCACAGGATTATGTGGACATAAGTTGTGAAATTTATAATGAAAAATAAATGTTACTATATCATACTTGCCCTCATTAAAGGCCTACAATTCTAGGCTTTCAATTCTAGTGCTTACTAGTACAATTTTAGACTTTGTAACACTGAAACTATCCTTTTTACTTTTCAGTGCTATAATTCAATTTTCCTTGCCTTGGGAATAGTGCAGTCTTTGCTAGTGACAAATATTTGGGGCAACTGAGGAGTGTTTGTACTACTATAAAAACAAATACTGTGTATTAACTCATTAACTGGCAGGTGTATGTATATAAACAACATCTGGACAGTTTTCATTTCTCTGGAGTACTGCACATAGCTACAGCATGAACTGGAAGAGAGCTAAGGAAAGAGAGGAGAGGAGAGGAGAGGAGAGGAGAGGAGAGGAGAGGAGAGGAGAGGAGAGGAGAGGAGAGGAGAGGAGAGGAGAGGAGAGAGGAAGTGTAAAAAATTTAGCTCTCACAGTCCTGTCCTTTGTAAGGATGAATCAGCAACAGTTCAAGAGAAAGTCTTACAAGTACACAGTTACTCAAGGAAACAATGAATCATTGATGATTGCAGATTAAAAATCCAAAAACAATTAGCAAATTATATTATTAATAGATTGTGATGTAAGAATATTATATGTGCCAAATGGTTAGCCAGTAAAAGCAGTGGAAAGGGAGAAAGTAAAACCAAAACAGGTTTGTCATAAAGGATGATAATACTGTTAGCTTCAATGCAACTGGGAGCCTACCCACAGACATTTCTGAAACCCTACATAGGGAAATACAGGAAATACATTATCACAATCCAAAGAAAATCACTAGCTGGGGTACTATCCTAAAATGATGAAGCATTTCTGTCAGGAATGCCAAATCTTGCAAGACAGGGCAGATACATATGGCAGATATATTTAAAAATTAGAGGAAAATATTGAAAAAGGAAACTAGACCTGCTAAAGTGAAATAAAATCAGTAATATACTAAACAACTTGAGAATTGTCTTGGCACGAGTAGACAAGGTTGAGCTGAACATGGTGAGTGCTGAACAGAAAGTGCAGAAAAAAAAAATTAAAAAAGAATGCTAAGAGTAAATGCATGTATGGAAGTTAATTAGCAATGAAACACAGACTAATCATCAACTAATATAACATTTTATGTCAAAAAGTGGAGATACACACAAGTTCCTAATGCATGCCTTGGATTTCATGCTACAAAGAAATGCAGGTAACGAGATTTCATAGCACAGTAAATTCAATGTATGGGGAGTCCAAAAGCTGGCTTAGTTCAGAGTTACCTTGCAATCACTGAGGTCAAAGGTACTCAGGACTCCTTAGCAGTTATTATTAAAGACTTTTAAAAAACTGAATCAATCTGTATCTCAAGATGACCTGCATGTTGCTTTTTTCTTTTACATTAGTCTCTGGGTTTTTTGCCTTTACTGTTACTTCTCCATGGGACTCCCTTGCTTTAAAGCCCATACTGAAGTGTTTCGAATCTCAAAGTCTAGTGTGTTGCAGCAGTGCACCAGCAGATCATAAACTGGAGCTGTTCTCTTCCACCTGTGTGTGACACATGCTCCTACTCTTGAGGTGGAGACATTTGCTTTGCCCATGAATCAGCTCCTGATCATCTGTTTTCGGTTGCCCATATTAAAGTAAACTAAATCTGAACTAATCCCTTGTAATTTAATGAGCAACACTTGTTCAGCTTGTTCACCAGAGCATGTATGTTCTTGCCCCAGAGATGTCATGGCAAGGCTGGGGCAGACACTGATGGCCCATCATAGACCAGTCAGCTGATCTTAATCTTGTGCTGCAAATCCATCACAGTCTGAGGTTGTCCCAAAGCTGCTGGGTTACTAAATGTTGCCTTTCTGTGCATGGGGCACACCTATGGAAGGTGTTTTAATTAAAGGATTGGGCAGGGCGTGGGGTACAGTCTGTACTTTGGACTCCATCCTAAATAGATACTTCTGCTCCATTAAATCTTCCACTGGGAGGAAGAGACTAAGCTCGGACAGCTCTAAAATCAAACCTCAGAAGTTATTTTATTTCTTTGTAAGTAAAGAGTGGAGCAAGCACAGATCTTTTAAAAAGGGAAGAGGGAAATATGTATGCATCCAGCATATGCCCACAGTTACCTTCCAGGGTTGTCACTGGCTAAGTTGAAACTGAGGCCATGTGCAAGTTCTTATTAGAAGGTGGTGGAGTTCCCCTCTGAACATGTACTCCAGCTGACATCCAGTGTTGGTCAATGTATGAGAAGCAAGGTGATATTTTCCTGGGTATCATCTCCACAGTCAAGCTGATGCCACTACGAAGACACAGGAATAGAGAAGTAGATGCAGTCCTGTGAATTCAAGCACTGGGCTTTCAAAGTAGGAGAGAACATAGAATCATAGAATGGCTGGGGTTAGAAGGGAGGGACCTTGAAGATCTTCTCGTTCCAACCTCTCTGCATGGACAGGAACACCTCCCACTAGATCAGGTTGCTCAACGCCCCATCCAACCTGGCCTTGGGAGGTTCCAGAGAGGCTCCTCACTTCTGCTGTAGCTGAAATTAAGTGGTGTTTTTTGAGCTTGAAAGTTATTCTGACTGGCTCTGCATCTTCTGCTCTGATAACACGGACTTTCTGAAGTCAGATAAAAATGGCTGCACTTAAGAGGCTTTGTCTTTGAAAAATGTTTTGTTTTGAAAAATGTTCTGTGTAAGCATGCTTCTGGCCCAGTACTTAAGCTTTGGTTAAAAACTGCAGTGGGGGGAATGTAATTTGGGTTTGAGGATTTATACACATTTTAATGAAAATTAAAATTATCTGAGAAGACATCAAGAAACTCCTAAACCAGAAATCAAGTATTTCTACAATGAAAATAATTTTTGACCTTGAAAAACATTAATTATCTTGTGATTTTTTTTTTCTTCTGTGACGAAAAATTACTGGTGGGTGGAATCAGACCTATCCTTGTTGCAGCTCCATTCCTCTACAGAGAACAAAAGCCGATTTTCATCTTGGACTAAAATTGTGTGTTTCCAAGCCTTCTTCTACCTATTACTTTTTTCTTCTGCCAGGTCCACTGCTCCCTACTTTTGGTTTCTGCTTGGTGATTCCACTTATTTCTGTTTTGCACATCCCAGGTGGCTTCTGAGTCCAGAATTGCACAGGTATTTCTATCTAATGGTGCCCTCATGCCACGTTTCCCCAGTTTCTGATTCTGGATGAGATGTGTTCTAAGCTGTGGCTTATTTTCATTCCTGTTGCTCCATACAGAAGCATCAGTGCCTCAACGTTTGTAGGAGAACTTGTGAAGGTCAGTAACTGGTTGCATCAACTTCAAAGATGTGTCATAGCAACATCCATTATGCTCTTATATTATATTCACAAGCACTAAATGGTGATGTATGTATTCAACAGGCCACTGTAAATTTTAAACTTGTATATATTCAGCATATAAATGAGCATATTTCCTTCATTATTTTGGAAATAAGTCCCATTTAATTGAAAAACAAGTCTTTCCTATTGTTTTTCTTGTAATACCTTATAGAATTCTCTGTTGTCTCAATTTTATATTACATGGCATAGGCTGGTTAAAAACATAACCATAGCACAACCATTTTATGTTGAATTCTTTATTCATTACAAAAATGTTACTAAAAAAAGTAAAAGAAGTACCTAATAAGTGGTACCAAATTTTGTACTTCTTGATCTTCTCTCAAAATTAAAGTTTACTTTGGTTTGCATTTAGATTTGTAACCCAGTGCTTGGAATTCAGAGGAGAGTAAAAATTTGCTTGCTTAAAGAATCCTCTTTATATCGGGTTACTTGCTTAAGTATCCCCATCAGTCATTTAATTGCATAAAACCTTAAGTTATGCTTTTTATTATATATATTTTAGAAAAAAATATTCTTCATCCAGCATATCATTTAAGCACATGCTTAGCTTTAAAAGTCTGAGCAGTCTTATTGAACTTCAACTGAGACCCTACTTGGAAAGTTCAATGATATAGAGAAGAGCATCTGTTGGAAATTTTGCACATATAAAAGATACTATTTTAGCTCTGAAAACAACATCAAACCCATAAGTCTTTCACATTTAGAACTCCTACCAAAGCCAAGGGAAATCTTTGTGAAGCAGAAAAATTTAATAGTATAATTAGTCATCTGCTGGAAGATGGCATATTATTGTATCATCTATTAAATAAAATTGATACCTTTACAAGTGTGTGTCTCAACAACTTTGAAAGCAGTAAAATGTGCAGAATTTATAAGGTTTTTTCTTTTCTAAATCTTAAAATTTTGTTCTTAAAAGTCTGCAGAAAGTCAAATATTCGGGAGATATTTTCTCCACTACTAAGTTATATACCCTCCACAGAGTGTTCTAATCAAAAACTCAGGGAACTAGTGAAAAATTAGTAAATAAAATTCAAATGTCATGATTTACTTTTATTTTAAAAGGAATTTTAACTGACAGTAAAGGCATTTTGCACTGAGATTGATTGGCAGTGCAGAACAGTGAGTTTCAAGTGTGCTGCTTGTATTCTGGCACTATCTGGAGAAAAAAACCACAGTGCACCCAGAAAACATGAGTAACTGTGGTACTCACTAATTCACTTTTTAACAGGTAATGTTAGTTATTGCAAATATGAAAATAAGGAATTACATTTAAAGTGTTTGCAAAGTAACTTTTCCATCTCCTGACTAATATCCCTGCTCTAAATGACAGCAAATGGAACGAGGCAACAATCAGGTCATTCATTCAGAGATCTGAAAATCAGGTATCACAGGTATCATCATAGTGGACATCACAAGTAGCCTTCTATGTTGTTTGTTTTTTTTTTTCTAGAGAGTAGTTCACATCAAAGGCAGCAGTGTCAGCTACAAGGTCTTTGCAGAAGTTGCTTAGAGAATGATTTGTGTAAAGGATAAGTCTCCTAATTATGAAGGATGTTTTGCATCTGCATGGAATAATTAAAATGTACAGTCCTTCCCAAGCACCCAATTTCAGTGTAATAATTAGTATTGAATATATGGACATAGTTGTTATTTCCCTAATAGTATCCACCCCCTTATCTTGCTGAAGTATAATCCCTGATGATTATGTTTGGAAATGTCTGATCCTGCTAAACATTTGTCCCTTCATCTGGAAAGGTTTTGTACTCATATTTAGCTTTAAGCATGGGAGTCCAATGTACCCATATTCTGGCTCCAACAGGTTGTATCTGCTTCATCCTGGGGGCTGGGTGCCTCAGCTCCACCTTAAATCTTCGGGTTTGGTCCATTTGACAGGTTCTAAGCATTGTGCTTTTGAAAGAAGCTAGATCAGTGGCCCTCAAGGCTGAGGTCTTCTATGTATTCACAAAACAGCAGCCACACTCTAAGAGTAGAGTGATGCAGATTCCCAGCACACAAAAGACGTGAACCTATTGGGATGAGTCTAGAGGAGGGCCAAGAAGGTGATCAGAGGGCTGGTCACCTCTCCTGCAAAGACAGACTGAGAGAGTTGGGGTTGTTCAGTCTGGAGAAGGCTCTGAGTAGACCTTATTGCAGCCTTCCAGTGCCTGAAGGGGCCTACCAGGAAGCCAGGGAGGGATTTTTTACAAGGATGTGTAGTAATAGGGCAAGGGGTGATGTCTTTAAGGGAAAGAGGGTTGATTTAGGTTAAAATTCAGCTTGACATGATGCTGGACCATCTCATCTAAACTGTGTGCCTACCTAGAAAGGTTGGCCCAGCTGATCCTCGAGGTCCTTTCCAACCAAACATTGTGTGATAGGTTAGATATTAGGAAGCAATTCTTCACTGTGAGGTTGGTGAGACACTGGCACAGGTTGTCCAGATGAGTTGTGAATGCCTCCTCCCTAGAAGTGTTCAAGGCCAGGTTGGATGGGGCTTTGAGCAACCTGGTTGAGTGGAAGATGTCCCTGCCTATAGCAGGAGGGTTGGAACTGGGTGATCTTTAAGGTCCCTTCCAACCTAAACCATTCCATGATTCAATGATTTAACACACATCTTAGCAAAAAGTGCTGGCCAGAAGCATGTCAGCCCTGAGAAGTTTCTTCAACAAATTGGTCATTCAACTTGGTTTGGAGAGTCAGGAGCCTCAAATCTTCAGCTTAGACTGAGCAGTGTATGAATATATTTGTCTTTGTACCTCCACAAGCAGCTGTCTAGCCCGGATAGCTCTTATTTTGAGTAAAAGGTAGTAGAGGTTAAAAAAAAAAAAAAATGTGGCACTAGATTCCAGACCTAAAACAACAGAAATTAATGTCTTTCCAAAGCCCAACCTCCACTGTGCTCCTCCTTTGCTAAAGGCTCTCAGTGCTGGCACTTGGCAGTCAGCAGGTTATTGCACTGAGAGAATTTCAGATTCAAAGACCATCCAGATCTTCAAATGTCAACAAAACACCTGTTCTTTCAGTGTCAGGAGGCCACAGATGAACCACAACTGCCATTTTTAATTATGTACAGATTACTATACAGGAAGTGTAAATCACCTATGTCAAATTTTTGGTGTAAGCTTATAAACCAGTGTGTGATTAGTCTGCCACGATTAGTTTCTGCAGGAAACCTGCCTTTTAAAACCAGTTTTTAATAAAGGCAGCAACAGTCCCAGTGGTTCCTCGATGTCCTTCCTATGTTAAGCAGAGTATTCATCCCCTCCATGGTCTCCATCAGTGTCTCTTTTTGATGTATGACATTTTAAAAAGTTATAGCTAAGACTAGATCAAAGGCAGATAGTTTATTTCCTCTAAAAATCCTTCTGATCCTTCTTTCAAATTGGAAATGCTTGTGGACACAGGATTATTAATACAGTTCTGCATTCAGAAGATTCAGACTGCAGTGCCAGTGGGCAGCCAGAACCTGTGTCTACTTAGCATCTACTTCACCTTTGCTGATCGAGTTTAGCTGATACTTAAATGATTCTTACAGCCTTTGCTGGCTCTCTATGTCAGACTCTTATTGACAGCAAACCACAAACACAAACTGTAGCTTCAAAGGCTCAGAAAAATCTTTAGGTCAGGTCATTAGGAATCAGTTTGTCATCAGGAAAGTAATGCAGCAGTTGGAGAGGTTACCCAGAGAAATCAGTGCACCCTTGGAGATTTTCAGAAGCTGGCTGGAGAAAGTCACAGCTACCCTGACTTTGAGTTGATGATAGTCCTCTTTCAGGTGAAAGGCTGCACTTGAGAAAGTCCATAAATTCCTTCCAATGAACATGACATATTTGTCCTTTGGTGCATTCTTAGGTTTACTGACATGAACATTTTGCTTTGAAAAAGAAAAGCAATTGTTAAACCAGGATATTTAAACTAAACAATTTTTTTTTCCAGTAGCAGCTAACAAAAAAAAAGGGGGAATCAATATAGATTTTAATGCTGATATATTAAAAGGAAAATCTACATGGCCTCAGAGATATACAGTGGGAATGCCTCCCTCCTCACCAGCCCACAGAGGTTTGCACATATGGTCACCCACTTTTCATTGCTTGGAAACTTTATCTCAGAATTTGAAAAAAGTGATTTGTGTTTTGGGACAGTAATTCATTTTTTAGAAACTTTCTTTTTATTGACTGCTAGACATGGGCTGAAGCCAGTTGTGTCTGAAATGAAACCAAATGAGCAGATGGCCTAGCATGTTTAGCAAAAGTGCTATCTGGAAATTTGATGTATTCTTCACTAATGAAGAACCTCGAGGACTATCGTCTCTGTTTATCATCAACCTCTGAATGTGTACCATTCCCTTGTTCTCACTGACACAGCTGCAAATGAGAAATAACAAGTAGGAGTAGTACTAAGATTTGAAAGTCACACCATATTTATATATTTTTTTCTCTATTAATTATATTAGATTTGTTTTTTTCCCCTAATATCTAACAGCACAAATACTTTTAAGGGTTGACTTGTCCATATGTGCATATATATGTGTACTGGAATATGTCTTTATCTGTAAACTGGAATCACATTAAATCAACATTTTGATATAACTGTTTCTTTCCTTAGCATAGGCTACCTCATCTGGTTTTCCACACAGTTTATTCACTGTAAGGGTGGGAAGAAAGAAAGAAAAGGAGGCACAGCTCCTACACACTTTCAGCCAGTTTCAAAGTTACAGATGCCTTCTCCATCCACCACTTTCCCCTGGTTAATATCATATTTGTACTCTCAGCTTGGCTCCTGTCACATCATTACCTGCCATTTCAAAATAGCCTGTTATGTTCTCAGTTAGGACACTTAGATGTGGTTTAATGGGGAAATCTGAACACATAGGTGTCTGCATATAAGGCAGGTAGTTAAACTCCCATTACAGTCAGTGGAGACAGTTCATAGAATCATAGAATCATAGAATCATAGAATTGCCTGGGTTGGAAGGGACCTCAGAGATCATCGAGTCCAACCCTTGATCCACTGTTGCGGTTGCTAGACTATGGCACTGAGTGCCACATCCAGTCTCTTTTTAAATATCTCCAGGGACAGAGAATTCACTACTTCCCTGGGTAGCCCATTCCAATGCTTGATCACTCTCTCCGTAAAGAAATTCTTTCTAATATCTAACCTAAACCTCCCCTGGCACAACTTAAGACCATGCCCTCTTGTCTTGTTGAAAGTCGTCTGGCAAAAGAGCCCAACGCCCACTTGGCTACACCCTCCTTTCAGGGAGTTGTAGAGAGCGATGAGGTCTCCCCTGAGCCTCCTCTTCTCCAGGCTGAACAGCCCCAGCTCCCTCAGCCTCTCCTCATAGGATCTGTGCTCGAGTCCCTTCACCAGCCTGGTTGCCCTCCTTTGGACCTGCTCCAGCACCTCAATCTCCTTCCTGAACTGAGGGTCCCAGAACTGGACGCAGTACTCGAGGTGTGGCCTCACCAGGGCTGAGTACAGGGGCAGAATCACTTCCTTGGACCTGCTGGCGACGCTGTTCCTGATCCAGGCCAGGATGCCATTGGCCTTCTTGGCCACCTGGGCATACTGCTGGCTCATGTTCAGCTTCCTGTCAATCCAGAGTCCCAGGTCCCTTTCCCTCAAATGGACACAGGCATTACCATGATGAGGTCTGGACTCTATGCAGCGTAACTCCCTGGTGAGCTTCAAGGAGAGGTGGATACCTAAAGCACATGTAAGCACCTACAGAAGAAGCCTAACCTTAGGGCAGCTTAATATGGAGCTGAATCCCACTCACTGATTGCCAGCAGGACTCTCTCTCCAAACTTCTCACTTGTTTTTTTCCTCCCATCTCTGTTTCTGTTGGGTTTTCTGCCTCTCTTGCTCCTACATGTCTTGTTTAATTCCTTGCTTTGTTGTCTCATCTCATCATTTGTTCTGTAACAATATATTCAAAGTCTGCTCTTTAATGACAACCTTTGTTCATACCTGGTTTAGCTGCTGTTTGAGAGCATGGCTTCCTCCTCCTGACATTAAGTTTGACACAAATCATTTATCCTCTAATCTCACTTTCCTATTTAACCTACAGCATGGTTGTTTGCTTGTTTGTTTTTCTGAGGGAGGGAGATCGATCATTAAATTTAGATTCTGTTAAAAAGTGAATTTGTCATGACTGCTTAGTGTTTTAGCTATCCAATTCTAAACAAACACAGCCTACAGTTTTGTTCACATGCCTGGTCCTCAGGCATGCTGATTTTTAAAAGCCTTTGAAGTCAAGGGGAGCTATAGAAGCTTGATCCATTTCCTGATTTCTCTGCAAGTTTCTCTCCACAGTAGTTTGTGACTGATTCTATATGAGCAGCACAGCAAAAACTCAACCAAAGAGTCAAGCATGTGTGCAACGCACAAATTATGGTGACAACACTGAAGAGTCCTCGAGTTGCCCCCAAATGTATCTCTTTGAACAAATATGAGAAGACTCCCAACCAGAAAAACTATAGACTACATTCTGACCTGCATCATGCTGGTTTAAATCTGTAGTGATTTAATTTACTTTCCTCCAGCCTAATTGAGATCAGGAGCTGCCCGTATAATCAATACAGGACGCACATTGACCTAAACGTTCCGGAAATAAATAAATACTGTCAGCAGCAGTCCTCTCACAGGGAAACAGACAAAACCACCTGACTTTAAACAGACTTTTAAAAAACACATCTCTTATGAAATCTCTTGGGAGCAGGAGTTCTTTCAGTCTCCCAGGGCATAGCAAGCAAAGCAAAGTAAGTTATCTTGACACCAAGTCCTCGAGCAGCAGATCTTTTGGGGGATGAACAAAGTGCTCTGTAGAGCCAGCCTGGCTTATCATCAGAGTCATCTGTACCCTTGAAAAGTACAGCTGGGGTTAGGGAAGCTGCAGAGAACACTTCTGTTACAATGAATGCTTCTCCAAGCAAAGGAATCATCGTGACTTGAGTTTCAGGGTAAGTATTTTTACTGTTCCCTCCTTCTGAGGGGAGTTTCCTTCATAATCCATTGTTTTGCATGGATCTTACAGTGAGATACAGAGGCTTTTAAATTTTATTTTTCATAAAAAAGAGAGAAAAACACTTAAAAAATTTCCATGCTTTCCAAGGATTTTCTTTAATACAGTAGCTCTGTATGAATTATTTTTAGCAATTTTGAACTCTGAAATGGGAATCTTTGTCATATTAAGTAGTTGCTGTGTGACACAAATAAATGTACACATATGTACAAATCACAGAAAATATTTCTTTCTGTTTTGGGTGTCTTAAATAATTCATTGACACTTTGGGAGTCATACGACTTAATGAGAACAATACCCAGTTGACCAGTCTGCCAGGAGGAATAAGTCTGTATTGTGAAAAAGAACAAAAATGTTTTGTTGTTTTTTGTTTGGTTTTGTATTTGGTTTTTGTTTTGTTTTGTTTTTCCTGGAGTTCTGATTCCTCATAAAATAATAAGTTACTTTTGACAGATGTGCTGTAGTTCTATTCATTTTTAATCTTGGCCATATGGAGGCATACTGAATGTTCTTTCAGACATTCTACCAATCCAGGCTTACTACAGATGAGGGAAGCAAATATCAAGTCCACAAAACCATACAGAAACAGGTTTTTTTTTTAAGATTCCCCCCCCAGAGAAGGTCAAAAAGATAATTTCCCAAATTTATCCACCGAAATTCTCAGAAGCCCTGACAAGACTACGCTAAGTAACTGGAAGCAGGAAAAACTTGAAATCTTATCATCAGTCAGCAGGACTTAGGGGTGGGTGTTCTTGGTTCAAATAAGGATACTATTATTCATACTTCCTGCTATAATCCATATTTACAAGTAGCGAATTTAGTGCAATTTTGTATCAAATCCCCCAAATTTGATATTTCTTATTATTTTCTTTTTTTAAAATATATTTGTGTAAGCTAAGCTAAGCTAAGAGTGTACAGACTGGAGAGCGGATGACTTACGCTTTTCATTCGTAAGTGCCAGTAACAGAGGAGTTGCCCTGTTTTCCCCAAAAGGAATGTGAATTGCTAAGGAGAAGAGACATGGATAGTCCTGCCCCAACTGGCATTTTCAGATTGGTATTTCTGAAAAAAAGCAATTCTAAATATAACATTTCAGCTGTTTATTTACTACATGAAGGAGCCTGGTTTTCTCAGTTGATTGTTAAACAGAACAGCTGTCTACTACACATCTGTTTAAAAAAAATATTAGCAGATTGTGCAATGAAATATTAGGGAAGCTTATTTTAATTTGAGAGGAGATAATGGGACAATATTAAATCCAGGATCTGATCCTGGATCTTTGTTTTGCTCTGGAAAACAGTGCAGAGACATTAATGCTCAGTATCTTCCTCCTGTTCTGCTTGTAAATTTGGACCATGTAGCAGCAGCCTTTGGTCACATCTCTTTGAAGCCTGGGGAAACCAGTGATCAGAGGACAAGTCCACGCAAGATTTCGCTCAGTTTAGAAAATTATAACAAATGCATTTGTTAGCTATTATAAATTTTTCAAATCATGGTTGAGAGTCCTAAGCATGGGATGTGAAGATGAGTGACAAGAGGGACATTTCTGTGGATAATCACAATCAAGCCTCTACATCTCTTTCACCATGAACTGAGGTCAGCTGATTAACATTTCCTTTGCTGCAGACTAAGCATGGATTTACAGGTGGCTATTGCCCTTCAGCCAATGTGAGGTAAATAGCAAAGCTGCAAGAATTTGACAGAATGTTTAAGCCCTGAGTTCTGATTGGATCCTGGGTTCTACCATGTAGCTTCTCACTGCATTCTTCCATTTCTGTTACACTTTTCTGTGGGTGGGAAATAATTTCTTCACTTGCGAGGAACGTTGTGTTAAATAAACACTTGCAGAGTGCTTTGAAGATGTAGTTCACTGTGCCACAAGGTAATGACCCAAATGCCATTAGAACTAAGGTTTCTCTGGGTGCTTTTTCTTGGGTGGTTGAGTCATGACACCTTAAAAACTCCAGTCATTAGAAAGCTCTCAGCAGCTGAAAATCAGAGCCACTGCTGTTGTAGACAGCTGCAATACAGTTGTGTTTAGATGGGTGTCAAAGTGGATCTGACAGAGCTTACTTGAGGCAAGGAGAAGCAGTGGCTTTAAAAACAAACAAATAAGCAAAACCAAACGGAAAAAAACAAAAAACAACCCAAAACAACATGTTAAATACGCAGAAACCAGGAAAGACCTAAATTACTGTAGGTAAAATCTTTCCTTCATTTGAGCTCTGTGAGATGCTTGCCAAGATATGGACTTGCAACACATTGCCACATGCAAGGAGGTGCGTAATCAAACTGGAATCACTCTTGTTGTGACAAAGTTTCCCGTCTTCAGCTGTGCAGAATTTCTGTATGATGTGCAATTATTTTTTAAGGATGAAATTCACTCATTGTTTTGTCGTGGAAAATTCCCACAACTTCTTATTTCTCAAGGGGAATTCCAGGCACACCACGTGAAAATTGTTTAAAGGAACATCTGTTTTCTCTCATCAATTATATGACAACATCTTAATAGAAACTCAACCCGCCTGTATATACTTCTGTGCTTTCACCCATTAATTACAGAGAACATTAAGGTTCCATTTTACTTTGCTTTAAACATCTGGTGCCAAAAGAAGCATCAAGGAGAAGGGAAGCGTGATTGTGTTATTAGACTTAACAGCCCCAAAATACTGATCAGCTCTCATTATTGTCTGCTGCTTCCATATTAAGTTGGTCTTTAATTTGCAACTCAGTAACTATACATCTCATCAAATATATGTTTTAAAGAAATATGTAATTATAGATAATCTTTTATCCTGTTGGGCATCATTTTTTTAATAAACTCAATTTATAATAGTTAACAGAAGCACCCTGTGGTCTAAATTCAGCCAACTTTTATAACCAGCTTGGTAACCCCTCCAAATCTAAATCTGGTGTCCCTTCAAGTCTTTCTTAGAATCCAGTGCTACACCAGGAGCAGAGTTGCAGTGAAGCTTTTAATCCAGTCCTATGGTGGTCACGTGCTAAATAAGCAGCATAGAAATCAGCCTTGACACAGTAGGATCAATCCCTTCCCATTTGCAGTGACTGCATCCAAAGCACAGGTTGAACATCACCTGATAGTGAGACTCCAAACTTTGACTCTACTTCCCACAGCAATGCCAGCCAGGTCTGCCTGCAGAAAAGAAAAGCAAATGGTGGTGAATATCTCTAGGTTTTTAAGGGAAGGCTTCCACTTCATTTGAAACTAAGGCAGCTCCAAATGCCAGCATCTGTTTTTATGCTTTAAATTACCCCAAGTCGTTTCTTCATTTTACCAAAGTGCACTTCCTTAAAATGCTTCCTATTACATTATCACATTTTACTGTGCATTAAACATCTGGTATCAACAGCCTAAACAACAAAAAAAAGCATGATTACACTGTCAGACTTAATAATTCAGAAATATTAACCAGCTCTTACACTATCAGGAGTTTTTCATGTGAAATTGGCCCTTGATGTGTATTTTGCACTTAGGAGACTTTGCACATACTGGCATAAGATAACAGTGTTCAATCTTTCATGTAACTAACAGAGTTAATTTGCCTAAATGAAATCACTTTATCAGCAATAGTCTTTCCCTGCAAAAAAACAAGGGATTATCATAGTTTGTTAAAACATACCAAACTGCGATCTGGAAAATGGGGGCAGGAGGGACTTCTGTGCAATAAGAGATTAGGAAAGCTATTTAGCCTTAAGCAAACTTGGGAGCTATGGAGGCTGAACCATGTGGAAGGAGACCATAAAGCTCCTTGCCTGTTCAGTAACCAAATGACTGTTGCTTAGTTAGCTGTAAGCTTCAGTTTGAGACCTTTTGCTCCCATATTTAATTAAAACATCATTGTCATCTTCTGTGAGTACTGAGCTGTAATACTGCAGGCCTATTCAAGATCTGTTTCTTAATTGGTCTTAAATAGGTTAATTGCAATTCAAAGAACAAGTCATTACCACTGGGATGCAAGTGTATGATGCAATGGGACAGTGCATGAGCTACTGGCTGGAATGCCTGATGAACAGCATAGTTATTCTTTTAAACTTAAGGTAGGGAACATTTTTAGTACATGGATTTCTGGGGCTTCTTTCAACAGCCATCTCCTCTTTCCTGGCACTGCCCTGTGGGATCTACCCCCACAGCTATTCCAAACTTCATGCACGTCTCTGTGCTAACAAAAGGGCTGGGAACCTTCAGTGAATGGTGCAATACCAGTACTAGGGTTTTTTTTTTGCCTTCTCTTTAGTAATCAGTTACATTCTCAAGACAAAGTAATTTTTACTACCTGTGAAGTCCCACTGCCTACAGAAAGCAGCTCTTGAACCCTGGTGGGGTCCCTGGGGCATTTGTGTGAGTGGTATGAACATGTACCCAAGATTTAATGGCACCATCATTACATTATGAACTCTTCTGTGGTCAAAGCATTTCAAAACAATGCTGCGAGCATTTTCTAACTTGTCCAGTAGCACTGGATTGAATAACTTTCTACAGCTTTTTTTCCAAGCTATACCAACAGATGCTATCAACATATTAATGCCTCTGTGTGCTGGGCTGGGTAGAACAGCCTTTTCAGATAATCTTCATGAAATAGTCTGTATATGGAAAATGTATAGTTATATAATCCTCCAAAAGTCAAAGTAATTTAGGCAGTCAACTAGGTAGATACAGATTTTGCATCAATGTTTTAAGGAAAGATGCATTTTTAATCCTTTTACTGGCTTCTAATCCTGCCAGGCACATAGTATCACCCCCTGGAAATAGAATAGAGGATAATGTAAGTCTCTTCAACAGGCAGCGAGATTACTGTCTTCCCCAAACAACCTGAAGTACCTCAGTTTGTCATATTCCTTGGCATAAGGAAAGAAAATAGCTGACCAACTTTTCTGGCACTTGCCCCCATCTTCACTCACCTCTGTTTCAACCTACAGGTCCTGGTTCAATTGTACCACCTGCACACTCAATGGCTCTAGTCCTGGAAAGGAAAACATTATTTCTTCTGTACCTCTCAGGGTTTTATACAGCTGCCAGGAGTGCTGGCACAATGTGAAGACATTTTCAATAGCAAAGTGCATGGAGGGATTCAGGGAATCTCTAGTATATTTAAGGCCAAAACTTGAGGTATGCCTTTCTCAGATAAGAATTTGAGATGGAGAGAGAGTATTTCACTTGTGCATTGTAATTTCTGAGGCTGACTGGCTTTTTCATGGCTTTTTCAACATTCCCTAAAGCTGTTTGGTTTTGTTTTGTTTTTTTCTCCTCTGGACTGTTGTTTCTTTTACCAGATGCCCTGAACAGAGACCACTGTGTCCCCCAGCTTTGCTCTTAGCTTTGTGGTCAGTGTAGTCTCCAAAGAGCTTAGCTGTCAGCAGGATTCACAGATGCAAATTTGATGCAACTGGGGGTTAAATCATGAATTATTTTCAAAATTAGGACAAAGGTCTTAGTTGGCATTGAAAAATTATATAAAGGCAGTAGAGGACTGGAATGCAAATCCATATTTAGGAAGTCCCTGTCTCCAGATATCTGCCCGGTACTTTGCTTGTTGATAGTAACTCTAGACAATAGAGTTATCAAGATCAGGTAAATCTGTATTCTTCCCTGTATTCTTGCATTTGGCATAATAATTACCTAAAGAACATGTTTTCAAGGAGTTACCAAGAAGTATGTTTAACACATCTGAGCAGACACTCCAAGTGTTCAGGCAGTGGCATCAGAGCGGGTAGATGGCAAAAGAATGGTTATTTTTTGGACTTTGCAAAACAAAAATCTGAAGACTCAAGGCATGTCACATAGGTCACTAAATAGCTGTTAGAACATAAGTGTTCTCAGTCTGCATTCAAATCAGTGAGGTTTATCAATCAGTGGGGTTTAAGGACATGCACAAGTCAGAGTTTGTAGGTAGAGGCAGTACCTGTCATAACAGGTGAAGTCATTGGGAAAGCTTTTAGGTATGCAAACCTTTTGTCAGCTCTTAAAAAACATGCAAGCAAAGATGGGTAACTTCTGACCTACATACAAATGGAGAATGTTTGCCTGGTTGCATGTTCCCCACTAATATAAGTCCAGGTTTTAATGCATGTTTAGTGGTACCCTGTTGTCTGAATAACCTTTCTTGTAAGTCGGTTATTTTTGGAATATGATCCTTATTTGTCAAATCTCTGTGCCTATTAATTTCTTGTTGATAAAAAGCAATGCTATTTGATCACAAATGAAACTTTGGTCACAATCAAAGAACAAAAGCTTCACAGGTGTAGTTAAGAACAAGCATAGAAAAATACTACAGTAAAGTCAGCAGTTGGGGCAAATTGAAGTCAGATAACTTGGACATATCAGTATCTCTATCAAGGTCTCATCCATATTTTACTCATACTTCTGATAATATTTCATCATCTTCCACTATCCTCTACTGACAAAGATGATTGAAACCTACATAATAGCTTGATAAATACCTCCTCATATAAAGATCCCAAGATTGATGTAACATGGCAGAAAGCAAATCCTTATACTTGAAATCTAAACATACTTCTTTTGGTTCTTCCAACTACCATATGCTAAGAAAAGAAGGATGAATCTGGGCTTTTAAATAATTTCTATTAGGCATGAAATTTCACTCTTTAGAGACCAGAAAAATAATTTCCCCTTGGGAAAACCTGAAATACAATAAATATTTAGAAAAAAAAACAACAAAAAACAACAAACCCAACCAACTCAACTCAAACTATGCTTTCCCAGCAGAAATCCAAGACATCCTGTCCCCATTAGCAATCCCGGTTTGACAGATGTGGACAGTCTGTGTTGTCAAAAGGTAAATTCAAGGCATTTTTTATATTTTCATTTGGCCTTTTCCATTCATTCAAATTATTGCAGATGTTAGTATAATTTAAAAAGAAGTCGCCTGTTACAGTACATTCTTGTTTTCTCTTGTAATACTTATGCCTGTAATTTTGTAATTCTATAAGACAATTACTTTCCTATTGCTCTTCAGATTCCCTGCATTTCTGAATTATTGTGTATTAAATTATAATTGTTAATTTAGAAACAAACTGATGTGCACCAAGACATAAATTTGCCTGAGGGACTGGAAAAGAATCAAGAGAGAAGACTCAACAGAATAGCAAAGGTGATTACGAAAAAAAAAAAACTTTCTACTGCTTGTAGGAAACATTTTTCTGGTCAAATGTCCAAGTTAAAAAAACAGAAAGCATAAATTCTAGTACTGTAAAGGTAACCACTAATAAAGCAAACAAAAGAAACTACTGATAATTTGATAAAAACATAAAATCTATAACAAGAAAACTTTTCATGGCAGAAAGAGAGTATGGGGAAAAAATTCTGAGGGCTAAGAAGTGACTCAAGTGTGAAAAGAGCAGCTGAGGGTCATAAAGTCGTAGCAGAAAAACTGTATGAATTTTCTGTCTTTCTAATTGCTCTAGAGGAGGACACATGAGTTTCTGTGCAGGAATTTTCTATACTGTACTTTTCTAAACTGTAGAAAGAAGTGATCAGATGTCAATGAGGAGAGGACACCTTGAGAGTTAGCCAAGGGATTTGAGCTGGAATCTCTGCTGTCCAAATTATAAATAATCTGGAAAGAGGGGGGGCAAAGTTGCAGATGATTCAAAAACATTTATGTCAATAAACATGTAGAAAGATTTGGAAAAGGATCTTAAAGTATCAAATGACTAAGAATAATACATCAAACTCAATATCCGTAAGTGTCAAATGATGCACATAGGAAAAACAATTGTAAAGCACACATATATAGTCATGTGCTCTGAATTAGCTTATACCATTCAGCAAAGAGATCTTGAGTCATTGTGGGTTTGAAAATGTCAACTCAAAACTCAGAGGCAATAAAAAATCCCAAATAGGTTGTTAGAATACTGTATGCAGTTCTGGTCTTCTCCATACGAGAATGGATACAGCAGAAAAAGTGTGAAAATGGCAGTCAGAAAAACACAGAAAAGTTTCCTCTATGAAATGGGCACAGCTCCCCTCCACTTGAAAAAGGAAAGATTGAGGGCAACTCTGTGAAGTCACAAATGGCACAAAGATGGAGATGAGGGAACAAGTACTAATTGTTTCTCTAAGGCAAAAATTAAAAGCACCCAATTGCCTTATCCAACAGCAAAACAAAAGTCATTATTTATTCACATGGTAATTGAACTGTGGAGCTCACATCCAAAGGATATCATAGAACGTGTATATGGTGTTTAAGAAGGGCTGTTTAAATGGAAAGATGTGGCTGGCATGTCCAGTGCATAAAATCTGTAGGACTGCACCAAAGGGAGGGAGAGGGTCTGTTGGAAGGAGGGTTGCACTGCACATGTTCAAGCAGTGTCCTGTTTGTTATTGATCTTCAGGCACTGGGCACAACAGAACTGTGGCTTTATCCAGTGGGAGCAGTTGTGTCTGTCTGATAGGGTTTTTCACTGTTTCAGAAAGAATTTTAAGAAACAACACTGCCTTTATGTCTAAAATAGCATGACTTGGTGCAAATGTATACGAGGATTTCTGAACAGAAAGGGTTTCAGTGCATTGCAACATTTGTGGGGTAGGATGGAGGTTAGGAAATTTCAGAAATTTCAGAAAGCAGACTTCTTTTTTTGGTCTCTTAATTGATACACATCTAAATTATCTAAGTCAGCACAGTCCTGCTGTAAGTTGCATGTCTTCCCTATCTCTGGTGATAGACACAAACATCTCTCTTTATGGTCTCTCTTAACGATGGGCATTATTCATTGCAGAACAAACATTTTTCCCATTTCGGGTTACAGCAACGTTATAAATCTTACCTCATGCTTAGTGCAGTAAAACCGCTTACAGCAGGAAAGAAACAATGGCTGCAGAGAACATTACACTTTGAGATATTAAACTAACATAGTACCAGAGCCTTCTGTAGCAATAATTTTGCTGTGTCCCGATATTTGGGGTCTTTGTGCCATGTTATTTCCCACATCTGGGCCTTGGCAGGTGGAGAGGTGCTCTTGGCTTCCTTCATCTCCATGCCATTATGCTGTCTTTGTTTTCACTGCTTGCACAGATGTAACTGTAAAAACTTTATTCTAATGAGAGCTCTGAGAGCTTGGGAAAACCCACCTGGAAAACCAGCTTGTTTTAAAATATATTTTGTTTAGAAAAGCTCACCGAACTTCTTGGCTTAGGGAGAACTTAAGCCAATAGATAATTTTTAATGGGGAAGAAGAGAAAGAGGCATGAAGCAGAAGCACAAAATCACAATAAAAGGATTTGATGACAGTTTATAGGGAGTCAGAAGATGATGGGGCCACCCATCACTGCTTTGGTAGATGAAATGTGACAACAGTGGATAATATGATTGTGGAACACCAAATTTTGAACAAGAATTTGTCTGACCCCTCTGCCCTGGAAAGGACACCCTCCCACTACCCTGCTGCTAACCTGCTGAGGCACTGGGTCTCCATGCACTGGGCTCTGAGAGATGACAACCTGCAACAAAGTATTCAGAGAGATTCACAGGTTCAATAATGACATTTTGTATGCTGCTGACAAGTGAACAGTGTTGCTTTTTAGCTGATAATTGTGAGACATCAGGGCTTTGCAGCAGCAGGTAGAAATGAAGGGGCTAAAAAGCTGCTCCAAGAGGTTGTTTGTTCTTGGTAACAATTCACTAGAAGGAAAGGGCAAATTTTCAAAGTCCAGAATGAGTCTAGGGTACTTGTCATCTTTTTTATCAAACCAATGGGAGCAGAAGCACCTTTGAATACTGTATGTACAGAGTTACATGCTTACAAAAATACTGCAAAAAAGTCTGTGAAAAGGTCGTGGATTGAGGAGGCAACATTTTTTGCTGTTGTTTGATTTGGAACAAATTAAAGCTCCCAATCTGAGCTGGTTTCTAAACAGTAATGACTGAAAAGGCAGATTTTTCCAGCAGCTTACAAATTTCTGAAGACTGAAAAATAGAAAAACTAACCCTTCCCATGTTGTTTTCTGTTTGTTTTTTTGTTTTTTGTTTTTTTTTAAAATAAGAACATTCTAAGATAAAAGTTATAAAGTAATAGTGTACTTTTCAATTTTTTCAAAGGTTCAAAGGAAAACCTTGTTTCAGTTTGTGGAGGCTGTGACTCACGCCAATCCACAAAAAGGGCTGGAAGGAGGACCCGGGAAACTACAGGCCCGTCAGCCTGACCTCAGTGCCTGGCAGGGTTATGGAGCAGATCATCCTCAGTGCAATCACACAGCACCTGCAGGATGGGCAAGGGATCAGACCCAGCCAGCACAGGTTTAGGAAGGGCAGGTCCTGATCTCCTTTTATGATCAGGTGACCCGTCTGGTGGATGAGGGGAAGGCGGTGGATGTGGTCTACCTGGACTTCAGCAAAGCCTTTGACACCGTCCCCCATAGCATTCTCCTGAAAAAGCTGTCAGCCCACAGCTTGGACAGGAGCACCCTGTGCTGGGTTAGGAACTGGCTGGAGGGCCGGGCCCAGAGAGTGGTGCTGAACGGGGCTGCATCCAGTTGGCGGCCGGTCACTAGTGGTGTCCCCCAGGGATCTGTGTTGGGCCCAGTTCTGTTTAATATCTTTATCGACGACTTAGACGAAGGGATTGAGTCCATCATCAGCAAATTCGCAGATGACACCAAGCTGGGAGGAAGTGTGGACCAACTCGAAGGCAGGAGGGCTCTGCAGAGGGACCTGGACAGACTAGAGAGCTGGGCCGATTCCAACGGGATGAGGTTCAACAAGGCCAAGTGCCGGGTCCTGCACTTTGACCACAACAACCCCATGCAGCGCTACAGGCTGGGCACAGAGTGGCTGGAGAGCAGCCAGGCAGAAAGGGACCTGGGAGTCTGCATTGACAAGAAACTGAACATGAGCCAGAACTGTGCCCAGGTGGCCAAGAAGGCCAATGGCATCCTGGCCTGTATCAGAAACAGCGTCACCAGCAGGTCCAAGGAGGTGATTCTTCCCCTGTACTCAGCGCTGGTGAGGCCACACCTCGAGCACTGTGTCCAGTTCTGGGCCCCTCAGTTTAAGAAGGAGATTGAGGTGCTGGAGCAGGTCCAAAGGAGGGCAACCAGGCTGGTGAAGGGACTCGAGCACAGACCCTATGAGGAGAGGCTGAGAGAGCTGGGGCTGTTCAGCCTGAAGAAGAGGAGGCTCAGGGGAGACCTCATTGCTGTCTACAACTACCTGAAAGGAGGGTGTAGCCAGGTGGGAACTGGACTCTTTTCACAGACGACCTTCAACAAGACAAGAGGACACAGTCTTAAGTTGTGCCAGGGGAGGTTTAGGTTAGATATTAGAAAGAATTTCTTCACGGAGAGGGTGATTAGGCTATGGAATGGACTGCCCGGAGAGGTGGTAGATTCTCCGTCCCTGGAGACATTTAAACAAAGACTGGATGTGGCACTCAGTGCCATGGTCTAGCAACTGCTCCGGTGGGTCAAGGGTTGGACTAGATGATCTCTGAGGTCCCTTCCAACCCGGCTAATTCTATGATTCTATGATTCTATGAATTACTGATGACAAAAATGAGAGACCCTAAACTTCAGTGGGAACATCCCTTATGGGAGGACCAAACTAAGATGTTAGTATTTGTAACAGAATTAGCCAAACACAGGCATGATACACACTTATAGAAAAGCATTGATACCCAAAGAACTTTATGTTGATGAGGATAGAGAAAAATCCCTCAAAATACAAGAAAAGACTTTTTTTTTTTTAATCTATAATATCCAGAACCAGTAATTTCAACTACTTGTTGAGTTTTTACATTAGATGAAGTATTCCATATTGCTGTCTGAGTAGATCCTTCTTAGCTGGATAATTTCTTAGCGGTCTGAAAACCAAAAAAGAGGTTTGAAAATTCAGATTTCCACCCATTATTTGAGTAAATGTTGTTGTGGGGATAGCTCAGTTAAATAACGGACTACAGGGAACAGAATAACAAAAAAACCCAAAACAAACCAAAAACAAACAAACAAAACCAAACAACAACAAAAACCAAGTAGACCAAAAACAACAAAGAAGCTGTAGTTAGAAACCAAGTCCTAATACAGTAGAAAAGGATATAATTTCTCTGATTGAAGTTTGGACCTAGCTATCTAGGAACATTTTCTATCTGTTAAGTACATAACCTCAACTTAAAAACTAGGCAATCTTACTTCTCTTCCATCCCTATTTATCTGAAGCTTCAACATGTGTGTTCTACAAAAGGGTACATAAACTAAACTTTAAGGTCACACCATGTTATTCAGAAATTTGCTGCCTCTGATGATCTGATCTGCCCTGAAATCCTTGTTCTTGTCAGTGTCCCTTTTGGGGACAAGCATCCTGAATTCTTAATATAATTTATGACTTGACTTAGAATCCTGCATTGTCTTTTGTTAAGTTTATTGACATATTTCCCAAAAGTGCAGCTTTGTAATGCTCTGGAAATTGCTGTAATATGGAACTAAGAGCATCTGTTATTGGGGGTGGCTGCTTATTTGGCTATACCTTACTCCATATCAGGATGTGAACTCCATGTCACCAAATGAGCACAGCATCATTTTCATGAGGAAAAACAGGAACAGTGAGGGAAGTAGTATGGTGATCCAGTCCCTATGCCAACAGAGGAGAGTAAGAGGAACCTGAGCCATGCCCATAGTGCCACTCAGAAGGTAAGTAAAGAAACAGCCTGAGCCAGACATCATCTTGTTCAATGTACAGGTGCTGCTTACTTGGTTCTGTAGTATTAAAGAAACGGAAGTAATTCTGTAGTGCATTTTGACTCATCTTATTCTTCTGTTTCACAAACTCAGGACAGGATTTGGACCAGACTTCTCTAAAGTGTCATGACTGGCTTTTCTGCACCATTTCAGTGAAGAAAATTCCACTGCAGTTAATTGTACTACATACAAGTAAAATTTGCCTGTGTTGACAAAATCAGACTCATTTCCTTCACTGGCATAACCCACATTTTCACTGATGCAATTTGGTAGAGTCAGGTATAATGTGAATCTTGTAGCTATTCTGGAGTACACACCAAATTTAATCCTTGTCCTATTGAAAATGTCTTACTGGGCATTAAAGACTGTATTTTGCAACAAAACATTTTTGACAGAAATGAATCATTGGCTCACAAATCTGCTTTACAACCTCCCGAGCTGCAATATAATACCATGCAATGTTACCAGCAACAACTGTCCTCCTACCAGTAAGGGCATAACATTTTTTGGTATTTTCCTCAGAGAATTATTCACCTCTTAGAGGCATTTCCTTCATTCTAATTTATCTGTTGCTGTCAAAGATACCTATTTTTAAAACTTTATTTCTAGAGAGCCATTAGGTGATTAAAACCAAATGAGAGGAAAGAAGACAGTTGGTAGAACAGCATAAATCATAATCAAAACCATCCTGGTCGTGTAACACCGCCAGACATTTTGAATGGTTTGTGAGGCTCTGAAGAGTTCCACGGTATTATGGCTTTTTAACATCCTGCTCAGTAGTTAAAGGGTATTCAACCTGATCTGCCTTTGTTGATAGCTGATATTATTTGACATTTTAACAAGGTTCTGTATTCGCAGAAGCATCTTATGGCACCACTTTCAACATCAGAGCCTATGACAAAAAACATTTTAACTGTTTTGCAAACAAACTTTCTTCCAGTTAATAATTAAACAGAGGAACAGCTTGCAGTATATGCTTGGAACTAATTTTACTATATATAGTTGGAAATGACAAGAGCACATGAAGATGTGACTGAAGCCTAGTAGCATTTAAATACACAGTACTTCCTCTGTTACCTTGACTAGTGTAAAGTTGGTTCCCAAGGTAAAAACTAAGTGGTCTGCTGGCATATGGTATAACCTCCATTTGAGCGCTAAAAGCTGGATACTGTTTTTGTGAAACAGATGTTGTTGAGTGCAGCAATGCACAACTGACTCTATCTAACAGCTGGGAATCCTTCGTGACCCATATAGCTAGAAATAAACATGGTCCTATGCTTGGCAAAAGTGTAAGGAAGCAAATTTTCATTTGTTAAGGGCTTATCAAAATGAAGAATAAATGTTTTTAGCCATAAAATGATTTTATTCACAAGAGTAATCTTCCCAGCAGCTTATGCAATGGCCTCATAATATTACAGGCACCCTTTGCCAGCTGAAGGCTGCAGTTGCACTGACATATAGTGCAGATGGAAAATAAACATCTGCCTCAATCAAGAGAGAAGACCAAAGACAAGGTTGACGAATATTATCTGGCATGACTATCTTTGCAGGAAAGCATATAAATGCTACAGGACCAAAACCACTGGCATCGTCTGGTGTTGTCCTTATGTGGTTACTGACCATGAAGAGAGATGATTAGTATGCACTCTCCAAGGAGGAGTAGTGCAGATGCTCAGGATGATACGATTCCAACTCACTAGTATGTGTTTTGCTATAGCCATACTATGCTAGCAATAGAGCAGCTTGAAATATTTTTTTCTCAGTGTTCAATGACATTTTGTATCCTCAAACGTACTTCTTTTTGGGGGGTTCAGGGGAAAGAAGAGGTTTAGTAGCAATTATGTTGTTAAACATAATGTAAAAAATGGTTATAGCAGCAATTTTCAGCACTTTGTTTCTTAAAGCACTTTAGGAAAAATATTTCTGTCCTACTTAAAACTCAGTTTTTAGAGAAGGAGTTAAATGTGAAGATCACTCAACTGACAACCAACTATTTGGTTCTTCCCGTTTTATTATGTTGTTCCCATTTTACCTTTGGGAAAGGGAGTAGCATATGGATAAAGTAACTTTACATACATGCACATAAGCACATACCTACATTGAGCTTGTATGGAGTTCTTCTAATTCTCAGTCAAAGGATTACATGAGGCAGGAGGGATGCAGCTTCACAGGTTCTGGTTTTCTAGGAGGATTTCTCTGTCAGATTAAGAAAAGGATCTTGCCAGGTTCTGATTCATTTCATATTTAAGTTTTAAACTTAGTTAAACTACCACTGTGTGCTCTGGAAGAGAATTAGTTAGGAGGGGTGTATTGTTAATATCCTTATTACTGCTTTTGTTCTGGTAAGAATTACTCATATTATGTGTATTAGCTAAATTCATGGAACATTTATTACAGATAGAAAACAAATTTAGCATGAGGATGTACATATGAAAGTTGGAGGTCTCAGATCTAACCAAATCCTGCTGAAATACAGGCAGTGTGCCCAGCAGGGAAATGAAGAGGAACTAGAATGTAAGGCATAATATTATAGGCACCCTTTCCCAGATGAAGGTTGAAGTGGTACTTACAACCTTCTATCTGTCTAAAAATCACAGCTCATGGCAGTCTGTCAGAGCAATGTTTGGGGTATGTACACAGAAATCACATCCATGTGGTCATTCCTATTTTTCCCTGGATTTGCTTTAGGATTCAGACATGGGTTTTTTAAGTGCATCAGGAGCCAAGTGAGGATATTGAAGGTGCTGGTATTAAACATTCACAGCATGAGAATAAGGAACGGAAATAGGCAGAAAATACTGTCTGAGGCTGAGTTAACATCGTATCTTCATCTAGGTCCTGTGACCTAGACAGCTATTCCTATTAGAAGTCCTTGTTCGGGAATGTCCCATACTACCTGCTCTGCTTGCATCTGACTAATCTGAGGGAGCTTCTCAAAGGGACTCAGGGTCTGAGTAGAGTCAGGGTTCTGAACAAGTAGCCAGTGCTACAGATTCTGGACAGACTTTTGAGTCAGCTTTGGTGTTTTTCAGTGATAGCAGAAGCCTGATAGTATTAGATGGTGTCTAATTTAAGCTCTGTGTCTTGGAACTCCAGAATAATCTCAGTTTTCTTTAAGAAACAATAATTTACTTCTCAGAAATTAACTAAAAAGTGATCTTTCAAAGTAAAAAAAAATCAGAAGGAAAAAGAATAGAAGGGAAGGGGAAGAGGAACCAGCACATACGATTTCAGAGTGTTTACAACAATCTCCTGTTTGTCACATCTGCTTTGTTACTCTTTTCTGTCTTACAAATAAGGCTTCTTCCCTTTTGGGAATGTCTGGGAACTCAGAATTCGACTTGCAAAGATTAATAGGTACACAAAGCTGTACACAAAATGACATTTACTTGCCATGTGCCATGCGAGATGTACCAAACAGAGGAGTGCTAAAGGGGCAACAACTCAGCCCTGCCACTTCTCTATATCTGCCAGTGAGCAGGGTGCAGTCCCTAAAGCATTCACAGTTTTTATGTTTGTTGCTTTTTTTTTTTTTTAACAGCTCAAAAGTCAGCCCCTACAATGAGAAAAATTTGTATGATAATCTGAAACTGGCAAAGCCTCAGTTTAAGTTTGGACTATTCAAGAGGATCTGGATCTTTTTCCCAGTCTGATTGTTTATTTATTTTAAATTTTTTTTTAACAAGGGTTATTTCAACTGGTTGCCTCCCACCTCTTGCCTGCTATTCAAACAGCAGTATGTTTCCTTTAGGCGGTTTTCTTCCCTTCTGTGCTGTTTTTATTTCATAGTCTAGCCCTCAGACTTGTCTTTCCAACTGTAGCCCCAGCAGGCATACTCTCTAATGCTCTAGTCTTAAAAAATTAATTTGAAGTAATAGGCTAAAACAAGCTTGTTAAGGATGGTGCTAGCCAAGCCAGTCCCTAAAAGCTCTAGTTTTTTCAAAAACGTACACACGTCTATATGTCTGTATGGCACAGGGACAATATGAAAGTGACTTAGGCAGAGGTGTGACAAGCTGCTTGAAATAATGTCATGAATTAATGACAAAGCCAGATTTAGGAGGTCCATTCTTCAGTGCCTCAGCCCTGAGGACTGTGGCTTTCCTGGTTTTTACAAAGCCACAATTTGTTAATATGTTATTTTTTACCAAATAATGTTTATGGAAGCTAAAATATCTCTGAGTTACTACTATCGTAAGACATATATGAAAACCTAAACACAGGGGAGTCAGTTCCACAGGCTATTTTGATTTCACTGAAATAAAAACATTAAGAAAAGAATTTCAAGGCTGTATCAGAAATTCCTCTCACGGGAAGGAAAGGAAAAAGCCCAGCAATAACACATGGAAACATAATATTTTATTTTCAGAAGAATAGTAATATTTTTCTGCAACACCTGATTAAGCAAACTTATTGAATAAGGTCCATTATGTCTGTTTGAAAAAGCTATAAGTTGAGACATTTTAAGATAATCAGATTGTAAAAGTGCACTAAATTCTCACCATTAAGCTCCCTCACCTTCATTGAATCCTGAATTCTCATTACGACTAATCATATTTCCATGCAAAGTAAAAATAATTCAGGTACTTCAAACCAGGGTATATTCTGCTCTCAAAATCCATGTATATCTCCCACTAGCAGTAATGGCAGTTAGACACAAAGCAGGAAATGTGTATATATCTCTGTGTGTATTATATCCCACAGAATTTGCAGGGTGACAGATACAGATGTTATTTTGGTAAGTGAAAAAACAGGAAAGAAGCCTGTGTATTCTAAACACCAGTTCATCTTAACTCTGGAGATTTCAGAGCATTTCTAGCATTTACAGCATTTATTTATCTGCAAGTGGTAGTACAGCTTCACTGAGGATGGGATTAATCTCATTTAAACTAAGACACCAGAAAGTTAGATGCCCTATTCTTTTTGTCATCCAGGGAGCTGAGACAGTGTCTCTCACTCTTTCCAAAAGATCTTAAAATTTGAAATAAAAATTAGATGAGGCACCTGCAGAACCTCTTTCCCAATGTCTGCCCTCATCTGGAGTTGGTCAAACAATTACTTGCAAAGGGGATTAATTATTAATGTTATTTTTGCCACCCAAATAATTTCAGTCACCTTAGCAGATATCTAAAGAAAGTCAGATACAATATGGTCAGCTGCATAGAGATGTTGATTTATTTGTCTCATGTGATTTGTCAGTGAAACTTTTCCTAAAGGAGGGATTTTTGAGGCTAACCCCCAAACTGGCTGAACTTCAAAGGCATGATCTCAGTTCAAAAATGAACTCATATTTCTACTTCATCTCAGATATTTTTGATATTTTTCTGCTGGTTTCCCCACTAGAGTCTGAAGCTTGGTCCTTACATGGGATACACATTTTATCTATAGAATAAATCTCATAATCTGCTTAAAACTGCAATATTTTTCTCTGTTTCTTTTGAGTGTTGAGATCCTTGGTTATATTTTAGTGTAGGATTTACTTGAGCAACCATTTTTGTTACCTCTGAAGATTTCATATCCACATGATGCACATTGGTCACTTCTGTTTATTATTTCTGGGAAACTTAAACTTTGCAAACAGGATTGTAGAACTTTTGGAAAGGCTAACACAAGAAAAAAACCACTTTGGTCTTACAGGGTCCTTTCAGGGGTGGAACTCTGAAGTGAAGTTGGGAAGAAGACCATCTCTTGGTGGTGTGCTTTTATAGTCCATCCTCTTGTAAATAGAACTGTACTAGGCTCAGCCTTAAAACTTCCATGGTAGAGCTGACACATTTATTTTTTTGGCTAAAAAGTAACATTTTTACCACTGAAATGGAGCCTTCCTGTCCTGCAGCATGGTTGAAAAGAAAGCCAAGCTGGTTAAAACCAAAACAATACAATGAAATGAAACAGTGTGCAGCTGCCTCCTCAGGAATATCCCTGCAAGGCAGACAAATGGATACATTTATTTTCCCAGATTTATTTGCTAATGTAAAGATCCCAGTGCAAGCATTAGCACTTTAAATCATTATATAGTTCTGGGGCAATCTTGGGAGGAGTTAAATTTCATTAAAACAAATTAGTAATTTGAGATAGCAGTAACTGTGGATATAATCCTGTTCCTGTATATTTCACGATGCAGTGCAAATGAAACCATCAGACAAATGCACCTTGCCACATGACTAAGCTGAACAAAATGCACAAAAAATATCTTGCCTTCCTTTTAAGTTTGCACCTGCATTGGCTAAATAAAACAGGTAGCACTTTCATATTTTCAAATTATTTTGAAGTAGGAGATGAAATATTTGCATGCAATTTAGCAGGACAGAGTTCTGTATTTATTAATTTTAAAAGAGGTAAGAGAACGTTTTTTTTCCCTCCTACCAGAGATCTGTATTGTATATCCAGCTGGCACCAAGTGATCCTGCCCTTAGCCTGAGTTGTTGCATCTGTGCTGGAGCCAAAGGAAGGGAGCACCCAGCTCAGCAGGGCAGGGCCCAAAGCCCCATCTTGGGCACAGCATCCTTCCCACCTCCCTGTGGCTCTGCTGGGCTGCCTCTTGCACGCCTTCTGACCTTACCACATGCCTTGCTGGCTCTTGCAATGACCCCAGCCTGAGTTTGATGCCTGAATTCAGCAAGGTGCAGTGGCTGTAAGGTGTTGTGTGCTGGTGACAGGGACAAGACTCCTTCAGGCTGCAGACAGGAGGAACAGGGTTTCCCTCAGAGGGTGGAGGTAGGATCAGGCTTTCTCTCCACAAGCACCAGAGCTCATTGAGTGTCCATTCTACAGCCTGGGCTTGTGTCCATATGCTCTGGGCTTAAAAACAGACTCATTATAACATAGCTATACCCAATGAAACTAAGTTTCTCCAGAAAGCACATTAGAAAGGCTCAGAAATCTGCATGTAAAACCACAGCAGATTTTTAGTTGTACCTTTTTAATGTACCATCCTTAAGCAACAGGTTGCTGCTGGGCAGGATGTTTCTGTCACTGCTGTGCGAGTGGGAAGGGGAATTGAGACCTCCAGTGAAATGTGGACAGCCCAGATCACCCTTCCCAGCAGGGCAGAGCGTTTCAGCTAGTGTCTCTGGTTAGGTTCTGGTGCTTTAGTTTGGACAATCTGTGTGGGTAAAAAAAATCCCACCCTGGAATATCTTTAACTCTTTAATTGTATGCTCTACATAGATTAAACATTTCCTGAACTATACCAGGTTTTTTATGTTGCTGCATGGCCTGTGGCACTGCAGTCTCTGAGATGTTGCATGGTGCAACCTAAACCCCTGTCTTCTGTCCTCTGTGCAAAGCACCGAAGAGAGCCAGCACCATGCCTTCCACCTGTAATATAAAACAGGGATTAGGTTCTCATTTGTATTTTCATAACCATAGCATACAGAAAAAATCAGCAACAGAACGTGTGTGTAATGTACTGAGCAATTCACTAAGCCTGAAGAAGTAAGGTCAGCTTTCCTTGCACAGAGAAATCTCAATATCTGAAAAAGTCACCTTTAAAGCCAGCCTCAACCAGTTTTGCAAGAACTGATCTGCACAGCACTTTGGCTCCTATTAGAGCTTTGCAGTCAGGCACCAATGGCAGGAACAAGAATTTTTTTGGTCTTTGGTAGCTTGAGGAAGACATTGTGAACACAGAGCAGGAGCATATGCCTGGCCCCAGCTGCTGACTACTCTGCATTACAATGAGGATTTAAGCTTGCCCATAGATAGTCAAGAGGCAGTTTTCTCTGACATTGGGAACAAACAATTTAATCATAAAATACACAGTTCAAAAAAATTCATATTGCCTTTGAACAGCTTCTTTTCACAAATGAGGCTGTTCATGCTCTGTATTTATGAAATCTTACAGGGATTCAGTAACTTTTGTCCATATGGATAAACTCGTGGACTTCTACAGTCTGAGTGACAGACCTTGGTTCTTGTTCAAGTGCATTTTGACAAATCCACCACACAATTTTTGTTCTTCATTAGAAAACCTTGAAGAATGTCTTATTCTGCCTAGACTAATAACACATAAACAATGTTTAAGTAGAGGGGCAAAAGAGCAAGCTGGTGACTAAACACCAGGCTCCAGCAGAAGGGTGAGGGAGTACAGAAGTTCAGCCAGCTGTTTCCATGAAATCCAGGAGGAAGGCAGAATGCCACTTGACAATTTTTAATTTTTCTGGAAGGAACAGTTGGAGATCATATGCTCTGTAGCAGTTAGAATACCAAAATAAGTACTCTTGTTGCCAGCAGCAGTAGGAAAACACTTTTTTGTCCCTTCTGTACTTTGCACTATATTTCCTAAATTAACGTTACTGGTATCACAGCCGTGTTCGACCTGTGGGACTTGAACAGTACATTGAGCCAAAATTTTATGGTTCTGCTGCTTCATGGGACACAGTCTCCTTGTATCATTAAAAAAAAAAATAAAAGCAAGCTCATCTCATTTTATGCATCTGATATACTTTGGAGAAAACAGTTCTTGAGAACTGTTATGAGTCCTGAGAGTTAGTCACGTCTGGCAAAGCTAGGGAAGCCAAATGTGGTGTTTTCATCAGTAAAAGGGAAATAGTCCAGCTCAGGCTCTTGGAAGTTCCCAAGCATTCCCTCAGCTAATGATTAAGCTGAAGAACCATAGACACCCTCAGTGTGCCACCAGAGCTTGAAAACTGGAAACTTCATCATATATGTCAGTCACCCAAGAGAAATCACACCATGCAGGGATGTGCAATGTTTCTCAGCTGCCCTCAATAACCTCCCACTGATGACTAGGACAAAAAATCCAGCTCTCTTGAAGTGCTTCCCAGGTTGTTTTAGAGACCGAGGAGGGAAGTGAGCTGAGGACAGAGACAGAAACACTGCCTCAATCCTCTGGAGCCACATGGAAAATCCAGATACTTCTTTTTAACCACTGGCTCCCAGGTCAATGTTACTACAGTAAACAGCAGCCTGCTATATGAATACTTCCTGAAATTTCTGTGCTTTTTCAGACTTTCCTCCTGCTATTTAGATGCAGACAGTGAATGCAGCCTACCTAGCAGAAGAAAAGTGAAATCATACTCACTGACTATGGGAACTCAAAAATGGGGACTTTTTTTGGCAACATTAATCAAAGAATGCTTTGATATAGCTTTTTGTTTATCCAGAGGCTGACTTCATCCTCTGACTCATGCCTCAATTGCTGCTGGTAACTACTGGAGCCCATCTAGCATGCTATTTATTAACTAAGGCAGGGAACCATTGTAAGCATACGAAGGGCTGCTCAGGTGGGCAAGCTTATCTGGTCTGGAAGCTGAACTATATCAAGTTTTCTGGCATTAAGGAACTTGTCTAGTCTAAAAACTGAGCTCAGAAAATGTAGACATTTCCAGAGTCATCATAGAGCAGAAAATCACGAAGGTGAAGAGGGAGTTCTGGAAGGTCTACTAAGCTGCCTGCTAAGGAGCATCATTTCTCACCACTCCTTGTGCCAGCCCCTGTGAAGGCTGGCAATGTAGGGTACTTTATTTCAGAAGATCCCTTCTGAATCATTACATCAGGTAATTTTTTCTTTAAGTTTTCAACCACTTGCTTCTTCTTGACATTCCTCTTGAGATGCTATTTCAAGGTTAATAACTAAGAACAACTTTTAACTTAAAACATCTGTGGACATGAACACAGTCTGCAAGCACAACATGCTACAAATGGCCAATTTGTACTGCAAAACTTAAAAAAAAAGGTCATGGGATGCTCCTTGTTCTAGTGTGCTTTGATCCACATTGTGCATTGTCCTAGTTCACTGTCCAGCAGATTGCTAAATGATGCTATTGGTATTAAGAAGAGTCCTTCAACAATTTTTCTGTCTATTTGTTATGGCAGCCTTTTATTTCAAAGATGGATCCAAAGTGAGAACTTCTTGTTTTGGAATCCATATTTTTTTTCAGTATCACCAACCTAAAGAACTAAAGAAATGCATCTCCTATAGGGCAGTAACTCCCCAGTCCTGGGGAGTCCCCTCCTAAAGCAGCTGCACCTTTTCGTTTTTATGTTATAATCCTAGGCCAACTAGCTCCAAGGGCCATATTATTTCCTTGAATAAGTCTCTCTTTAGTAAGGTTTTTCCAGAAGCTTTTGACAGAATGAAAAAAAAAAGGCAATATGAGGAATGTCACTGTAACAATGTAAATTGTATGCCTGCATTTTTTATTGATAAGGCAAGGCTCTCTGAGGGACTAAGTTACATTGTTTTATGAGACTAAATTATTAGACCTGGAACTGAGAAGGGCCTTGTCCTATTGTTGAAGAGGCTGCTGGGGAGCATGGAACTGCAGGGAGCATTGGCGAGTCGTGGTGGTATCTGATTTCTCCATAGAGAACTAATTTCCCAGCTGCTCCAAATGCACCTGAATGGGTACTAGAGAGATGAGGAAGCTAACTTGTGGCAGATGGGACCAGACCAAATGGTCAGTGAAATGAACCATTCAACTAATGCTCTAACCATCTCTAAACTGTTCTTCATCAATAATTTAAGGCCTTGTGTCATAGTTTGTTAAAAATTATCTTTGATTAGTTATGTTATTAATACAATATGCATATTACAATAGTGTCACGTTTTCTATCCATCAAAGTCAGAATAAGTCGATATGGATGCATCAATAATTTATATTTGGTGTACCAGTCAATTTTCTGCATGCAATAACATTTACTGCTGGCAATTACTGAATGCAACTGGTCCTTCTACCTCGATATTCTATTAGGTCATACTTATTTTCCAAAATAATAGTGGATTATTTGAATATTGATGCTGATTTTTAAAAGCTGAAGTGTTTTTTGTTGTTGTTTGTTTATTGTTTTTTCCATGAGGCTCCAAGCAGAATGAAGCAGATAGTGGCTGTGATATTTCAGAAATAAAACAGAGTATGTGTGACACTGCATGTTGCTCCCATAAGATCTAGCAATAAGCAGCCCCCTCGGTTGGCTTTTCTGGTACAATTGTAAGTAGAAAGGATCATTCCTAATTTAAATGCATTCACAGTATCACAGAACAGAATCTAAACCAATGATTTGCAACACTTATGCATTTAGTTTCATATAAAAATAGTACCCCACTGAAAACCTTATTTGCATGACAGCTACTGGGGAAAAAATATTAGCTGCAACTTCTGTAGGGCTTCTAAATATCCATATCTTTGAGGGTTTTTAGAATGCCATCAGAATTGCATCAGTACGTTCCAGAACTCTATGGAAATTTACCTTTAAGGAATCAGGCCCCTCATCTGGAAAAGATAAGTCACCCTGAAGCCTGTATTGCTATCTGCAGAGCAAAGCTATTTATTCTGCTCCAGCTAGAGCTCAGTGTACTGGTGTCTGCAGCAGTGCTAAGAGAATCTAAGACTTCATTGTTTAAAACAAAAATTCTTCATCTTTGATTCAACAAGCTGAGAGAAGTTGTTTATGAAGGCAAATTGTGTACATTGATAACCTCAAGCATTGTATCTTCATGACACTTTTTCTTCAGTTTTGGATTATTCTCTAAGGCTTTTTCCTTCTCCCACTCAGTCAAATTTTGACTTTTGTAAACTTGGAGCACTTTTAAATGGATCAGGACGGGATAACACTTGAGTGGTTCTATACATCATTTGCTAACTGTTCACCTCACTAAAATAAAAATCTATCACAGACAAATTCTTTCATTTGCTTTTCCTTATACAGCAAAAAAAAAAAAAAGGGGACAGATTTTAGAAACAAAAGACACAGGATCCAGAAGAACATGGGATAGGCTGCCATGAATCAGCATATTTTCCTGGTGGCATTACTCAGAGACGACCAAGAACTTCTGCTGTTGTAGCATCCCACTCCTTACATATTTTGATATCATAGAAGAAATAATTTAATCCCTTTATTGAATGGAGAAGAATTTTTAAATGTAGCAGAACTGCTTTGGCAGTTTCAGCCTATACTCTGGTGATAAGGGATCTATGTGTCCTGGCAGCATCTCTGAGCTGCCTGGGGATCCATCCCGGTTCCAGCTGCCTTCTGCTACTGGAGCAGCAGACATGCTTGAAGTGAGGCTAAGGTGCTTGGCCCCCATTGCTTCCCACCCACTCTCTGAACAGTTTTGTTCTCACACCCTCAGCCCTGTTCTTGGTGCTATTATTGTGCTCTTTTCACTCTGAATGGTCTTCAGAGTCAGAGCCACAAAACATGACAGAGTTCAAGATACCAGCTGACACTTGTATGCCATGGAGCTTCAACAACTCAACTTAAGGAGCTTGTTCTTGCTCTCTTTTTTACTGCTGGGATATGCAGCTTCCCCAAAGTCATCTCCTTTGTCTTTCTTGTGTCAGGTGTGACCTGGATTTCACTCAAGCCTCTTTAACCTGGTGTACGTGCTTGAATTCCTCAGCATAGGAGGGTGACATAATAGCATGTCCTATCACCATCATGTTCATCAAGAGCAACATGTATTTCCCTACAAAGGTAGACAGGTGTTATGCAGTAGAGATGTGCAATGCAGCACCACTCTGAGAACTACAGCCCTCTAGTCCCATGCTAATTGCTCTGACTGCTTCATTTTACTTATACCAGGATCATCTTGTAAGCCAGTTGGAGACCTTGTGGCATGAACACCAAGAAAGGAAAATGAACTATCTACAGATATGTCTAGTAGCATACACTATAGTGAAATTCCATTTCCCCAGATGTACATACTTCTTAAAAATATTTAAGTAGTTTTCACAAGCTCTGTGACAAATAATTTTCATTTCTGTGGATTATGAAAGCAAAAGTGCAAGCAAACAGAAATCACCTCTAAAGTAAATGCTGAACTTCTGAGGATTAAATTAAATTAAATTAAATTAAATTGTAGCAAATTTAATGTGCAAATTTTAAATTGTAAAAAAATAAATTAATTGTAACAAAGGTATCATTTGGTAAGCAAAAAATGATAACTGAATCCAATAAGGGGTTCCAGATCAAACTGCTATCATAAAGAAATTGAGATCTACAGTCTGTTATAGTTATCATCATTAAATGCCAGAGAAGTATTCACTCAGGTGCAAATTTTGGCTGAGAAGCAGTCTTCTTGCTGTTCTGATAATCTCTATGGATTACCAGACAGCCTGAGATCAATCTTTCCAAAGCACAGTGGGAGTATTTTGGACCCAGTGCAATAGTCACCTCAGTGACAAACTCAGCATAGTTGCCCTTGTTCTAAAGCCACCTCAGAAATTTGTAGCATAGGGAAGAAGAAAAGGCCCGTGAGGAAGGTACATGATCTAGAGCAGAAGTCTGCACCTCTCTAGTGCCTATATAAAAGCAGATGGCTTTTTTGTTTAAAGTAGGTGGCAGTTGTACTAATAATCCCCAAAATAATCTAATTAATCTATATTGTGGAACAAAGAGTTCTCACAGCAAAGGGAAATCAAATCTTCAGTGGGAAGCAGCCATTTCTGTCCTTCCTGTCTGCTTATCTGAAGAACATACAGTGCCAGTTCTGGCTCTGTCAGTATCTATCAAACACTGGCATTTCATCAGGATTGTACATTTAAGTGCACTGTGCAGAGCTGGACAATCACAGAGATAACTTTAATGGAAATGCTTGTTAAAATAATTCCTCTGCCTACAGATAGTATAAAAAATTGTAGGGCATATCTGAGTATTTTAAAATATTTGGTTAACCGATCTCAATTCATAAGTTCTCTCTTCCTACTTTCCTCAAAGATGTTTCCTACTGAACATCTGCCAGCATGAACCACACTATAAAGAGAAGCTATCAACAGAAGGGAATTTTAATAAACACAGTTCTTTGTTCCTTGTATTTTAATGACTGATATAATTAGAATGAAGGTTAAGGGAATATTTGTTTTCCTTCCCCTCAGGGCTACTTTGAAACAGTTTGACTTGCAAACAGCATTTCAAACACTTGCAGCTATAATGCTTAAGTATTCTGATATTGTACAAGGAAAACAAACAAAAAAAGAGAAATGGTTAAGCAGCAAGACCACCACCCAAACTCTTTTAAACAAGTGATTATAGCAAAGGCCTACATGGAAGTTAGAAGTTCCAAACTCTGTTGCTTCATTATCCCCAAATGATCCAGCTTTGTAAACCCTGCTTCCAGAAATCCAGGCAATGATGATACATGTTCCAGAATGTCACGATGGTTTTTCAGGAATTTCCTAGGGTCTAGTTAGAGACTAGCTGTGGGTCAATATTCACATTTACTTGCATATGTAATTAAAATCTGTTAGTTCAGGTAACAGCTTAAACTAGCCATTATCTTCCATTAATTCAGACAAATTGACACTGGAAAAAATACAAACATTTTTTTCTAACCTTCACCATAAGCATACCAGCCTTCATCATAATGGAATCAGCTGCTAATACAAGTTCTATCCAGGTGAGGTGTGGATTCACAGTTGTCTATCAGATTAGTCAGAATACAGATTTCATTCGGTCCACATGGTTTTATGTTGCTGTGTGGGAGTCTAGGTGATGCCTGATTTAGCAAGCAACTAATACAGCTGCATGCCTAGAAGTACTTGATCTGTCATAAAACCTGCTGTGAAAAGACAAATCTTCAAAAAAGTTTTAGAGAGTTTAATTGTGGAATCATTAAGGTTGGAAAAGACCTCTAAGATCATCAAGTCAGATCATCAAGCCAACACCACCATGCCAACTAAACCATGCTCTTAAGTGCTATGTCCACAGATTTTTGGAACACCTCCAGGGATGGCGACTCCACCACTTCCCGGGCATCCTGTTCCAGTGCTTCACAACTCTTTCAATAAAGAGATTTTTTTCTAATACCCAATCTAAACCTCTCCACATTACTGCAACTTCCTTTCAGGTAGTTTAAAGACTTAGAAGGTCTTCCCTCAGCCTCTTCTTCAGGCTAAACAATCCCAATTCCCTCAGATGCTCCTTGTAAGACTCATTAGGCCCCTCTTTTAGTGGGGGTCCCAAAACTGTCCACAGTATTTGAGGTGCTGCATCATCTGTGTCAAGACCACAGCGACAATCACTTCCCTGGTCCTGCTGGCCACACTGTTCCTGATACAGGCCAGGATGCTGTTGGCCTTCTTGGCCACCTGGGCACACTGCTGGCTCATGTTCAGCCTCCTATCAACCAGCCACTCCTCCCCAAGCCTGCAGCATTGCATGGGGCTGTTGTGACCCAGGTGCAGGACCCAGCACTTGGATTTACTGCACCTTACACAGTTGGCCTCAGCCCATTGATTCAACTTGTCCAGATCTATAGAGCCTACCTCAGGCAGATCAACACTCCCACCCTACTTAGTATCATATGCAAACTTACTGAGAGTTCCTTTGATACCCTCATCCAGATCATTAATGAAGTTATTAAATGAAACTGGACCCAAAACAGCCCTGGAGTACACCACTTGTGACCAGCCACAAACAAATCTTTGGGCTTGGCCATTTAAACTGGTTCAGTGAGTTCATACAAGATCAGCAATCCAAAAGCTGTAAAGGACTCAGAATTTGGATGCAGTAAAAAAATCAGATCCTTCAGCTCTCCAAAATTTGTGAAGCACTGTCATCCCACGTAGGATCTGATACAGGACTTTTAGGTACATGACCTGCAGATTCAAGAATCCAGATTTTATTCCTTTCCACCTGAAATCTTCTTCACAAGAGAAATGGGGAGCTTCAGATTTTTCTAAGTGTTTAAGAGGTAGATGAGTCCAGAGATAGCTACCATCTGGTCTTACCAAGTATTTATGCTGAAGTATATTCAGAAACCTCAAATATACTCCTTATAAATATGCAAGTTAATAACAGAACAGAACAAACCCTAAGAACAAACCCTTCAAGGAAGCATTATATGAATCTTGTATGTCAGAGACAGTAACTGTGGTCAAGAGCAGACACATTATTTCTGGGCTGTATGCTGCCTGCAAGCTCTACTGATAGACAAACTGAATAGACTGCTAGACAGTTTGCTGGTAAGGTCATCAGGGATGAAAACATTCCTGTAAACTGGCAGCTACTTTTGAGAACTAGATCCACTACAAAGAAACTTGAACCAGCTGGCTAAAACATAAAATGAACACTCTTCCAGGGCTTTACAATTAGTGTAAGATGAAGAACACAGCTGGGAAGAAGTATGGTAGCCCAGATACTGGAATTGGAAAAAGTCAACCTATTATGGCCATTGTAAAAGCCATCACAGGGTCCTGTCATAGAAGCACAGAATGGTTTAGGTTGGAAAGGACGTTGAAAATCATTCAGTTCCAAGCCCTCTGCATGGGCAGAGACATCTCCCATTAGAGATTGGAGATGGGCGTTGCTTAACGCCCTATCCAACTTGCTGATTCTTTATTTAAAACTTCATCTAAAACTTAATTTAAAACTTCAGATCTGTCTGTACAGAGACCATCCATTTTTTCTTTTCTGAGTTAGTTTTCAGCATACCCATACCAAGCGTGAATTGCTTTTGTTTCTCTCTGATACAAAAAGTATTGTCCATAAGAAGGCTTTGTATGAGTACTCCTAGTCTGAAGTCATGTCTTTTAATTATAATAAACTTTATATTGAAGATTTCAGGGGGAGAAGCAGTATTTCTTACTGAGAAATTAAAAATAACATGTACAAGCTGCTTTACAAAGGTGTTCTGAGAATCAGGTGAAATCAGAACCACCAGTTGAAACAGTACAAATCTGATGATCTTTTCTTGGTAGTTTTTAAATGGAAGTACTTCAGCTTCTCACCTCACTACCCACTTTTATTCCCTTTTTCTCTCGTATTTTAGCAACCTGTGACTTTTGATTTATATTTTTAATCATGTACAATTTATTAGCATCAAAAACAAAATTAAAAGTTGCTCCCTGATGTCACAAAGAAGGTGACTACAGTCCGAAATAAACAAAACTGATCCCAAAACAACATCTAGGAAATGGCAACTTCTGTGAATCCTTCCCCAAGTCCAAACCTGCCAGAGCCACCAGCACACTGACAGTAGAGCTTGGGGCCACCTCACACCCCATCTCTATTCACATCACAGCAGTGCTTGCTTGGGGAAACTCGATCCCCCAAATTTAATAAATAGCAGCAATGCCAGGAGGAGCTCCAAAGCAACAGCATCCTCATGCTCAGCTGCCAGCTGCACAAGGCTCACATTCTGTGTGCTTGAGCCTCCGTGGCAAGAGGTCTTTCCCTCCCAGCAGTTGGTTGTTGCCCGAGTCAAACCCTGTCACAGTGCCTGTGCTGCAAAGTCCCTTCAAATTTACAATAAATGAACAAAACCAGACATAAACATAAGAGAATTAAATGAGTGAGTTTAGCATCCTGGGTTTAGACAGCACTTGCCCTCCTGGCAGCAGCTTTCAGTGCCTTCTCTGTGAGCAAAGGCTGCATTTTGCAGGATAATTTCTTTTCTGATCTGCCCCAGCCACTTCCAGAGAAAGCCAGAAACATGAAGATTTCTTCAGCTTTTTCCCCATCCTACAGCTCTTCACACTTTTCTTGGTCCCACAGAAATCTGGCTAAAATGCTACAGCAGGAACACAGACACTTCTAATTTCCATACCATCATCCTGAACGTTAATAATTCCTAATTTTAGGGATTGCATTACATCAGTGAGTTCCCCCTGAAATATTTATGCTGGTAGTAATTTGTAAGTAAATTTTGTTAAAAGCATGTGAAGACTGGCAATACCTTCCAGCAAGATCCAACCAGTATTAACAACTGGTTATTGCTAACCCTATTGCTTGTACATTCTCTCGGAATACTGATGTATGATGATGCTATTCAGGTTTGGATTAATATTTCTAGATTTTTATCTCATAAAACATTTTAAATTGGGTGAATGGCAAACACCATTACAGCTAAAAGAGCTCAAAGCATGGCTGGGGTGAGAACAATTGCCAGCTGGGGTTATTTTAAAGGAATTTTAAGAAGTTATCCAACAACTGAATTTTGTTACAGCCAAAACCAATTTTACTCCAGGCCAGTGATACTTTGACCCTACTTAGCAATAGTTTTAAACTCTTATCACATAGCTGTAATAAGAAAAGAACATTTTGTGAGAACACGATGGTCTACTCAGCTTATCTTCTGAAGTGTGTTTGGTAAACACAGCCTCCTACTTTAGATTATTTTTTTCTCCTCCTACAGAGTGGACTGAAAGGGAAATTCCAAGAGTTGCACAAGAAAAATAATCACTGCATTGCCACCGTATAGCACCGAGACCTCAGAAAAATGTGGTAATATTTTAAATATTCTTTTGTTTGTTTGTTTTTCCATGTGAGACTGTAGTAGGAATATTAATCTCATTTTGATTATTGTTGAAGACAGCCTGTAAGCCAGGATCCCACCAGGTGCAAACTTGCATCACTCTCCTAAGACCAATTCAGCTTCCCTGGTTCCTGGTGGCTGGAAATCTGTTGGGTTGGTTTTGTTTCTTTTGTTTGGTTTTGTTTCCTCTCAGTTATTATCTCCTGATTCTTCAAAGTGATCTGCTGTCTCTGGGGAGCCCCACACTTCCCTGGGTGTGTGTCCATGGTGGCATGCAGCTGGATGGGAGCTTGGGGGGTCCCTGGGGCTCTTCTCGGCCCTCCAGGTTCAGTTTGGCTGAGAATCACTGCTTGGGCTGTGTCCAGCTTAAAGGTTTTCCTCTCACTTTGCTGTAAAGCAGCTCAGTTTCTCCTATTATTTACGCTGCAGCATCTTCCCTCATATACCTCAGGCTACTGGCATGAAGAAGCATCACTTAAAAAGTAATTTAGCAAATAAGTATACTTTCCCTGGGGTGCAAATAAAAGGAAAAGTTGTAGTAAATAGCTAATGTAAGCAAAAGGTGCCTTGGGGGAACCCTAAGAATCACTTCTTTGAAACCAGCAATAACTTCTGGTGCTATTGGTCCTGAGGCAGCAGCAGTCAACATTGTTTAAAAAAGCTCCCTTATGGTGTACTCATTAATTAACTGCACTGTTTGTTGATTCTAGATTGATTCAGTTTGTTCTCAGGAGAGTGTTTTTGGAAACCCAGTAATGCCTTGATGCAGAATTTCATCTTCAGGCCCTAAATTCCCAGGATGCTGCTTTACTGGGACATATAGAAGATGAAGTAAAAAGAAGAATTTTTTAGACAAAAATGATAATCAAAATATTTTAAATTCAGATGTAATTTTTGAAGATTTTCCCCACAGAGCTAAAAAATTACCTGCAGCAAGGTTTGACTGACAGGCAGGCTTTATTAAACAGAGAACAAGACAAATGGAATGCAAAACAGATAGGAAAGTATTTGCTCCTAATTACTCGAGAAAGCATTTTAATTAAGTTGTTTGCCAATTAATGCTTCATTTTTAACATTCCATAAATATTTAAACGTGTTTCATAAACTTTTCTTCACAGGGAAACACTTGTGAATGTTGTTAAAGAGATTCTTTGGGATCTCTTAATGCATTATGCATAACAATTTAAGTTTTATTTGCTCTTCTTGTGAATATATAAGCAAAGAAATATGTCATATCAAGTCAGAAATTATATATCAATATGTCTATATTAAATCTGTATCAATAGGATATTTGAAATACCTTCATGCAAGGACTGTCCTTCTATTGTATGAATGAACAACTGGGAAATTATGTTGAACCTGAACTAGAAACAGAATAGTGAAATTGAAAAGCAAATAAATGTGGATACCTCTCTTTTTTCACACCCCTTTAGACCGGTTACTAGGAGCTGTTTATACCCAGTCTCACTATTCAGAATGTTTCGGTTAAATAAAAATAGAGAAAAATAAGATGCAAGTGGCAAGAAGGGAAATTGGAATGGTCAAAGTAGTGCTGCGGCTTGATTCTGCCTGCATCTTAACCCACATGCATCTATGCCCTTTGTCTATGGGAATTTACTCAACCTACGAGCTTAAAACCTCTCCCCCTCAGTCTCATCAGAGCAGAAATCTGCTCCTACATTTGTGTGCACCATAAGTGGAAATGAAAGTACCAGGACTCAAACCACTGCTCTCTTCACCTCGGCAATGGTCTGTTTTTCTGCAGGCAGAAAATAAATGCCTCTTTCTGCTTTCTGTTTTAAAGGCATCCTGTTTTTATGGAGAAGTTGATCCTTTATTTAAAACTTCGTACAGGCATTTTATCTGTTTATTTATTCATTCATTTGTCCTTCCCAGAAATTTCCTTACTCATCCAAGGTTTGTTTGCTCAAATGACCACAACTTCCCTTATCTCAGAGCTTTACTTTACATCTTGAAACCCAGATCCTGCCCCACACCCCTTTTGCTGCCATTAGTCATTTATGCCTGGAAGCAGGCTCTGTCTGACGACAATGCAGAAGAGAGAGAGCTCAGGCCTGAAACATCAGTGGTAGGATGGCAGGGGGCACGGGTAAGTGGGAAGGGGGCACATAGAAGGGGGGTTTATGCACAGGTAGGCAGGAGGACAAGGATGAGATGAGGGGAGAAGGAGGATGCAGCTGGGAAGCTCACTGCCTGGTGAAGAATTGGGGTCTTAGCATAACTCAAGGGCTTCCCCACCCAGGGCTTCCTTGGGTTGCTTTTTGTAGAGCCTGGGTCCTCCCTGGACTCCTGCCATCCAGAGCTGCTCCTCACCCTCTTCGCTCAGCTCATGAAGTGGCAACAAACTCTGAGCCCAGGGCAGGAAGGGGGCAGGTCCGGAAGGAGGCACAGCACTTGCACCTCCTTCTCACTGGGCTGAAAACAGGGACGCACAGCTCCCCAGCCATGACCCGGTGGACATCTTAGAGTGTCAGCTATTTCTTCAACAATACTTGTCTTAAAAAGTTTAAATCCTTGTCAATTTATACCTATAATCAAACTACAGCACAAGGGAGCTGACCTGTTCCCCTGCACTCAGGCTTTTTCTCCCCTGTGCTTATGCACCACGTAATGAGAGCCTGGAAATCACATCTTGGACATCTCAGCCCTCTCTTCATTTTTCACCCTTTTCACTTTTGTCTCCCCCAACTTCTCACTCAAACTGAGCACAATTTGGACATGTCATGACGCAGCCCCCACCTAGCTCTGGAGAGAGCTGACTTACACAGTAAGAATGAAGGGATGTTTGCGAAACAGAGTAGTAGTCTATTGATCAGATTAGAAGGTAGATTTTGCAACCAGTACTCCCAGAGTCATAAGGGAGTCAAGTAAAAAAATTCCAACTCAAATAGTTTACTCAGAAAATTCTTTTAAAAATAAACAAAATTACTGCCTACTCAAACTGTTCCTATTACAAAAAAAGGAAGACTTCAAAGGAAATATTCCCTAGCAGTGGGGTTTCTTTGGAACTTAGTCACTAAATGAAATCTAGGAAGTCCATTAAATTAAATAATTTTTCTGCTTCCTCTGCTGATTTTTAAAAACAGTACAGAGAGGTGACAAGCTCCTGAAAGGGAAAAAGCAAGCAAAGTTGTAAAAAGCTAAAAAGCAAAGAGAAACAAGTAAATGAACAAGTAAACAGGATACAAGTAAATAGGATAAAGGAAAATAAGGGTTTGAATGAGGGTTATCACATGGGAGTCCTGAGGCTGACTTATACTCCTGGGTGCTGCCATATTATGAGTATTAAGAAACAGCTTATCTTTCCCTCTGTATTGCAATACACAGAGTTTTTGCCTGCAGAGATGCTAAGAGAGGGCTCCTGATCAAAGTCTACATCAAAATAAGCACCCCCTTTTTCCTCCCACCTCTTGTAGTGGGGTATTACCTGGCCCTTAGGGATCTGCAGCTTTTTTCCAGATTGTCCTCAGAAAGGGTCACAGATGGTCCTTCAGCCATAGGACACATCTTCACAGAGTAACAAGACCTCCTTGACCAGGGGGCATTTCTCAGTTTAGCACTGAGATCAAGAGTTGCAAGACTTGACCTACACTTACTAACAACATCTCACTGCTGAACTTAGCTAGAAAATTATGTACACGTGTTGCTACTCACAAAGAAAATACACTGTCTGGCTAAATGGCAGGAGCTCAGAGTAGCAGATAAGCTCAGTGTTTCACAGGAGTTTTCATTCTTGCAGCTCCCAGTCTGTGGGAGGAACTTTGTAGGGCTGGAGGGACTCTCAACCCCCATACTCACACCATGCATCTGGGAGAAGCAGATGTGGTTGAGCTCAAACGCATGATTCAACTTTGAGGACGTAGCAGAAAATACATGGTAATAAAACTTTCACAATTTTTCATTTACCAGTGTCATGTGGAGCAGCCTATGGCTGCCAGCAGCACAGGAGGACTGCAGAGAGGGGGCTGGAGCCCGTGTTTGTTGTGTTCCGGGCAATTAAGCTTTTCTTCCATTTGCTCATTTGATTTTCAGCTACAAGCAATGAACGGTCTGAAGTTAAAGGCAAGCACAGGGACAACAGTATCTCTCTATCAAGCACAGATTTACCACTGGGCAGACAAGCAGGTTTTAATGTCAAGCAATGCCTGTCTGAAGTCTTTCCTTGTCCTGGAAGATGTGTGTGAAAGAGACAAGTCCTTTGCTTAAGGACTTGTTTTCTGAGACTGGATTTGTCTCATGGCAATAAATCCAGACTTCAGGTTTTGGAGGACTGATTTTGTGTGGTCCTTCAAGAGGAATGAAGAAATGTCACACACAGCATCGCCAGCTTGCAAGGTTTTGGTAAGATATATAGGAAGAATATTTCCTTTCTGTCACACACTGTGCTCATGGATGTTGTTTCTTTAAAACTTTTTTCTCTCACTTGCTGGAATTCAACAGAATTCAAGGGATTAAAGGAAAGGAAATCACAGTGTGTCCTCACTGGCAAGGATCACCCAATAATCTAATCAATGGCTAAAGCACAGGATGGGAGCAAACCAGGGATCCTTGGTTCCTCTTACACATTTGTTACCTTTGTCTGCATTAAGGAAGACAACTATGAGAATCTGGAGTAACTCCAAACATTTGCCAGCTGGTTTTGAATGTTCTCAGCTGTGTGTGCTATTGGATAATCTTGGACTTATTTTGTGCTGTTTGTTGCTGCCAGATAGTGTTACTGTTTATGACAGTGTTAGAGGAGGCAAAAGTAGGTCCAGCTTCTGCACTACAAATAATCCTACATAGCTCTAGCTGAAAGTTAATGTAGTCTGAAAAGAGGAAAAAATAATCCTCCAGTGTATTCATTTGGCTGCTTCTCCTAATACTTGTGGGAAAATAAACAATTTTCAAACCTTTAGTTTTCTTCCCTTCCATTACTAAGGCCAGTACTTTTCTCTGATGTGAAAAAAATCAAAGTACAAACTGAAAGCCCTTGCAGACTTTCTTTCAAAGCAGACTGATCATCAGAAGAACTTCTTTCAATTACTTCCCTTAACCTTGCAACAGGTTTTGGTGGTTTTCCTTCCAGGCTCATGGAACTTTTCTGTTCTACTCCTAGATCAAAATAGAAGCTTCATAGGCAATCAGATACTCCTGCTTTCTAAAAACTTAATCAGCAGCTCAACAACCCACTATTATTGTCTCTTAAAAATGAGGTACTCCATCATGACCTCTAAAATCACAGTTTTCTTCTTCCCAGCACAAGGTCTAATTAAAGACACAAGTGATCTGATGGAATTTTTGCCAAGGTCTGTAAAAACTATGCAACAGAATTTGCTTGGAAAAGGCATTGTTTTTATTCAGTGAATAAGTTCAAAACAGATGAAGCTCTTGGTTAAAAATACTATAGGTCTGTTCAATAACATATCATTTGTCTTTTTATCTACTTTTGTCTTAAAAAAAATCTTTCCCTCTTTTTAAAAAAATTATTCAATTTCTCCTTTAAATTCTCCTTATACTTTCAGCTATCACTTTCCCTTGCCTGATAAAAATGTTCCACTCTCTTATTTTAAATATGGAAAGTAATGACACCTAAAAATTTCTAATAAATCAGCTATGTTTTTACTCATACAACCATAGAATAATTTGGGTTGCAAGGGACCTCTAAAGGTCATCTACTCCAACCCCCCTGCAGAAACCAGGGACACCCTCAGCTAAATCAGGTTGCTCAGAGCCTCATCAAGCCTCACCTTCAGCATCTCCAGGGATGAGGCTTCAACTACCACCCTGGGCAACCTACTCCATTTTTCCACCACCCTCATGGTAAAGAATGTTTTACTAACATCCAATCTAAATCTACTTTTCTCTAAGTTAAAAACATTGCCCTTCAAGCTCTTATAAACAGTCCATCTTCCAGCCTTACTCTCTGAGTCTAGACTTAAGAGCCTGGTTGAGAACTTCATTCTTGCAGACTCAGTCCTTCAAAAATTAAAGACATTTCTTGCGAGCTAGATTCTATGAGAAAATAAAAATATGTCACAGGCAAAAGGTCTTCCCAGAAAAGAACAATTTCATCCCAAATCTCAGCTGGTTTTGGACTGTTGGAATGTTACATTTTTTCCCTTGGAAACAAGGAAACAAACAGATGTAGTGCATATCCCCTTCAAAAGTCTTTTTGATTACAAAGTTGTGATAAATAAATTAAAAAAAGAAAAAAGTTCCAGCATTTAGTTCCCCAAAATACCCATAGACCTAGAGACTGAATCTAGAGATACTATTTCCAATGTGAATCTGTGGGATCTGGACTGGCCCTACTATTCAGTGAGGGGAGGTAGGCAGACCCTCAGAGCTGGACTGGGCTCAGCCTCTGCTCAGCCTGTGGCACATGGGTGATTTGAGTGATTTCCTGGAGCAAACTGTTTCTGCCTGGGTGAGATTCAGGGGTTTCATCTCTTCTACCTTGCCACCCCAAAGCCTCTTTTTCTTTTTTTCTTTTCTTTTTTTTTTTTCTTTTTTTTTCCTCTTTTTTTTTTCTTTTTTCTTCTTTTTTTTTAAATTTTCTTCCTTTTACTATTTTTCTTATTTTTATTTTTTCTTTTTCTTTTTTTACCTTTTTTTTTTCTTTTTTTTTCCCCACAGAAAGGCTACCTGTGTGGAGAGGCTGGGCAAAACACACAAGAGTATTTCCAAGCACCTCCCCTGCTCAGAGGACCATAACCCTGATGTGGGCACATGCCCACATCCCAATTTACTTACAGCTTAAGCAAGGTTTCTATTGTCTAAAGTAACTCTCATGGTTGTGTAGCAGAGACATTTTTGGGAAGGTCTGGCAGCACCCTTACTGGCATTCCACTTTTACCTCTAGGGCACTTTCCACACAGCAGCCAAATACCACCACGAAGGAGTACAATGTTTTTTCACGAGGGGCATCCTCTCAGAAGGACATGAAATTGTAGTTGTGTGCTGTCCTTGTCTGTCTAACACAGGCTTAAGAAATGAATAGCAGCTATACTCAAACAGTGTATTTGAGTCTCAAAGAGAAACCTCACAATGGTTCAGTCCTGTGCTGCTGCAGCCACTCCACAGATACCATGAAAGCTCCTGCGTGCCTCTGGTGCTCCAGAGATGTGCAGCTGGTGCAAGGGGTAGGACAAGCAGCAAACAGCTGCTCTCTGAGGTACATTCCTCTTGGGGCTGAATGTATTTCTAGTCAGAAATATGTCAGGAAATTAGTGCTAGCTGAACCACAATCCCACCCAGCTGAAACAGCCAGTGGGGACTGCCTGGCAGTGCTGCCAGGGGAGTTACACTGTGGGAGGATGGAGAATAATAGAATGTCAGGTTGGAAGGGACCTCAAGGATCATCTGGTCCAACCCTTCTAATATTATTGTTTATATGATATGGCTCAGCACCCCATCAAGCTGAGACTTAAAACTTTCCAAAGTGGGGGAATCTACCTCTTCCCCTGGGAGACCATTCCAATGTCTGACTGTCCTCAGACTGAAAAATTACCCTCTTGTATTCAATCAGAATCTCACCAGCAGCAACTTGTGCCCATTGCCCCTCCTCTTGTCCATGTGACTCCTTCTAAATAGGGAGTCTCCATCTTCTTTGTAGCTGCCCCTTAAGTACTGGAACATTGTAGTGAGGACTCCCCTAAGCCTTCTCTTTCTGAACAGGCCCAGTTGCCTCAGCCTCTCCTCATATGGCAGGTGCTCAAGTCCTCTGATGATCCTCCTGGCTCTTCTCTAGACCCTCTCCATCCTGTCTGCATCCTTTTTATAGAGTAGGGACCAAAACTGGATGCAATACTCCAGGTATGGTCTGACAAGCACTAAGTAGAGCAGGATGGTGATTTCTTTGTCTCTGCTGGCAGTGCCCTTGTTGAGTTTTGATAAACTGAGTGGAATCCAGCTGGGAGCTGGTCACAAGCAGTGACCTCAGGGCTCAGTATTGGGGCCAGTTTTGTTTAATAATTTTATCAACAATTTGGATGAGGGGATCACGTGCACCCTCAACAGACTACACTAAATTGAGCAGGAGTGTGGATCTGCTTGAGGGTAGGAAGGCATTGCAAAGAGATCTGGACAGGTTAGATCAGTGGGCTGAGGTGTGGGATGAGGAGTGGGATGAGGTTTAACAAGACCAAGTGCCAGGTCCTGCATTTTGGTCACAATAACCCCAAGCAATGGTTGGGAGGAGTGGCTGGAAAGCAGCCTGGTGATCTGGGAGTAGTGGTGGATGGCCAGCTGACCATGAGCCAGCACCATGCCCATGTGGCCAATGGCATCTTCATCTGTATAAAAAACTGTGTGTCCAGCTGGGAGTGCTCCTGTACTGATCCCTGGTGAGGACACAGTTTAGTATTGTGATCAGTTCTGGGCACCACAGTGTAAGAAAGGGGTTGAGGTCCTGGAGTGTCTCCAGAGAAGAGCTATGAGGCTGGTGAGGGGTTTGGAAGGCACGTCATATGAGGAGTGACTGAGGGAATTGGGATTATTTAGCCTGAAGAAGGGAAGGCTCAGGAGAGATCTTACTGAGGAAATGGATTTAAGTTGTTCCAGGGGAGGTTTAGATTAGATATTAGGAAAAATTTCTTTACTGAAAGAGTGGTGAGGTATTGGAATGGGCTCCCCAAGAAGGTGGTGGAGTTGCCATCCCTGGAGGTGTTCAAGAAATGTTTAGATTTGGTGCTTCAGGATATGGTTTAGTGGTTGTAGTAGTTGGATTATGTTTGGACTCGATGATCTTGAAGGTCTTTTCTAACCTTAACGATTCTATGATTCTACTCTGCCCCAGAAGCAGAAGAGAATGGAAACAATAACTTTTCCAGGTCCTGACATTTCATAAAACAAATCCTTGCTTTAATGAAAGATTTATGTAACCTGATACTTCAGGTTATTCCCACCAGTGGCATTCTCTTATTTGTCTGGGTTTCACATGTGCCACACTCCTGCTGACTTCTGGCATCTCCTTACTTTTGAGCAGTGTCCCTTTTAAACCATACTCCAAGGCATTTAACTCATTCCACATTTTGGATTTGGGAATCCAGTGACTTCCCAGTATGACAGTCTCCATAATTTTTAGCTGCAATACTAGACTTGGCCTGTAGGCCAGAAATACAAACCTGACAGAAAATGAGAGTTTATCCTTACATGGGTACTTCTACCTCCTGAAGGAAGCATGGTCTCCCATGGAATACAAGCACCCTTTGCCAATTTTGTTTTCTCTTTTAGATGTGCTTAGATTCATGCAACAAAAGGGCTTTTCTAAAGGTGGTGTGGCTCAGTAGTAGGAACAGTCCCTGTGAGAAAGAAAAATTAAAATCTATGCCTAGCTTTGCTGTGGCATGTAGCTTGCAGTCACTCACAGAATTACAATAAGGCTCCCATTAGCAGCAGACTACAGTGGTCTCACACATAGCATGGATTTACTTCCCATTCCTTTTTGCTGGAATCTGGTAAATATCAGCATTTACTATTGTCCATTTTGCAGAGATATAAGAAGACACTATTTTTTTTTGTCCCTCAGCATGTCTCTCAGGCCCTCTCTGGTTTTAAATTGTTTCACCCAGATCCACTGATATGTAGGCAAACACTGGTTACAATAAATCTTCCACCTTGTTCTCCACTGACACATTACAAAAATAAGAGCTGCCAGTAGATTTTGATCAACCTTTTTAGATCTTTCAATACCCTATGCCCAACCTAAATCTCTTACTGCTGAGTGCAGTTTGTTCCACATCCAGACAACAAAAATATCTATGTTCTGGTGAAATGTGTGTTAAATAAATTCAGAATTTTCAAGCTGGTTTTAAGAACTAGGTGTAAAAAAAGATACTGAAGCATCTACAAGTGCAGAGAGATGCCTCAGCTGAATCACTGTCTCTTAAAACCTCTCTCTCCTCCGAGTCTCTTAGGTACATCTAGAAAGAAAGGGCTTATCCCATATCTGAGTATACTTGATTGCTGTGTAGAATTTGCTAGTGAATACAGTCTTCAGATAACAAATTATATTTAAGCTTAGTTGCAAAGACAGGAACACAAATCCATTTTTATATATGTCATCTACTTCTGCAGGGATAAAGATCAAAATCCTTAATATCCTTCTTCTAGCCCTCTTTAAACAGAGATTTACACACAGATTTATTTCAATTCCAGTTGATAATGACTTGTAAGAGTCTTGATGTCTTTAGAAAAATCAGCCTTGGCAGTTCTCCATTGACCCCCATAGTTCAGAGCACCACATCAGCTTGAAAATGGCTTATTTGTGTGGCTGAAAAGAAAATCCAATCCAGTTACATATTAGGTCAATTATTTAAATTAAATATCATAACTCTTCCCTTTGAGTGTGCTTGGCATGAATTCGGTTTGTTATTCTCACAAAACAGATAAATATTTATCGTATTGTTGTTTCTATTTAACCTCACCTGCTATCAGGACTGGGGGTTAATGGATTTACCTTTTGGGTTAGAGGGAACCAGCATGTGGCTTGTATTTTGGCTACAGTAAGTGGCATTCTATTCATGAAATAGCAAAAAATTTTGTGCAGCATAAGTTATTTAGAGGAGAAAAAAAAATCAGTACTGTGTCGAAAATGACAAGAGTAAACATGGAAATTAACTCCTGGCACATCCTTTGTTCTGGGCTGTAATACTGCTATTAAGATTGCCTCTTTTTAATAGCTTTCGAAAGAATTTCTTGCATAATGGCATTTTAGTCATCATGTTAATGTCAACAAACAAGGCAGATTAATGCTTATAATCCTGAGCTGTCTCACACTCTGCTTATTAGAACTGTAGGCAGATCTTCATTAGGATGAATGACATCTGAATCTATGAGCTCGTCACAACAGAGGCACCTTCTTGCCGTGGTGTCACCCTGCAGATGACAATGTCGGCCATTATGAATGACACTCCACAATTCGTTACTTCCTGCCTCAAATTGCAGTTAATCTTTCATCCAAACTGTACACATGTGCAGCTTTAAGTGGGCTATCACAGCAAGTACCCAGTAATGCTGCAAGCACATGGAGAATGACAGAAGGTAAATTGCTTGTCAGGAGGTCTGTATTTCAATTCACAGCATATTCCAAACACGTTGTGGTGAAAGCTCTCCACAACAGCTGCTTTCATTGCTAACTATTTTTGATGTAAATGTCAATAAAGCTCCAGGCCCTTTCATATTTTTGGCCAAGACTGTCCATCTTTCCCTATGCAGGCTGGCAGGTTGAGCTCCATTTATCTACTCTTAGGAACATGTCCTATAATAATGATTGTCTCTGGAGACCGTTTAGAGTGATTGAAAGCAGTGATTGGGACAATAGGCTGCTGAATTTCATTGCAGGATTGGGTTGACAGGTGACTGCTTCTATATCCTCTAATCTGGAAGAGAAGGAAATAAAAACATAGTTGTATCTAATCAACAGACAGGCATCTACCGATTGCAAATCTCTGCCTTCAGTTTACCCTTCTCATCAGAACGACTTAGCCACGAATTATTACAGGGCTCTTCCATTCTCCAGTGATCAGAGGATTTTCAGAGGAAGGGAAGACAGAGCAGATACGTATTGCCTCGCTAGAAGTGAGCAGTAGGGAAAGAACAAGTCACAGGCTGCATGGCTCTACCAATAGAAACAGCAGCTGCTGCTTTTATTAGCTGCAGTTAAGATCTTCATTTTGCTTAATGAAAATCCCTAAGTACTGCAAAAAAAAAAAGGGATTTCATTTTTAATCAAAGAGACCATGAGTGTTATACATTGCAGATGAATTTTAACATGCTGACTGTAATAATATACTTTTTTCCCCCCTTTGCATTGCATTAGAAGTTCTGTAAACTCACTAAGGCTACCATGGACTTTTTATTTTTCTTTTATGAAGTTGGTAATTAACACACCGCTGGGTTTTCCAAAGGAGATGGGAAGATGATCAGGTAGAATTCTGAAAACAGTATGGCAAACAGTCTAAAATATTCACTCTGCACCAGCATCTGGCTCCTTGGCAGACCCCAAAGACAGTTGTGCTGGCACCTTTGAAATTCCCTCTGAGTCCATATAGTTGCCCATGGTTACACAGCAGCTGGGTTCTGGCTTCCTCTTCTTCCCTGCCATCATGTCCCCCCCCACCTCCATTCACCTTTGCTTCTGTAAATCACACACACTTCTGCCCACCAGCCATGCCTGTGTTACATCCATTTCATCCTCTTGTTTGCAGATTGGGGGACACAGGGTAAGCAAGAATTTGCCAGTGTCCATCTCCTTTTGTCTAAATCCACAGTGGTGTAGTTTAGTTCACATTTTACACTGATTTTATTTACTGGAGTCTGATTCTCTACAATAATGAACAGCTTTCTGTAGCTCTAGGCAATGCTGACACAAGTTGTGAGAATAGTATGATTAAAAACAGCTAACTACCCAGATCCTAGCTGTCAGAGTAAAATCTCTGACAAAAAAAAACCACAAAACAAAACAAACCCAAACCTAAACAAAAAACTCCACACCCTATTATCTGAATTCTAGCCTTCAATTAAAAAAAAAAGGCCACAACTGAATGTTATGTCAGTAAGCCTTTAGTAACAGCAATTCTATTTTGGAATTTTGAGGGGAAAATATCTACAATGTGACAAACATTCGCAGGAAATTTTATTTCTTCTTGCTTAGTGAGTGTGGCTGATGGGCCACCAAAACAATCCTTTCTGCTTCAAGACCCTCAGATCAATCTGGAATGTTCAAGACTTGGTAAAGAATATAAGCACTGGGCACATTTCATCAGATCCCAAGTGCCAGCTTCCCAGTTTGTGCAGACTCCCCAGTGGGGATAGAAATATTCAACGCCTCGCAGGCCTCGTGAGGAGGTTGGAATGCCAAAGAACATTACAGCTTTTCTTTTTAATGAGATAGCTTTTAATAAAAGAAAAAAAAAAAAAGAACCCATGTGAAGTTTTTGATAAATGTGGGCAAGGGAGCTGTTAGAGATTTCTTTAAATATATTGGTTAAACTGACAGACTACAGAGAACAAAAGAAAATAAAATACAGCAAAGTAAGGAAGGCTGAAGAAGATAGGATATATGAAACAAACAATCTACACTTTGCTTACATACAAATATCAATTTCCGTGCTATGGCAAGTTAACACTAAGGAAGACTTTTAACAGGTTGGAACAGCCTAGCAAAAGTAGCCCATTTTCCACCACTTAAAACATAGCTGTCACTCAGACTTCACCTTTCCTCATCCTGACCCTAGAGAAAAATTGTGTGTGAATCCAGACCTCAAATCAGGTTGTTTTTTTTTGTTTGGTTGGTTTTTTTTTTCCCCCCCTTCCTTCTCTTTTCCTTTAAAATGTACCATTTATCACTGAAAAAAATACTGGATGAAAGATACGTTGTCAAAAAATACACCAAAAGCCAGCAAATCCATAACACTTAGAAGCTAGGAAGTTTTCTGCATGCAAGAACATTCACTAAGGCATAAACATCATTACAGAGCCAAAATTCTACAGTGACAATACAGAATCGTGCTCTAACTTATCCTAAAGCAAAGAAGTGGATTATTTTTATTCACAGTGGTACTGAAATGCATCAGCTTGCTAACATCAGGGAGAGGACTGCTACAGGAGAACACTCAAAAGAAGGAAAAGGGCAATTAATACAGAATTATTTAAATATTCCTTCAATTAACAGTTTTAGAAGACTGTCCATCTACTTGCACTAGTAGTTCTTAGATTGCTTTGATGGGCAAGCTACCAAAGAAATCTGCCTCTGGTCAGCCAAGGCAATTGCCTATTAATTTGGAAACATCTTAAATATGAAGAAACTGTTTACTGGCTTGCTTTTCTTTTTATATAACTTCCCAGAAAGCTATTTATTGTCAGCTGCTTTTTGTGACCAGCTTTCACCTCAATTATCTTTGCTTATCCAGTTACATATGCAGGAGTTAACATACGGTCTCCTGTACACTGAACATCTTAGGCTTCACAAAATCACAGAATCACAGAATGGTTTGGGTTGGAAGGGACCTTAAAGTTCATCTAGTTCCACCTCCCCTGCATGGGCAGGGACACCTCCCACCAGACCAGGTTGCTCAAAGCCCCATCCAACCTGGCCTTGAACACTTCCAGGGAAGGGGCATCCACAGCTTCTCTGGGCAACCTCTGTCAGTGTTTCACCACACAAAGACCTACAAATCATTTTGCCAAGATCTTTTGTAAAAAACATAAGATTAAGCCTGATTTTATGCTGCAAGGTGGTACTGGAAGAGACAGACAAAAGTGTGAGTTTGGATCTGTCACTCCTTAGCAGTTTGGGCAGACCAAAAACCAAAGGAAAGTAAAAAAAAGAACGAAAGAAAGAAAAAGAAAGATAAAAGGAGAATGAAGACTAGACTTTCAAAGTTGGAAGTTTAAAAAAACTGGAAACAGATTTACTAGAACAGGGGGAAGCCAGTAACATATGGGATAAAGAACAAAGTCACAAATGTCTCCAAATAAATGCAAATATATATACAATCCGATCTTGCTGCTGGCAGGGATAGGTGCCTGGGGGCCCCTTGTGACAGGGCCGACTCAGGAGGGGGCTCCATGGCTCCTCCCAGCACCGGATGGATGTGGAATCTGAAGAGCCATGGCAGCAAAGGAGCGCAGGGCAACAGTAGCAAAGCGAGGACTGGGCAAAAGAGAGGGGGGGCTGGGGTCTGCCTGAGCTTCATGGAGTATGGGCAGGAAATGGGAGGGAATAGAACCCTGTATGTTCCACCTCTCTCAGAATATAAGAAAACCCTCCTTTAGTTCCTCGTACTCAACTATGGCAGGATCTTTACGAGGGTGAAAAACATTTTTTGTGCAAGTCTGAAAACCTACTGGATCAGTGGATAACTGGTTGCAGTCCCATGAAATGGATATCCACATCCTCGATTTCATTCTGACTCACACATTGGGCAAGACTTTCATGGGTTTGCCACTATATCAGATAAGGGGGAGTTCAGACAGGAGGCGCAAAGTGGTGCCAGGACCTTCTTCAGGGCCTTTGCTCAAAGGCACAGTTCATTGATCCAGGAGTAATCCTGCAGAAAATACGAACACAAAATACCTTTTCTCACTTAACAGTGGCATTCCCAAGAGACTTTCGTCTTACCTCTGTCAGACTATGGAGGTCCTAGCTGGAAGATCTAGGTTTTCAAAGCCTGAGATGCGCAGCTGTAAAGCTGATATTAGAGTCTAATGTGCAAAGGCTCTAAATCAGATGAGACACATCCTCCTGGAGACCCTTGGATAGACACCTCCATCTTCATTCAGAAATATCCTTATTTTATACAATGTCTGTTTCTGAGTCTGCCTAGAACTGCCTCACCAGCTGATGACCACGGAAGCCCCATTGAGCAGAGCAAAGCAGAAACCCTTGTAGAACTAGGCCTTGTTCTGTATTCAGAGCAATTCTGACATGCCAACCCAACAAGGCACAGCAGAATGGCCAAACGGTAAGGCCAGCAGCCTTGAGCCTGTAACCTGAGTTCCCCACATTGATGGGAGCCAAGATATATCCCTATGCCATGCTATAATGATCGAGTCCTTGGAAAGTCTGGTTAAGACATTTTTTACTGGACAGCATATTTACATGTGATGAACAAAAGGAAGCCCAGTAGACTGAAGTGAGATGCAGTTTGCCCATCTTGCCTCCTGAGCACACACTGCACCATTGATGGATGTGTTCCTAAAACCTCAGCCATATCCTACATTATCTTTCAGAGTTGATATGTATGTCCATAGTAGACACACAGGTTTTCTGAATGTCCACTCTGTCTCTAGTCAGGCTGCCAAACATCTGGAATTTCTAGGCAGAATGTCAAGATCCTTAATTTCTATCTGGACAAAAATTCTGGCAAGAAAATGGAATGCATCCATTTCTCCAAAGGGAGAAATTCAATATATGGTAGCCTTTCATACTGTTCCAGTTAAGAACAGCATGACCTTCTGTATGGAGACTCAGATCACGTAAGCTGTAGCTAAACTTGTTTTTTTTAAAGCCTTTTTTTTTTCCTTCAAATTTTTATTCTACAGGGGAAAAGACCCTACGTACGATTTGCTGTTTCCAAAATTATTGCCTGTTCTTTAACTGAAATCTGTGCTTTGTTGGTTCTTTTTACCTTCTTCATCATTGTTCTGGTTTAGATAAACACTCTCTTGAACAAGTTCTATGTAGAACTAATTCAGTAAAGATTTATGTTAAAATCACTAACACAGCATAAATGTCTACAAGTGCTCAGTGACAACATTGGGATTTTGTGGAGGTATCAATATGATGGAATATATGAAGCAACATGTGCAACTCTCCTCTAGTACAAAGAACATGTTATCTGCTGAAGATTTTGACATGTCAGTGTTGGTAAAGCCTAATGGGCTGTCCTCCTCTTCATAAGAGCTGAGGTCTGATTTCTGTTGCTAACAGAGATTCTCCTATAATAGCAGGTCTTCTGTTTTCTCAGAATGCAATTTCATTTTAATTTAATTTCATTTCTCTCAGGTAGCTTTTGGCACCTCACTGAGGTAAGCTAGGCTCAGTGGAAGGAAAGAGGAAAGCTGCTCAGGGATGTGAATCCTGATGCAGTAGCACAAAACTCAATCAACCTAAGTTGTAGGGCATCTATATTGCTAACTTGGTCATTTCATTTACATGTCTGAAGTTAAATGGGATGAATCCCATCAGATTAAAGTCAGTGTAGATACACACCCACATCACCATTCCATGGCATACTGGGGGGTCATGCACTGAGCTGATGTGAAGTTATCAGCCCTGGAGAGTGGGTGGTTTATAGATTCCATACTCTGTGAAGCACTGTGTGAAACAGCAGCCTGATGCACTGTGCCAGATCTACAGTTTTCTACCAAAACACTTTTCTGAGGAAGTTCAGCAGTCCTGGCCTTTCCAGATTTGGAACACACTTGAATAAATTCAACAATTTAATGTAAAATATTGGTTTTAAATTACTTCTGTTTAATTTCATTCTTCAACAGAGTCCACCATGAAAACATCCAGTAAGATATTAATTGCATTAAAATGAACTCTGGCTTTTCAAAATATTGAGTAATCCAAAGAATGATATGGAAGACTGACTTGAATGTCTGATAATAGTCTGTGTCACATCAATGATGCTGTATCTGTACTGTGGTATAGCAAAAATATGGGGCTATTGGTGAGTGTATTTAGCTTGCAATATTTGGTGAAAAATTAACCTAACTTGTAAGGAGAGATGCAAGGTATAAGCTGAAAAATATCACAAACAGCAAAACAAATCTTTAATATATGAGGATATATAAAAGTCTGTTAGTCAGAGTGTGTAATGGGGTCGTTTTATTTACAGTGAAGCTACTTGTTACTCTCTATAATTTTCCCCTTTAATTGTTCACAATGGAGGAGTTAATGTTCGAGAGAGGAGTTCCAATTAGCTCGCATTAAAAAGTCAGAAGGAGAGTGTGTTTCCAGAAAGGTGTATTGCTACCCTGCAGCTCCTGCCAGTCAGCGTAGTGTCAGACATGCATCTTGTGAAATCTCAGATCAGTTTACTGAAAACACATCCACCATGGGCTTACAACCTATCATTGAGGAAGCAAATTTATGCGATGGTGATTGACTGGTGCACAATTAAATGTGATGGCATGAGGTATCAGAGTAACACGGGAAATTTGTCCATTGCTACATGTTATGTGAGGGATGATTCATCCCTGAAAGTATCTCAGAGCAGAGGTGCAACTCAATCAACTTCATGCCAACTGCACCTCTGACATGATTATTGCTCCTTTCAAAGCAGCTGAGTTCTTTTCTAGTGGCATCATTAATTTGTGCTATTATAAGGCCAGTATGAAATTTATGAAGATGAGTTGGCATATAAATACACGTCCAGAAGGAATGTGAAAAGGAAATACGTTGAAGTATGCATGATTTCAGTTATCTGTTTCATTGAGTAGGGCATGTCTTGAAAAGAACATTTATGAAAATGTTCCAAATGGTGATTGCTGGGGCAATGGTGGCTTTTTTTGTTTTGTTTGTTTTGTAAATGTTTTATTGGTTGCTGTCATCGGCATGATGGTAAGGAAGAAAATGAAGAAATGTGAAAGGAGACACACAGAACTGACAGCCCTTTTTTCTAACATTGAAAAATATATTTGCTGTTATAATATTTTATATTATTACAATGGGAATTTCAGTTGATTCATCCTTTCACACACTTGGACATTGTGCATTTGAATAGTCTCTGCTGGAACAGAACATAGCAACATGCAGTGTCTTTTCATAACCAAGCAGAAATTTGATCTTGTAAAGTCTGTAACTGGACTGCAATTTTTTACCCTAGCATCGATTCATACTGGAAATGTGCTGGAAAATCCAAACACTATTTCACTGGTTTGTTTGATTTCAACATTCTTATGAAGTTTACTTGCTAGTGGCTAGCCTCCTGGTTAGTAACTTTACTAAGGGTATCCAGTCAGAGTCTGGGAACAGAAGAAACAATGTCAGCAAGAAAGCTTTAAGTTACTAATACTGACAAAATTTTATAAATGTGTTGGGGAATCCCATGGTCTACTAATAGAAAACCTACAGGAGAGAGAGAAGTCACCATATGTGAGGCATCAGGGAAAAAAAGTGTAAAACCCAGAGAAATTCCAGTTAGCTTCTGAAGTTCACAGTGTTGTACCTGGGTCTCAGGTGGACCCTCTCTATGAAGCTGAATCATAACCTAATCAAACAAAGCCATACTGCATGAATATAGCAATAACTGACATTATCTATTTATCACTGCTTGCAAGGACTTTCAAGAGATGTACTCAACTCTGATTAGAATAAGGGAAAGAAATAAAGAGAAATAGTGTTTCAGTTTTCACTTTTTTCTTTTAAGACAGAAGACAGGATAAGAAAAATTTTCACGCACATTTTGCATCCTTCTGGGGTATTGCTGAACCTTTTACATCTTGGGTGTTGTGAGAACCACCAGCAAACCATTTGAGTAACTTTAGACAAAGCTTCTAGTGTGGAACAGAAAGACCAAGCAACAGAGGCTGCAGACATAACTTGGGATGGGTTCTCCACAAAGCAGTGAAAAAGTTTAAGAGCCACAAAGGAGAAGCAGTGAGGAGATAGCTACCTCCTTGCTCAGTCCAGTAACATTAATGAGTCAAATGAACACACATCAGGAATCTGACTCCTGATTTTCCCAGTGCATAGGCTTGTGTTTATTAGCAATTCCTCCTCATTTTCAGCAGGCACCAAGTCCATGCTGGTTAGCTAGCCACCAGCAGGGCAGTGAGTTGTGACAGAAAGAGAAGGGTTGAAGAGGGGAGTGCAGGATGCTCTGGGGTGATGGAGCAGTGTTGTTAGAAATGAGCAGCCAAAAATGAGCACTGCAGAAAATTTTGAGGAGGGGGGAGAGCATGGGCATCTCTCATGGTTGTCTTTGATGCCTGGATCAGATCCTCTCTTGGACCAACAAACTCTAACACCTCTTCTGAAATCAGCTCAAATTGGTGATGAGCTACATCTGGCCTGTGAAATGAAAATAGCAAAACCTTTGATTGAGTCCAAGCTAAGTGGATCTTCATCATCTGCTCAGTCAACTTTTGCCAAGATGAATGATACTGTGACAGTATTCTAATAATTTCTGAGGTGGATTCCCTCCTTTTTTCATCCATCTGAAAAAAACCCAAAAATCAAAACCAGCTTCAAGTGGCTGGAAAATTTACTGCTCTGAGAGGGAGGAATTTTACTCTTAATTTCAAATACATCCATTGCATTTCACTGGCTAAAATGAAGCACTACGTGTTAGCTTAGTACAACACCCTTGGTGTTAAAAGGGGACTTGGATTTTTTTACTATGTCGTAATGCCTGCTATAACATCATTTAAATTTCAGTTTCTTTCCTATAAGCAGTTGTTATATTTGACAGACCTTGGATATTTTCTTTTCAAAGAGTTTTATTTGTGGATGAACTAGCCTTACGCAGAGAAAGAATGGTCTTCCTTTGCCACCTCTACCACCAGGCAAATAAAAACCTATCTTTATATTGCATTCACAACTGAGCTTATCAAACAAATAGAAACTTTGGCACATAGAGGGCAGCTGTACAACAATCACCTGTGCTGTTCTGCATATTTGATGGAAAGCATTAGATTTCTGTACTTATACTGTATTGACACTCCAAGTGATGGAGGTAACAATTAAATGACTCCAATATAATTTTCCATGTATCAGTCTTTCAGCACATGAGAAGACTTTCAGCAGCCATGCAAAAAAACCCATCTAAGGCTGGCTTGCCAAGGGTGCCTGCCCATGGCAAGCACCCAGCATGCCAGGACTCTGCTCACCTCCTGGTTCAGTTTCAGTGTGGGTACCAGTATTTTTCCAAACGAGGTACTGAAATATCTACCTAATGATAGAAAACCTGTCACATCATATATATGAGAGGGTGAAGCCCCCTAAAACCTAAAATTGTCTCTCCCTCTATGCTCAGGCATCAGTGGAATTTTCATCTTCCCCACATCTGCAGAGCACACAAAGAGCATTTGCTTCACAAGGCCAAGCAAAGAAATCTTGCTGGGTTTTTTTGACCATGGAGTCATGGCAAGACGTAGTTTACCTCTGCTCCCCACTTTACAGGAGTTTTATGATGAGTTTTAGCATCCTGCAAACCAGCAGTTGAGCTGGCATGTCATTTTCTTACTCTCCCTTGCAGTCTGAGGTCTGCCCTGGCTGATTAACCCCTATCAGCTCTTTTCTGACATCAAGGAGTGGAATAATGCTCTGCCCTGTCACAGACTTCCGTCACAGGTTGTTTCTTTTCCCTGCATCAAACAAAGTAATGTTGAGCTTTGTTTTCCTTCAGCTGATTTGTAAGAGATCAGAGGAGATGTCTGATTTTCTAAATACTACTTCTGGCACTGTCTTTCACTTCACGCAGCCTCTCTGCTGCTACCCAGCATTCAATTTCTCTTTTTTCTTCTTTTTTTTCCCCTTTTCCTTCCACTTTCTCTTCCTGCTCTCTCTTTCTTAATCTCTTATTTTCTCCAGACCAACCTGCTGGCCCTATCTCTGGAGTAATTTCTGTGGTGCTGCTGTTGTCACCTTCCCATGGTGACTACAGCCCTGGGTTTTATTTGCTTCCTTCTGTCCCAAGGCTGACTGCATCCAGTTTTCATGGCTGTACCATTCCTTTTTTAATGATGCCTTACTGCAGCCACATGTCAGCGTATCTCCTGGATGACAGTACTTTTTGCTGTGAGAGTGTACAGTTATTTAGTAATGTTAGATTTGATCTAAACTACTTTCAGGATTTTGAAAATGTAGATAAATACATCGGAAAAAAAAGAATAAAAATTTTGAACTAATCAGATTTTAGTCAGTCTGTAACCTGTTATAATACAGTCTCCAACATTGGCCACAGAAAAGAGTCTTGTTTTATTGTGTCTGGCCTTCAAAAGTCTGAAACAGTGGTAGAGTTTGATAGATAAATAGATAGTCATGTATTATATTTTGTTATGGAAAGGGGAGATAGAGAGTATTTTGTCACTGGGACTATTCAGAGCCAGATTTTAGAAGGAAAGACTAGTGATGAGTCCCAGTTTACTTAACTATTGGGAGATAGTTCACATCACCAAATGATTTGATGTTTCAGCACAAATGACATACGATGTTCAGAGAGGTCCAAGACTCTGCCAGCATGGCTGGAGACTAAATCACCTTCCCTCTTCATAGTAGATTGAGTTGTCCTTCCAAATTGGGGTTAAGGTCGTTGGCAGGGCAGTCTGAGAACGAGAGCATCTGTCTGAAATATACCTGGACTGTGGATGTATTCAGAAATTAAGTTCTAATGATGCCAGTTCCTTGACCTTCACAAGCACAGGTATCTACCAAAACATATGAAAAACAACAACAACAACAACAAAAGCCTGGGTATTTTTCTCTGACTTCACATCACACTCCTCCAAATGGACCATCAGGAGCTGCTGAATAGCATACATCATCCAAAGCCAAAAAAAATTGTGTGCCATGGAGAAAAAATAAATGCATTTTATCTTAATTCGAGAATGGATGCTCTGTTTCCTTTCTCCATATACACACACCACTCTGTCTGCAATTTATTTGAGGTCCCCTCATGCTCCATTGATGACAGCTAGACATTTTCTGAAGTCCTTGAGCAATCATGCCTTGAGTATGTATATTGAAATAGCCATGCCAAAAAAAAAAAAGGCAAGCACAGGAGCCCTATATACACATTTGAGCTTTTTTTTTTCCCCTCAAGTTGATGTTGGGAGGGATACTTTGCATATGCTGATAAGATCCAGTCTTCCAGGTGCCTGGGGAGATGGGGTCCCTCACAGCTGAGCGGTGCTGGCCCAGTCCCGGGGGGCTGCAGGGATCCAGGGGGCTGAGCTCAGGGAGGGGGGTACCTGCTTCAGCTCCATGCAGCAACAGTGAGAGCCATATGTGGAGCTGCAGGAAAACAGATGCTGTTTTTCCATTTGTGAAATCAAGTTGTTGGAAAGTAGTCAGCTTCCCGATGTAAGAGAGAGAGAGAGAGAGAGAGAGATCCTCTGATCAACCTGCAGAGACGGTGTGAGCCTTTTTTATTTTTTTTTTAAAGAATATTTGACAACATTTCTGTATTATTGGTGGCTGGAACAGTATAAGAAATAATTGTATGGAAGTAATCAGCAGATAAATGGTGTTGATAATAGGCAGATTTTTGATGGCTGGAAATGGAGCCTCTGATTTTCATAAACAAAGGGGATGTGCAGCCTGGTTTTTGGCTGCCAGATCTGCTTCCAGGCATACATTTCTACAATAGGTTTTCTGTAACATCTTGATTTGTTATATAATAGGCATATCCACCCAGTTAGATTTCTTCTTATCCTCAAACCAGTTGATAGCATTATTCCCCTGGAATAAAGTGAAGACAGTGTCCTGTTGTCAGATGAGTATCAAACATGTTTGTGTTGAACCTACAATAGATAGCTTTTAGTTGCTTATTTCCAACTGAAAATAAGTGACAGCAAAATGTCTAATTCTGCGTCTTAGAAAAAAAAAATTGCAATCCAAAGTGGTTTTCTAAGTTACAGTGAAACATAGCTTCATGTGATTTGCTGTCCTTTAAATACACAATTTCTTTTATCAGAAATACAAATATTTACAGTATCAGATGGGCTCAGTGGCTCCAGACTGATAAATGGTATCTTTTCTATTACTCTGATTAACAGGACTTAAACTGGTACTAGAAACAAATACAGAAGACTTACTGCAAAACAGCAAACAAAGACTAGTACTGTTTTATCAGGATTATGCTGAGTAAGGGTCTGTTCCAAGATCTGGAGGATGCATTGTCAGCATGATAGGTTCTTTCAAGTTTCTCTGCAACATATCTATTTTCCCACTATTTCAGAGCTATAGGAATCTTTCTGGCATTTGAAGAGCATCAAACCCAGTTGCTGGCAGTCAGACAACAAGGCCCTTCTCACTGAATTTGCTCTTTCTGACCAGCAATAAGTATGCCCTTGGGAGGGTATATAAATATAAAAACATTGTGTATTGCTTCACAATCCAGGGAAAGGAGAAGAGACCAAACACAGCGTGTCAGACGTGCTGCTTCATGTGCTGTTGAATGCTGATCAGACATTAAGATTAAGAAAGCAGTACAAGAACATAGAGCCACAAGAAGTCTGTACAGCTGCACATTCCTACAGGTTCAAAAGCAAATAACCCATGCCCTTGTGACTTTTATTAGCTTCAACAAATCAGAAGGAAATAAAGACTGAATATTCATCTATGTTTTCTTGCAGGTGACATAACTTGATCCATATTCTAAGCTTTTCCACTTCAGACATTTAAACATTTGATGAAATTAAGAAATGTGATTAGAAATGGGAGAAATTTAATCTATGCACTTGCCTTAAAGAAGCAATTCCAGGCATAGGCTATGTTCCTTATTCCATAAATATTGTACCTTCAAGCCTGGACAAATAAAATCTGATACAGTACAACTTCTGAAACTCTGTTTAACTCTTTTTGACTCTGTGTTTTTTTATTCTTTACCAAATGATAGCATCACTGTTGCAGTCAATGCACATCAGCCCTCAGAGATCTTACAAACTTTTCCTCATTCTTTTCTTTCATCTGGAATTCTTAGCACACTGTAAGTGAAGACAGAGGTACAATTTCAGAAAAAAACTTGGACCCAGAAATATCATAACATATTTATGAAGCCAAAGGGTGATTTGTATAAAGCTATAGAAAACTGATAGCCATTTGAAAGCAATGGCATTTCTGCATAAAGTCTTCAGTTACCTGCATTTATTTTTGGAAGAAGAAGAACTTTTCTACAAGGTGTATTCCACCTTAAAAACTGTGCTGAAGTGCCCTGCTCGTCTGTTCAACTACAGTTCATAAAAGCATCCAGACTTTAGTTATATATTCAAACTCACGAAAATGCTAGTTTAATGGAGGATCACCCATCAGTATTTTTCATATATATAATTCATGCTCAGTGAAATACAAAAACCTCTGCCCACGTGGCTTGAAATTTGGTCATCAGCTTGGCTACACAGAGGTCAGGTAGTATGTGAACCAGTCACTCACAGTGTAAGATGCATTTTTCTCTTTAAAGTGTTCAGCTCCCACTGAAAGGACAACCCATCAATCATTCCCTCTCTGTGCTCCCAGCCATTGGGTCACATGAAGTCGGTACCAATTTTACCTAACGCTATGTCTAGCTTCATGTGTCCTGGATGTATGAACCCATCTGGGTTCTGATGTGTGTTGTATGTGAAACTGCATGAAATGCACTGTCCTGCTCTTGCCCACATCACTTTAAACAAGGGCTTCTTTCGCTTGGTGGCAATTCTGTTTTCCATGACAGAATATATGGGGAAATTTTGGAGATTTAGAGAAAGTTGCTGATAGGTAACGTTGACAGATAAGTGATTTTTTCTCAAAATATGCACTTATCTGTGAGTCCAAACCTTTCTTCCTTTTCAGCAGCTGCAGCTTTTGTATTCAATTACAAGTCACTTGTGAGTGAAACTGTGTCCATCCCAAAAATATGTGAGAAGATTTCAGCAGCTGCAGCTTTTGTATTCAATTACAAGTCACTTGTGAGTGAAACTGTGTCCATCCCAAAAATATGTGAGAAGAAGATCCCATGGATGAGTAGCTACCCTTGTGTCAGACTGGGCTAAGGACTGTAGGTAGAAGTGCTGCCCTCTCCGTCAGAACACAGCTCTGTCAGCAGTCAATGCCAAGTTACTCACCATGATTAATTCTGGCTTACAGAAATATTCTTGACCTTGACAGCAATCTTAGATACTGGATTTTATTTTTGCAAGTGCATGGAGTTGCTTTTTGTTTGTTTGTTTTTCTGTTTTAACTTCACATCCTTTTGGTTTGTTGTTGTTTTGTGGTTTTTTTATCTAATAAGGAATAAAGGAAAAACAGTTTGAATCATGTGTCCTGTTGTGGGGACCAAGTTAATTAAAATCCTGATGTATATATACAGCTGATACTCTTCACCTTAATGAAGAACATTAATTCTAGAACATGTGTGGCTGTAGTCACATTGCTACAAATTACTGGACTCTTTCCTTTATCTGTTTCCAAGAAAGTCTCCCCCGGTTAGTTAGGAAAAAAGAAAAATATGATGCCTTAGTTCTAAGCAGCATAAATTACACGCATCAATCAGAGGAAGCTTAAATTAAAATACACATTTGGCAAACAAATATGAATATGTTGATCTCATCTGTGAATCAAAATGATTTAATGCCAGTACTGGCCCCCCACTGATCAACATGAAGGTCACTGCAAACTGCGTGATTCTCATTGAGAAATGTTGTCGTGCCTGTCGAAGATGCAGTTTTATACATTCCCTAGTGCTTAATCTAATCGGTAATTCCGATGTAGCAGAATTGATTTATTTTAGAAAGAAAATACAGAATTCATTTTTTAATTTTATTTATGTAATCCAAACCAGATAGCTAAATTAAAATGTAAAAAAAAAAAAGTGTGGTTTATGGGTCTCGGCTGAAGGTTTTCCAATGTGTTTATGATGTTTTTCAATCTAGAGGAATACTATTTGTTAAATAGACTGCTACACCTTTCAGATACTGAGTGATCATAAATCAGTCTTTTCTTATCATCACATTCATGTTCTCTGCCTACAGGAATAAGTAGTTGTTTAACTCAATGGTGATGCAAAACGTTGCTATGAAGGGCTGATCCAAGGCCAGTTGGGTCGTCACTACTCCCAAAGGTCTCAAGCAGACACAGGAGTGGGACAGTGGTCTTACTGAAAATCAAACCACTCTTTGCCTTTTTTATAATGTCCTTTCCTACAGTTAAAACTTCTTTTCAAGTAGGGCTGGATGAAGCCAGCATGGCTTCAACATAGATGGCAGTGAGGCTGATGCACAAGCACAGCAGCTCCTCTCCTGCAACAGGGAACATCAGTTTCCACCCTTGGGGACAAAGTCCCCAGTGAGACACAGGAGAGGAGGTTGGTCTAGGAAATATTTGTTCCTGCGTCATACTCAGTGGATATAATCCAAGAGGTTTAGATACAGTCACAGATGTATGGAAATGTGGTTTTCTCATAGGTATTAATGTTTTTTCATTGTCATTTGTGAAGAACTGCATCTCCTAAGTAAACATTTCACACCTCTGTAACTGGGGACTACAGCAGTGGTGAAAGCCAGCTTCTCACTTCTGCTAAAAACCAGAGTCCTTTGTGGTTATAGTGTGAAACTATGACTTTCCATATCCAAGACTATAAACATTTTTCTTTCTTGGATAACCCTTGTCAATCTCTGCACTTAAGAATTTTTTACATGAGAGGATTTGTGCTATTTATTTCTCTCCTCCATGTGGAGCTGAGACATTCTACATGGCTATTCAATAATCAGATTGTACCTTCTAAATCTGCTGCTAGCCCATCTGCAGTATGAAAAACTTAAAGAGTACTAAAATTTAAACTCTCTACTGGGAAAATGCAAAGCAGGAAGAGGCAGCTTTAAAATACATTTTGACAGGAACAGAACAGATGATTGCTAAGGCAAAAAATCCTTTTGAAATTATTGTGCACCTTAACAAAGCTTAATTTCTGAATCTTTGGATTTTGGATGAGAAGAAACGAGAATCTTTTTTGCTTAATAAAATAAAAGCATCAAAAGATCTTGCTACCTTAACATTCCAGAGCAAGCCATGAATGAGATGTTAGCATCTTTGACTTTATTTTCATCTCACCAAAATTGTCAAATAAAGTATTACAGAACAATGTTTTATTGAGAGATGATACTTTTCTCCCTTACTGTACATAATGCAATAAGCCACAAAATAGTGAGAACTACAATTTGCCACACATTTTTCGCTTCTTTCTCTACCTCTCATTTTCTGTCTTAAGTTCCAACAATCAAATATCCCCAAGCAGCCACAGGTAGCAATAGGTTAGATATTAGAAAGAATTTATTTACGGAGAGAGTGATCCGGCATTGGAATGGGCTGCCCAGGGAAGTAGTGGATTCTCCATCCCTGGAGATATTTAAAAAGAGACTGGATGTGGCACTCAGTGCAATGGTCTAGCAACTGCAACAGTGGTTCAAGGGTTGGACTCGATGATCTCTGAGGTCCCTTCCAACCCAGCCAATTCTATGATTCTATGATTCTATATTTTGTGTCTCTCAGTACAGAGAAAAATTTGCTGTTAGTTAGCTCTACACACCTGTACACAGAAGTTAAGCTGGATGGCTCTGCTCAAGTGAAGCATCTCTCAGTTCTAGGGATTGAAACTACTAATGTTTGGGCTTGAAGTTGGAGAGAAAGTACCTGTGGCTCTCAGGGTGGTACAGGCACAGGTGTTTTTAGACCAAGGCAACCCCCTGCAACAGTGGTCTGTATTGCCAGAAAGGCCACTGTAGGTGCACCTTGGTAAGAAGGAGAGGAAGTAGATATACATGATGTGCATGCCTGTTCTGCACTTTTGTGCAGCAAGACTTCTTCAACAAAGAAGTCAAACAGGAGAATCCACTGGTTATGGCATAAAGAACATTGCTTGAACCACTCCTCCCGACATCAAGTTGCTTCAGATCAAAGCCTGCAGAGACAGAAGAAAACCATCACCTAACCTTAGTGCGTCAAAAAGTTTCAATGTCCATAAATTATAACATTTTTTACAAACACAAAAGTCATGAATTTAAGTAAAGGAACAATTTCCTGATTTCTGTTTTGATTATAAACAGCTATAATAAATGTATATAGTGCTCTTTACAGCTCCATATCTTCAGAGCCAAGATATCCCCATCACCGGAAAAACCTGGGCATTGATTATTTGCTAAAAGTCATGCACTGCTGCCTGTATGGATTTTTGTTTGTTCAAACTAATCCTACCTCTTACACTGGGGAATGAGTGGGTCTCTGCTTACCAGCATTCAGGAGTGATTTACTCTGAATGCAGTGTGAAATTGCAAAACCAACACTTAACAGGCCCAGGCTTAAAGAATGGTATGAACACAGCCATTTTCTCTGCTGCACCACTCATATAATCAAGCAAAGAGGCAGAGATGACTAACTTAAACCAGCTTTTTTTCTTTGAAAACTTTATTTCCCTGCTCTGAAGAAGACAGTCTGTGGAAGAGACCATCCCTGATATGGTGATGCTGTAGTAGATGCTGGTCTTTCTGTCATCTGTGGTATAGTTAGGGGCAGTCACACACACAATTAGACAAGCCACAAGATCTGATCATTGAAAGTGAAAGAAAGCTGTAGAAAACTACGGCCTTTGCCACCGATTTCCCTTTAACCCACGTCAGTACAAAAATCACATGGGAGTTTTATTCCTGTTGAGGCTTCAGGTGAAAGTGCCAGGAGCCAGAGACATCATTTCAGTATATGGGCAAAAAAAGAGACAACGGCAAGCCAGTACTAGCCTGCACATGGGGAATGATGTTGCTAGTGATTTTGCTTCATGAAATTCTATACCCTTGTCCAAAGTAAAATTGTTGTTATGTCAAATATCTCTACATTATATCAGCTAAAGCGAAGAAAAAGAAAGGAGTCTGTCTCCCATATAATTCTGGTGTCTCTCAAAAGGTTCTGGTTTGGCAATTGTTTTCTTTTTAGTCAAATTTAATGCTTCTCTTTGAAAGCAAACTTTTTAACTTTCTTTGCAAGTGGCAGAAAAGAGGCATATTTTATCTGCTGTGACACACCGACTACTTCTTGCTGAACATCAGTTTTGATGCTGAGCATCAAAACGTCATACTAAGGTCTTTTTACTCCACAAGCTCACTTCTGAGTGAGTTTCAAACTTCCTGCTCTTTGCGATCTTTCATAGATTTTGTGAAGACTGAATAATTCCTCACAAAATAAACGTGATTTGCAACATTGATGGATATTTACTTACCAGTAAAGAGGAACACTGCTTCTGTAATATATGCAGTTTAGCTCCTAACTTACAAATAATTTCTCAACTAAGCAGCTAGAACTGGTTGATCAGAAATAGATATGAGTTCAAGCGAGCTGACCTTCATCTATTGATCAAGGGTGATTGGCAGGATCTTAAGTAACAGCGTTCTTGGCTTCACACATCACTTTAATATTGATAGCGTGGAATTGTTTCCCAGTCCAATACATATCTGCTGGTGAAATACGGGAACATATGAGTCTAGTCAGTCACACCCAAAATATTGTGGAAAATAGAAGCAGCATATGTACTTCCTTGAATTTCTCCCACTGGTATGGAGCATGTGGAAATGCAGCAACTCTCTGGATAGTCACTTGTGCAGTATCTAGTGGCATCCCCTGTTACAATCTGGAAATTGCTCAAACTGTTGGGAAAAATCAGCTGGTTCAGTGACAACAGAAAACAAAATTAATTTCTCTGAAAAGTTTAATTCCTAAACCTTTAAAAATATTTCTGTTAGAACTACACTGGCAAAATGAACTCACCCACCCAAAAGCATTAAAAAGGAGGAAATAGGACCACCTTTCTGTTGGGGTGCAATGTATCCCACTAACAAGGGTTGGTCCATCTTCTGTCAACTCCATTCTCAAAAAGACTTCTCTGAAGTGTTTTCTGTAGATTGCTGGGGAATAAACGAGCCTTCAGTGTCCCACCTGGTACTCACACTGTGTGGTGGAAAGGAAACATTGCTCACTGTAGAATCAACTTTTTACCTTTTATGTCTTTTAGCAGCAGAACATACCCGTCCTTCTTTAAAACGTGTATACATTTTTTTTTATTTGTTCCAGTCTGTCACTGAATACGAACCACAGTAAATAGCTGTGCAGTGGCTCTATGGCTAAGAACTAATATCTTTGTGTTTTGATCAGTTTTAACAGTGATGGTGTACAAACCTAAATTTCCTGTTCTGCAGAGCTAAAACTAAAGCAAATAAACCCCAAGGCTTAGTAAGCCTCCTTTAATCAAATTAAATTGTCAGTATGAATCTACCTATTCTAGCATAGCCTTATTAAAATGTTTGATAGCAGCTTTTGGCACTTTGAAATCTGAAACTGCAGTATGCTTCAAATTTTGTAGGATAAACTTGCTACATAAACGATACTTTGTGTTTATTTTTTCTTTATTTATACCCTTTTTCTTCCTTTCTGTCTGTTTTTCAATGTTTTCTCATCCTTCTCTATGTAACCCTCGCCATTTTAATTATCTGTCTGCTTTACAAAATCATGTCTAATTAGAAAATTTTCAATTCCTCATTACAGCATATTCTCATGCAGAACTTGAAATGGGAGTGATTATGAACTGTTCTAATAAGCACCAGATTTGCGCTCTTTAAAAGACTGGAATTGTTGTTTATATCTGTATGCACATTAGTTTACCTCAAGATGTGTTAGATTACATTAATTATCTTTGCATCTGCGACAGAGAACATTGACAGTGGATGCAAACTTCCTTTCTCTGAATTTTTTAAAGGTTCCTTTTTTTTTTTTTTTTTTTTTTTTTTACACTGGGTACAGGGAAATCTAAGAGGGATGGAAAGAGCTTGCTGCTGGAACCTGTAAGACTACTGGTTTTTATTTTGCTGCAGATGAAATTTAAGTGTGACATCATTTCTTGAGAAGCTTTAAGACACCGTACTGTCAGCCCATGCAGCTTACCTGGGCAATCTGGAAGTGCTGAATTTAGAGTAGAAGGGATAAATCCCATATGAATTAGTTGATATCTTGAGGCAAGAAGGTTGACTTATACATGCTGGTCAAAATAAGGGCAGATATAATTTATCTACTTGCAAAGTATTGCATGCAGTTTTGGTCCTTGCTGTACAAGAAGGATACAGACAGGCTGGAGAGGGTCTTGAGAAGAGCCACGAGGATCATCAAAGGACTTGAGTATCTGCCATATGAGGAGAGGCTGAGAAAACTGGGTCTGTTCAGCCTTGAGAAGAGAAGGTTTAGGGCAGACCTTATTACAAATTTCCAGTACTTAAAGGGCAGCTACAGAGGAGATGGACATTCTTTATTTACAAGGAGTCACACAGCAAGAAGAGGGACAATGGGCATAAGTTGCTCCTGGAAAGATTCCGTTTGAACATGAGGAAAATTTTCCACTGTGAGGACAGTGTGAGAGTCTGATCTCACTGATTTGAAATTGTCTCAAAAGAGCAATTTTAAAGTGAATAGCCCTGGACAGGGTGGAGGACCTGGCCTGGCCAGAGCTGAGCAGGAGGTGACACTGGGAAAGAGATAAGAACTACTGGGTGGAGAGTACTACCCTTTCCTGAGGGCTGGCACGTCCCTCCAGGCACCATTACCCTGGCCAGGGTGGAGGGAGCCACCTTGATTGTACTTCCTAATGTACCTGGCTAAGGTGGCTGGAAAGAGATGCAAGACCCATGTGCTGCAAGCCCCCCCCCTCCAGGCAAGCCTGTTTTCAGTGGCTCTGATGCTAATGAACCTGGTCTGGGATGAAACACAACAGGGGTGACACCTGGAAGGAGATAAGAACTGATGAGTGGGTGGGGGACTTCACCCTTTTGTGGCAGCTCCCCCCCCTCCAGGCAGCCTGTCTGCGATGGCTCTGATACCAATGACCCTGGATTCTGTGGCAGCTGACTGACACCTGCACTTTCTGAACAAAAGGAACTCAGAGCTATATATGGCTGCCCATGCTGTGACTGTTTGGTCATCTCTTGACCCAGTGCCCTCTCACTTTGGACCCTGTCCAGGATCAGCGACATCTTGAAGAAACTCGCTTGACAGCTGCACCCCTGGTGGTCTCTCTCTCATTCTATCTTCTCACTTTCTTACCCATTTTTTCTCCACTTTTCTCTCTCTCTCTTATATTGTCTTTTCCTCTCTCCCTCTTTTGCCTGGCTCTACAGTTTTGCCTGTGTCAATTGTCAGATAAAGTCTGCTTGCACCCGACCCTTCTATGGTTGGACTTTGTTTCACAGATACAAAACAAAAAAAAATTTTAATGTTACCTTGGACCGTACCAGGCAGTCAGATATTGGAACAGGCTCCCCAGGGAAATGGTGGATTCCCCCACTTTGGAAAGTTTTAAGTCTCAGCTTGATGTGGTGCTGCGACACATCATATAAAAAATAATATTAGAAGGATTGGACAGTATGATCCTTGAGGTCTCTTCCAGCCTAACACTCTATGATTCTGTGACTGTTTATGGACTTCCAGCACTGATAGGGCTGCATACAAAAATTAGATACTGTTTGCAAATACTTGTCTATAAGTGATCTAGTCCACTCCATTTACAGGTAACATTTTAAGGCTCACAACTGTCATGCAAAAAGTTTGGTGAGATCTATAGAGGAAGAGTCAAGATGATCTGGACTATCTTTAGAGTCATGAAATTTCCTTTTAAAGAATGTATGGGTCTCTTCTACTTATGTTTATGTCCATTCATAGTTGGTCACCAGGTTCATAATCATTTTGCAAAAGGCTAATAACCACATAACCTAGAAGGCCAAGTGCTGTCATATTTGCATCATAAATAAAAGCGTATAATAATCAGTTTTGGTTTACAGGAGTGGTTTGCATAATTTTATGGGCCCAGAGGAGAGTTGTGTTTCACTGATATTCCCATCCCTAACCCGTAGGCAAGTAGCTGGCAGATAGACAAAGAAGCTTCAATGTTGAGAGCTCTGTTAGATAGGAGGAAAGTTTTTGCTAACCACTATTTAAGTGCCTGTCAGACCTCAGTGGCATAGGTGATTTAGCAGACATTTGGGCAGATATGTCTTTAGTTTGGTATTCTGAAGGACTGGGAAAGCACTTCCCATGGGATAGTCTTAGAAATGTTAAGACTATAAAATGATATAGAGTCTATATGGAACCTGGAAACACTTTAGTTAATTTGACTATAACCTATACCTGTACCTCTTGAAGAAGTCTGTAAAAAATGCTGATTTTGCAGCTAGTGGTATTTTTCTTTCACTTCAACCTGTCTCATAAGCAGGCACATTTATTGCAGCAGTGTCCCCATGTGGACTTCTACCAAAACAAATGCAACTGACTGAAGTTTGACTCCAGTTTTGATTCAGACAAATCCTTACTTAGCAAAATACAAATAAATGGTTTGAACAGTTTTAACCAAAGTGATTTAAGTAAGAATTGAGAAGAAAAAACTGTCAGCCAGTATCTGAAATCAGCCTTTGAGAGCTTCTGCTCCATCCCCACCACCAGCTCACTTCAGGCTGTACAAATCCCTGTAGCTAGAGGACGCAACCCTGAGGCAAAGATGCTGGGTCAAACTATAAAACTTTTTCTTTCCTATTTATCAGGAATTTCCATAGCAAAATCTTTATATTGCAAATCATACAGGTACAGATTATCCCACTGAAATTTATGGGATAAGTTACAAATCCAAGTGTGTAGCAGTTTAAACCCTAATTAACACCTAAGAATTTATTTAATTCCTTTTATCAGATTTGCCCCTTTGTGATGTGTGTGCATTCAGACCATAACACCATGGCATTTATTTGTTATTCAAAGCAATTTGATGAATAATTCTGTAATAATTGGTCTCAGTTTATTGTGAATATTCAGGATTTGAAACACGAGCCATGATTGCTCTCCTAAATCAAGTGGTGTGTGGCTATTCCTTCTGTGAATAAAGGGTGTTAGAATCAAATAAATGACAGGGGTGTGGGGGGGAGTGGGTGCAGGAGGAAGAAAAAAGGATGAAGCTGCAATATTCTCCAGAATTTGCACAAAATTAACTCTTATTGTGGACATCCCTGATATAACAAGAGCAATCTCATTTATGACAAACATAAATGACAGGCATGTTGTTAAAACATATTCAGCAATAGTACACACAACCTGGAATTATAATTTTTATTTATTATATGTATACTACAGTCTAACTTGATGGGACACAAAAAGGGCAAAGGACAAGTAACAGGTCTGAGGAGGCATTAGAAAAGCATTTCTTGCAAAGGAATGTTCTGAACAGTGAAAATCAATTTAGGTTTTCCCCTCAGGCTCTGGAAAACAGGCACTGCAACACTCCACTCAGGAATTTCAGTGTTTTAAGTGAATGCATACGTATATATGCTCAAAATACAGGGACCTCAGAGCCTCGTGTTTGTAGGCTGATGCTTATGTCCCATTGGTTTGTTCAGAGTCTAAACCCTGCGTGTTTCTGCAGGACACCCTCTGCAGTTTTCTGGATAGCTAAAAACCATTGCTTGTTTTTGCCTCTTTGAGTTTGGCCCCTGAATGGTGGCAACATGGAGATGATGCTTAAGGATGCAGCCAACATCACTGCACCTCCAGGAACAGAGGGGTTTCTGCAGGTGGCCACCAGGCAATGAGCATCTTTGCACTGCCTGCCCTGAAAGGGTGAACAAACTCACCGTGAAATACAACTGTTCATTCTTGAATGTTTGCTTTGCAAGGGACTTCTGTGCTGTTGGTTTGGTGCAGATCCATTACCCTTCAACAGTTGGAGGGTACTTTGTTTGGACAAAGCAAAAAGAGTGACAGGGGAAAGCTGAAGGGATGACATACTTACAGAAAATTCAATGGGCCAGGAAAAGAAAATTAAATTAAGAAAGATCTTACAAGGATGTTATCAGGGACTGTGGCAGATATGGCCCCAAAGCATTTGTGTCTCTCCTGTGTGTCTGTGTGAAGACCCGGCAGCCTATCCATCCTTAACCAGGGTTTCAGAGTCTGCAGCTAGCAGGAATTTTTCTCCAAGTCCAAAGCAAACCAATAAATCCAATGTATCTTGGGTTAGTGTGGTGGGTGGTGTTTTAGAAGCAGGGAGGGCCACAGGGGTGGTCTGTGTGAGAAGCTGCTGGAAGCTCCCCCAGTTCCAATCCTGGCCCCACCTCTGCCCAAGGCCAAGTAGAAATGGGAAGCTGGATGTGCCTCTGTGAGTAACATTCAAGAAAGGGAAAATAAAACTGGGGAAAAAATAATTTAAAAAATTATTATATATATATATATATATATATATAAAAGAACTGCAGAGTAGAGGAGAAGATGAGAGCAAAGCCTTAAGTTAAATAGTCAGGAGAATGCTAAGGGCTCTCCTGTAACTTCTGTACAATTTCTCAGGGAATCAAAGTATTTAAAGACAGAAACAGGGTTTAATTGGGCCTAAAAAGCTTGGTCTGAGGTAGTGTTCAAGCATCTTACATGTATGTGGGGTGTAAATATTCAGAATAGATGCAATAATTTGACAATAAAACCGCAGTGCCTATTGCTGACCTAAATATAGACTGCATCAATGCATTTCTTGTAGAAAACACATCAATAAATATTTTCAGGTAACTGGTGGAGTGATATCCAGTGTTTAAGAATTTAGAAATCTGCTTAAACCCCACTATTTTTTTTAGAAAACAATGGCCCTGTTATTGGATTTGCCCACCAATTCCAAAAATCCTTTCCCAGAATACAAAATTCCAATTCCAGTTGCCTAAAATTTGCCTACCTAAACTCCACTTCATGGGAGGTTGCTTCAGCAGAAAAGGTTCAGGGTGAAAATTGTTACAACTTTTCACCATTATCTCTTTTGGCAGAGCCTAACAAAAGCAGCACATCACTGCTAGGATGCTCTGTCCAGGATGGTTGCCATCTTTGCTCCTCACAGAGACTGAGCAATCATCTACTTCATTTCAGACACTGGTCATTAATGTCAATGTGGTAGTTGCTTTTGGTAGTGCCATAGCAGGGAGGGGCTTGTCATTCAGGTAAATAAAAGTTAATAATAACTTTTAATAAAAGTGGGGTTTGGATTAGTGCTTTGTACTTGCTAAAATGCAGGCAAGTACCAATGCAAAGTCAGAGGAATGTTGCTGAGCTCTAAAGCTCTTCCTGTTAAGTGCTGCTCCCCTGGGGATTTTCTCTTTGTTCTTAGCAGGGGTACTTCTTGCTGAGAGGTGATGTTTCCTCTCAAAGTGTTTGCCCAAGTTCAGTATTGTTACCTTCACTTCCAAATCAGTCATTTTCCCAAAGTCTCAGAATTCAACTATTCTCTGATGCTGCCTGAGCTGCATGTCTCTCCTGAACACCCATGAACGTCAGCTCACCGTAGCATTGCAGCTTCTTTTTCTGCTTGCTTTCAAAGGAGCAAAAGGAAAATCAGACCAGAAATTTTGGCCATAACTGGCACCAGAATTTCAATGTTAGAAGCTTAAATCTAGGGTCTTAAATACCTACAGGGGCATTTAGAGATCTTGGGTGTCAGGACTTCCCATGGAAGCCTATGGGACCAGAGCTCTGCAAAATCTACTGCAGGCTGGTTGTGGCCCAGGACAAATCTTTGTGCATAAAGCTTCATATTCTTTCAGAGCACATTAAGGAAAACAGACTTCTCATAGTTTAGATGTGATGTACAGTCAAAATGAGACAAGCCATAGAAAAGTTATGACCAGGTAGCAGGTCCCTGCAGCAAGTCAGTGACTCTAGGACTGATGAGTACACAGAGACTGAAGAAACATCTCTGACAGCCTTTAAAATGTGTTACATGGTGGTGCTTGTGACCCTGCCTTTGCCCCAGGCTATGCTATAGCTGCTAGAATTTCAAATCTCTTTTAGTGAGGGCTGAGCCGTATCTGGGCTAAGAAAAGAAATATATTTGGACATTCCACATTTTCCATTTGGGAAGAAGTTAACTTTCCTTAACATTCGTTTCTCTTGGTTTGTTTTATTCCTCTTCCTTTTTAATATATGAAAGCTTTATCTTTGTCATTTAAGAAGTCAAGTGATTTCTGGTATCGCAAGCTAGAGAACCCAAATGACTTAAAATGGTTTAATTCGTGAAGAATGGAGACCATCACTTCTTCATCAGGGCCTGATAATACTCAAACATTTCAAGCTTTCACTCAGAGAAATGGAGGCATCCACATTTTCTGAGAAGATTATTAAGATTAAAATACACTTTGAAGTTGAAGGTCAAAGCCTTTGCTTAAAGGCCAGAAAAGTTGTGTTGCAACCAACATGGTGGCAACACATAGAATTTTATGTATGATATCCTGATTTAATATTGTTTCAGTTTTCCACACCTTTGTTACATTAGGTGTTCTTGGCTGGATGTGTGTGGAGAGGGGGTTGGGGGTGAAAGAGGTGGGTTTTTTTTTCCCTTTAACAATAATATCCTACTTCTGTAAAAGATATGAAGCAGAAGAGTGAACAGCGAATCTAGCTATTTTATTGCCCCAAGGCATTACTCATTTTCCTGACACATTATGTTTTTAATTAAAATTGCGCGAGTTAATTAAAATGTTCATTCAGCCTTTTTTTTTTTTTTTTTTTTTTTTTTTGCATGGGTGCCTTGTTACTCTCTGAGCATTTGAGTAGAAGGCCGCTACATTTCAACAAACTGCTGGCTTTATCAGCTCAGACTTCTACTGACAGACTGTCATGTTCTCTACACCTTTTTATTTCAGATGTTCTAATTTTTTTAAATACCTCCTCTGGTGTGGGGGCTGCTTGGTAGGGTTTTTTTTCTGAAATATTATTACCATTCTGCTACCAGCACCTTCCACTAGTTGTTTGGGTTAAGGTTTATTAAGGAGACATTGTCAGGAATGGACAGGAAGGTTTCACAAATAGGGGTCACAACAGCATTATCCCAAGAACCAGTGAACATTGTCAAGACTCAGTCTTATGGAAAATGCTCAGATTAACCTGCAGCACAAGTACACAGTAACCTGGGAAGCAGTGCTAAAGGAAAGGAACATTCAAAGAAAGTAATCATCAAAATCCTGCTGACACCTTGCCTCTACTGATGTACAGGAAATCTTTTGGATTTATAAATTACAGGTATTGAAAATTTGATCACTAGTTTGGAAAAGAGAAATTATATCAGTTAGACACAGACTTGTGTTCATCTTCCCCAGTCTGAACTCTATTTTAAGAAGGTATATCAGGATTTGAATTGCTTGAGGAAGTGTTTCTTTGTAGATGAAACTGTTCTTGGTGGTATATTAGTAACTGCAAGAGAGATTTTCTTAGGCTGAATAAAGTCTGCTCTACTTGGTTTTCAGCGAATGTATTTTTACTCTTAAAATCCACAAGGCATGAGTGGAAGTCTGTCCTGCCTCCTTTAAGCTGGCTACATAACATGTTGGAATGCATTTATTTTCCCCAAGCATCAACAGGGCCATGTTTGGGAAGGGAGCCCTGTTGGAAGTGTTCTCTCTAGCAGGCATTTCTTAGAAGGAAACAGATTTTACCTGTAGGTCATCTCTGTGTTGCCCAGGGGTTTTAAACTTACACGGTATACTTAGCTTGTTAAGTGTTGATCTTACTGTGTATTACAAGTTAGAAATACATAAAGACACAATAGACTATAGCAGCAGTAAGTTAGAAATCAGGTAAAGGAGATGTTTTCTAAATAGGTGCACATCAAGCTGCAGCATGTTTGCTGAAGCCTTCAGAAAGACACCAATGCACGTCATCAACATCTTGCGTCCTGGCTGCTGCACCAGCACATGGACAAAACAGAGCTTTTGGAGCAAAGATTTATTTTGTGTGCAAGTGCCACACACTCCTTCTAACAGCAACACCCAAGCCAAGTTTGAAAATCAGGCCTGAAAACAACAGCTCCTGTAACTCAAATAGAGAAGGAGGGATGGGCCGAGGGGTTCAACTTTCCAGCTCAGCTAACATGCGCTTGTGCCATTTGCTTTTTTCACACAGCATGAGTTAAGGACAGACTGTCAGCCATAACTTCGAGCTTCCTGGATGCTGTCAGCTCATTTCACAACCTTCATATTATTGAAGTGGAGCTTTTTTACATTTTATTCTTTGACTTCTCGTTGCATCTCCGTACGAATAATGTGATTTCAGGAGAAGTGTTGAAAGGTTGGAATGTGGTAACTAAACATTTACAAAAGATCTTTAGCCTGAAATATGTAAAAATATTGCTGTCAGTGGTTCAAATAGCAATGTTTAATTTTGCAGAAAAATTGCAAAAGTTTTTTTTTTTATTTTTATACTGAATTTATGCTCCAGTGAAAAGCACTTCACTTCAGGAAGTGGAAAAAATTATTTATTTTTAAAACTCTCAAAATATGGCATTTTAGATATCTTTCAAAGGGTGTGAAAGATAAGGTTACCAGTCAGGAATAATGTTTTACAACACCATTACCCTGATAACACCCAAAACAGCTCTATTTGCATGATATCATTTGGTATATAATATATCTATATTTTGAATAAAGTAACATCCTCCTTGGCTATGCTAATATTGCCACATGATATTTATTTAAGCATCAAGAACTGAAACTCTGAAAGCTAAGAAACCCTATTGCTTTCTAGAAGGTTTTGACTCCTTTAGTTTAAAATATACCCAGGTATTTCAGTTATCATAAACCTATACTTTGTACACAGGTTATTAAAAAAATCACTTGTTTATTACTATATATTATATATACATTGAGTAGAAAAAAAAACCCAAAATATTTCTTTGCAACTTTTTTTGAAGTTTCACATTACTGGAAATTGCAGAACACAAAAATAGAAGAGAGGAAGAATACACCAGTGGCTGGTGCCTTTATGACCTTTCCTAGGCACAGGCAAAAGGATCCTTAAATAGTAAGCAAGCATGCCAAGCATGGCAGCAGGACAAGGGAGGTGATTCTCCTTTCTACTGTGCTCTCATGAGACCCCACCTGGACTACTGTGTCCAGTTGTGCAGCCCTCAAGACAGGGAGGAGGACATGGAGCTGTTGGTATGAGTCCATGATGCTCAGAGATGATCACACAAAGATGATCAGAGGCCTGGAGCACCTCTCCAGCCTGAAGGCAGGTTGAGAAAGTTGGGGTTGTTCATCCTGGGGGAGAGAAGGCTCTGGGGAGACCTTGTAGCAGCCTTCTGGTACCTAAAGAGGGCCTACAGGAAAGCTGGGGAGGGACTTTTTACAAGGTCATGCAGCAATAGGGTGAGGAGGAATGGTTCTAAACTGGAAGAGAGTAGATTTAGGTTAGACATTAGGAAAAAATTCTTCACTGTAAGGGTGGTGAGACACTGGCACAGGCTGCCCAGAACAGTTGTGGATGCCTCATCCCTGGAAGTGTTCAAGGCCAGACTGGATAGAACTTGGATCAGCCTGGTCTGGTGGAATGTGTTCCTGCCCATGCAGGGGGGTTGAGACTAGATGATATTAAGGGTCCCTTCCATAGCAAACCATTCTACAGCTCGATAACTGGTTTCTGAGTGAGATGCTTATGTTTTGTGGTCCAGCCTTTCAAGCTAATAGCATTGATAAATTGCAAACTTCATTTTCTTCTTAATTTTAAAACATGTTTCTGCACTTAAGATGAGTCAGGCACTGTTTGTGGAAGTAAAGCAAAGCCAGCAAATCCTGACCCTAGAGAAGTCAATGGCAAAACTCCTATGGTCTGGAAATGAGTCAAGGTTTCACCCACAGTGAATAAATGGTTATGTGTTATTGTGGAACATATATGGGCAGCTGGTTTGCACAGGCATTTCTAGCTGCCATTCCATACCCTTTCCACTATCTCTATATCATATTTCTCTTCTTTAACAGCCCTGCTGTCTGGCAGGTTTACTTTCTGGTCTGTCACCAGTGTCCCACTGTGGTTTTGTATTCTACTTCTTTTGCTTCTTGATGTCGTTCTTTTAAAACCTTTTATTGCTTCTCTTGTGATGCCAATACAATTAATTGGCTTTCTATCTACAGTTCATATTCACAGTAGTTCTTTCATCTCAGTGGCCAAGTCTCCTTTCATGTCATTAATTTTTTTCTTGTTATCTCCATTTTCCACTACTCTCTGACTTTTGCAGTAGGTTCTTGATTTTTCTGTCTGGTTCCCCTGCTTTTACTGCACTACTCTAATCCTAGTAAATCCCTGGCCCTTCATAGACCAAGCACTTGCTTTGCCACAGACCCTTGGGTGAAATGTTTACAAATTTGTGCCAGCAAAGCTGAAGTATCTTGTAAAGTTGCTGATTTTTACCAAATTTTCCACTTAGGAAAACTACAAGGCTTTAAATGTACTATGGAACAAAATTATGTCTTTTTTGTGGGTTTGTGATAAATAGTTCTTCTTGCTTTACCATTTTATTTAACACCAGTGAGAGCCATTTTAAAAACAAAGATTTCATTGCATAGTTTAAAAAATAATTTATCATACTACCAACATTTCAAAAACACTGCTTTCAAAATGGCATCAAACATTTTTCCAGTATTTTAAAAGGACACCAAAATGGAAAAAAAATCCTTTAAATCCTTATTTTTACACCCTGTAATCTGGGTGGCTTGAACTTCCTACACAGCATCACCTTTTGTGCTTTCATGTAGGAAAAGTCAATGTATAATCATAAAAGGGTTTGAGAATCTATATTAAGAATACAATCTAGCTTGTTAGGTGCTGTTTGAGATCCCGCACGTTTTGAATTTCATACAGTAGAAATTAAAATCTGGTATCATTTCATGACCTGTATCAGCTTCTTTCTCACAGATTCCAACTGTGTGAAGTTATTTCCATAAAGAAATGTGGGGATATTGTAGGAAGCAAAATGGATTTACCAATCGTGTAAAGCTGTGTTGAATATTACATTTAAAGCCAACTCCTCTTATTACAGATATTTTTAACACTTCCTGAAAATTCCCTTCAAAAAAGTAACAGTAATTTTCATCAGCTCTGGGAGAAGAGTCATCAAGTATCTCCAGGTGTAATGTATTTTTAGTAGAACCACCCAAACTGTTAGCCAGAGTTGTGAACTCTGCTGAGGGAGTCTCTCGGCGCTGCGGTGCCAAGCTATCTGCCCACCGGCACTTTCAGTGCTGCAGAGAGAGGTGCAAGACCTTAAAAAAAAAAAAAAAAAAAAATCTAAAGCCATGCCATAAACAGAGGGCATTTTTAAAAATCGTTTTCCCTAGATTGAAAAGGAATGGAATAATAGAAACACACTGTCCTGACCACCAGTCCTCCTCTGCTCTACCACTCATTTGCTCACATAGATGATTTCTCCTTCTGGCCCTACAGAAGCCCCTTGGCTTTTCTCTGCTCACACTCTGCCCCCCTCACTCACTTTATGCTTCCCTTAAAGGAATTTTCATCTATTTATTTTTTTTTTTAATCCTGTGTTGAGGAACCTTTGCAATTCCCAGGAAGTTGATTTCCAATAATCACCTAATTTCCTGCATGAAGCAGCACAGGACGTCCCAAGACTCCCATCATCTCGCATGACCACTTTTAGTGCACTCAGACTTGCAAAGTCCTGCTGCTTTCTGCCCTTGTCATCACAAAGGTTAACAGAGACTGGGCAACTTTTCTTAATTTTTAAACCACAGCCATTTAATCCTCCTTGGAAAGGAGGATTTCTAGGAAGCAGGACATTAATAGCCCTCTCACATTTCTCCCCATTAAGGTGCAGACCTGAGATAAGAAGTCCAGACTGGCTTCAAAAACTGAGCTCTGTCAGAACAAATTCCTTTTAATTTCCTCCCCTAGAAATACAGGAGAGCAAACCAGCCACCTTGGCCAGTCTTCTGCATACTTGCAGATCATCCTTCCTGGGCACAGTAGTTGTGACGGCCCCTGGCTAGGCCACAGAAACACCATCCATTCCTGCTGGATATGCAGTAGGTGGTAATCTCTGCAAGGGAGATAAAGACTCAGAAATAGAAGTGATCTGTACCCTATGGAGATAAAGCAGAGCCACTGCTAAGAATGTTTTTTTGTTGTTGCTGCTGTTTGTTTTCCTTTGTTTTGTTTTTCTGCTGGTTCACTCAGCTTGAGTAAAGCCATTTTGGGGGCTGTTTGTTTGCTTTGGTTTGTTTCATTTTTTTGCTTTCCTTCCTCTACCTCATGCAATAGTAAAACCTTACTAGAAAGGAAAATATGGAGCTGAAACCCCTTTTGTCTAGGCACAGAATGAGGGGATTCACTGCACAGCCTTGCAGCTCTCCACCTTTGTGAAGATGCACTAGGACCAAAAGACCACTGTCGCCCCTCAAACTTTCAAGCCAGCATTACAAACTAGGCTTACTTCTGCACTCTAAGAATTTGGGGGTTGTATGTATTTTTAGTTTATTACTACTCAATAAATGTAGATGGTGTCAGACAATTAGAGAAAGAAGGCAACAAGATACCTGTTTTGCTGTCCTGCCTTTTATCTGAATACATTGCTAAAGCCTTTGCTGCTTTTCTTCCTCCCATTTATTCCCACCCTCTGATCAGTAGGTGTGGAGAGCAGGTTTACTTACTGACTTGCCAGTTGTATTTGTACAACAGCTCTGAGTCGATGACATAATTTATAAGGGAGATAAATGAGAGCAATTAGGCATCATGACCATAACTGGTGAAACTTTCTGCAACGAGAGTGTTATTAAAATGACAGAGTGCTTGTCTGTGCCTGCCCAAGGTGTGTGATTCAGACTCTCTCCTCTGCCTGCTGGAGTGACCCCCGGCGGCACCCCTCACATGTGCTTTGCTTCCATAGGCTATATATAACCCCTCATATAAAATGGCAACATGTACTGATTGATGGCCATTTCATTTTTAAGAGCCATCTTCTGCTATGTTATTTAGAGTTAAACAGGACAGCTGATAAACATTACACTTTAGTTCATGTTTGTTAATCTATTCACTTGAATAACCTCCTCAGATGCTGACAAATGGCACCTTCACAAAGAATAGCAGTTACTTTTTACATAATATACTGGTGGCTTTTTATAGTATATCTACTGCACAGTATCACTCTGTCATTCAAAACCTGAATGACATTTTATTAAAACCAGTTTTCTTTTTTGTCATGTCCGATTTATGTTTCAAATGTTTTTTAAAACTGGATTTGGGGGAAAGAAGGGATATTGCTTGTAGGAGAGGAAATTCTATTCTACCAAACCAGAGACCTAGGTTTCAAATGAGGGCTTGCTTTCCCCATGAAATTAAGTTCCCTGATTTGGGAAGAAAAGGAGCTATAAAGGTGCAGAAATAAAGAGAAACAGAAAAAAATAAGGCCATTGCAGGGAAAGGGGAAAAAAAAGGACTAATACATGAAGAAAGAGATGGAGATGATCAAATATAGCCCAAAGAAGTGAAAAAACTAGCAGAGAGAGGGAAAAAACCTGCAGAACAATGGGGATGCAGTAAGAAAACATGAGCTAAACAGGGTGCTCCAGTTTTCCCCAGTAGCACTAGGAGACAAGACTGAACTGTGGAACCATATCCTTCCCAGTTTGAGGCATTCTCCTGCTTCTGCCTTTCTGCAGGAGGGATGTAACCTTCACCCCACACACCAGAAAACCCCACTGTCTTTCATGGGAGGTGCTGCCAGCATGGGAGCCCTGTAAGGCTTCTTGGGCATCCCAGACTGGCCTCAGAGACACACTGTATATGCCTGGAGTGAACACATAATCTATACAGGTGCAACGGCTGTGATGGCAAATCCTTGCCCTTTTTAGATGTTGTGATGTAAATGTATTGCACAGCCCGTGATGGGCTGGCAAGAAAATGGAGATGACATCTCTTTACTCTCGGATCCAAATGCTTAATTTTATAGAGCATGGTGCCCAGCAGAGTGTTTCCAATATGACTCCATCACCAGGAATATTAGGAAGGGCAAAGCAGGAGCTAGGACAAAAGAGGTGCTGCTGGCCAGGGTCAGCTGCACCCTGGGAGAAGAAACCCAGGCTGGCTGCCTGGGAGAAGAAACCTAAAGACAAACATGAATTCTGAGGACCCTCTTCAAGGTATGTGGGCAAGGAGGCAACCTTGTTGTCTCAAAACCAGAGAAGAAAAGGGGCAAAATGCATCTGGATTTGGAAACCAGACAGGCACCTTGAAAAGATGTTGCAGAAATGGTTAAACAGAATGTAGAATACCTGCCTTCTTCCTTTAAAATGCTACTATGTTTTCTACATGTCAGAAGCCCTGAAGGCATTTTTTGCCATCCTTTCCATCCCTGCCAAGTGTGCTGCAGCAGCAAGCCTGTGGAAGGAAGGCACAGAGAAATGTGAAAATTAATTTAAGGGTTGTTCCCACAGAGTTGAAAGATATTAAGAGTTGAGAAGAAACATCCAGACAGTGTCTGGGGGGAGATGGCATGTTCAGACTGCCAGGGATGTAGGGGAGGGTGCAAAAAAGGGCAACCAAGCTGATTAGGGGGCTGGACAACAGGCCTTATGAGGAGAGTCTGAGGGATCTGGGGCTGTTCAGCTTGGAGAAGAGGAGGCTGAGAGGAGACCTCACTGCTCTCTACAACTACCTTAAAGGAGGTGATAGAGAGAAAGATGCTGGCCTCTTCTCTCTGGTGACCAGTGATAGAAAATGAGGAAATGGGGTAAAGCTTCACCAGGGTAGGTTCAGTTTAAATATTAGGAAAACCTTCTTCACAGAAAGAGTGGTGAGGCATTGGAACAGGCTGCCCAAGGAGGTGTAAGGGCAACATCCCTGGAGGTGTTCAAAAGACGGGTAGGTGAAGAGCTACAGTGGATGGTTTAGTGGTGAGGGGTTGTTGTGTGGATGGTTGGACTCGGTGATCTTAGACATCTTTTCCAACCTTGATGATGCTATGATAAGCTATTTCAGAAGGGATATAAGAATAACCATTCCAGGTCAGGCCAACTGTCCATCCAATTGGCCTCTGAAGTGTCACAGCAACATTTAAAAACCTCTATCAAGTCATCTGCCAACACTGGAAAAAAGTGCTTAGACAGGATGAGCGAGCAGTCAGGGTGTTTCATTGTTTAGGATAGGAGTACTCATATTTTAGGAAATAATTTATACTAATTTAATGTGAATGAATGCTCTCAATATCCACAGAAAGATGTTATACATTTCCTGCATCCTGCTGATTTTGGGGTCAGTAATGTCTGTGAAAGAAATTATACCAGTTAATAAGGAATTACATGAAGACAACATTTAGCTTTGATCACTCATCACTGTTAAACTATCTGCAATTCAGGTTAATTTATTGCTTCCCTTTTATGATTTTTAAGGAAAACTATAGAAAGAAATATTTTTTTTGAAGAGTGGGCCAACATGTTTGTTGGGAAAATGTTGCTCCTCTAACCTCCACTTTTTGCTTAACCACCATACAGTGGTCTTTCTCTTCCAGTAAGCAGAACCTCTTTGCTGTCTGTAGTCAACAATTTTCTTTGCTGTTGACATCAGCCAAATAACAAAGCGAACTCAACACTTATGTTTGATGACAGAAGAAAATGAAGGTGGTGGTGGATGTTGGTGTTGTTATTTCTTCAAGGATGCTAGCCATATTTACCATGCAATACTATAAAATGCATACTCCCATAATACCTACCCCTATTGTTTCCTACATGAGATGCTGGAAAATAAAATGTATTTCTTTAATGAAAGGAAATATCCATGGTCTGTATTTCCTGAATATCTGTATTTTCTAAGTCAGGCAATCTCTTTCATGCAATTAAATCAGGGTACCTATGGCAAAAATTAAAAGATTAATAAAGATTAGGTCTTCCTTCTAGGGAGAGGTCAAACATATGTATATATAACATATATATTAAGTTTATACATTTGGAGGTTTTTAAAGAAAGTTCTCACCTGGTTAATTCTCTCATCCCCTTTAACCTGGGATAGTACCTTTCACATATCACTCAACTTGTGCTATAGATGAGTTCCTAGTCCCAAAGACTGAGAAAATTTCCAGCTCTCACCCATGAAAGAGTTGAATATGGATAGATGCTGAAAAACAGGTCCTGCACATGGGATAACTAAATGCCTAGCTTATCAAAGCTAGAAACAACCTATTCAGAAACAAGCAGATAATAGGGGCACAGGATAGTATGGATTTTCTGACAGTAAATTACAGAACGGGTTATTTGATTCAGAGGTTATTTAATAACAAAATTTGGTATGTTAGTACCAACCCATCACTTTATCATACACATTTATCTGTAGAGTTAGAATTTATCCTGCATAGTTAATGCATCTTCATTAAAAGATTTTAAATAAATCTTATCTTTTCTTAGTAGCAATGAAGAGAGGTGGATATCACATTTTATGTTTCACCTCCATATCACCTTTGTGTATTTTGATGTAATGCAGCAGAATGACTGCTACTATTTAATTAAACAAGAATCTGGATTAACTCCAGCTGTGGGCGATGTAATCAGGCTTGTGAGTGTGTTTCAGAAGGGGTGTTTTCCCTTGCTCATATTTCATTCCTGCATGGAAATCTGCTCTCACTCAAACCTGTCCACATGCTGCAGTAAATGATTTTCCCTCCCTTTTGAATCATACCCATTAACACCCCCCACTACACTTAGATGAAAAGAAGCAAAAAGAAACAAACAGCTTGACTTGTCCATACACACTGGGTATTACTTAATGATGAGGAGCTTTTCTTGTCCTTCTATAAATCTGCAATTTAGTCAAGTTTATACTATAACTACCATAAGTTGTACTATGTTGTTGTGTATTTATTTATGTAATTCTCTCGAGATGACTACAATCTGATTGTTTGGCACCCATCATTTAAGACCAACTCAATTCTCCAAAGTGTTTTTACCTTTCTTTATATCACCATCATGAACCAGAGGCACACTTTCAGTTCTTGTCAAATAAATACTTATCAAAGTATTTTTGCTACCATTCAAAAGAATAGATTATATATAAAATAACGTGATAAGGAAATCTAGCTGTAGTTACAAACCTTTCTTTTTTTTTTTCTCTTATTAGAGGAAAAGGATCACAGACCCATATATACATTTTGGAGAGTCTAGCCTACCCATAAGCTTCAGTGTGTTCTCAGGTCTGCATATGAGTGTGCAACAGTGCATATATGTGTGTAAATTCAGGAACTGACACGTTCATGAGAATTTGTGGTCATTATTTGATTTTCAGCAGTTTTTCTGAGTATGTACTTTGCCCCTTTAGATGTCATCATTGATCCATAAGGGTGTTTTTGACAGAGAATGTCTAGCCAACAGAATAGACAATTGTCAAATAGATATTGCTCATTGCTCATTTCCAGAGACTGGACATCTTTTTGCAGTAATTTGATATGGCAAGTTTTCTCAAGCTATCAGCAGAGATTCAGTCTAAAGAGTATAATGAAAACTAAGTCAGAGATCATCATGCATGAAAGATTCTAAAAATTTGAATTTTTTAAATTTTCTGGTTTTATGGAGGTTACAGGTTGGTAAATTAAAATTATACACATCTGGTTTTAGCATAATATTGGATTTCCTGGCCAAATATCACCTGCCAAAACAAACTAGATATAAATATCTCTCCATTTTCAGAAGAACAGAGCCATTTTCCTTTTTCATTTCAATTTTTCTTTTTTTCTTCCAATCAGTCAGTGTGAAAAGATTGTTGAATAAATGTCTGGAAAATGCATCCAAATATGTTATGCTTTCTAATAATAATAACAAAAAGAGTTATATAGAGTTATATAGTTGAATGTAGCAGGATGTTTCTTTGTATCCTATAGTGTCCAATAGTCTGTCTCTGTAAGAACTGAAATTTTAGATCTTAATTTCAGTTCCTAGCTTTTTAAAAACTGAACAAACAATTTCTACATCTAATTCATTTCCTGTCTTCTTCAGTGGTCTTTACTAGTCTTCCATCTACCCTTCTTGCCAGTCCTTACAAAGGTACTACTAATTATAGTACCATTTCTGTAAGGTTTCTGTTCAAGACCGGGGGTGAGTAAGTTTAACTTAATTCCCAGAATCTGCCTTGGTGAAATTCTAATTAAGTTTCCAGTATAGAGAAAATTAGAAAATCACAGCAGTTTAAAGCTTAACCTCCAAGGAGCTTGAGCAGATATGAATAACTCTATTTCTGAAAGATGCTGTGAATGCAGTTGCAGATGCTAATGTGAAGCGATGCATGTTCATTACATCTTTCCACACTGTTAAGTGGGACAAGTCATAGTGTAAGTGTATGTTTAAATGCTTGAGAATCGAACATATACACTTATTCTTAAAGGAAACTATGGTGACAAAGGCAGTTGAAATAAAATTGTATAGTTAGAAGTACTCTCTATGCTTTTTTTTCCTGTCTGAAACCCAGATCATGGTTGGGCTATCTCTACATCATTTCACTATTATCAGCTATCACCCAACCAAAAATAGCCATTTAAGTTTGTATGATGCCTGATTTTTTTTTTTTTTTGAAGTAAACTCGAATTTATGATTACACTTCTGCTCCGTTTCTCATTCTTGATGGGGAGCTCTTTGTCTCAGATTTTATATCATGTCCACCATTCTGATATTTAATTACATATATGTGAGCTGTGGCACCTACATATACACTCATGTAAATTCCACTCATTTGGAGATCATGACATCTAAAGCCAACTTAAGGTGAAAATCTGCTCATCCACAACCTGATTTATTATCTTCTTACCCTTCTTCTAAGTGAATAAACACTGGGACAACAGTCTGATCTGTGCAGGTGTATGTCTACATTGACCTTCATCTTTAACAACAATTCGTATTTTTATCTCCACCTCTCTCTTTAATGCTACAAAGACAGCACAAGTCAGCCAGGCAGTCCCATGACAAACTCCACTAAGGACTTCACAGTTAACAAAACAATGAATGAAACATCATTCTGGCAGGATGAGCAGCTTTCTGCTGTCTTCTGCCGCCTTTGCTTTTTTTTTCTTTTTTTTTTCTTTTTTTTTTTTTAACTCAAGTGGAAAAGCAACTTCAAAAACAAGGTGCTGTCATTTTAGCAAAGGAGAATTAGGACTGTGAAAGGATGAAGTGTCCTTGCACAGAAAGACTGCAGCTAAAACTGTATCAATATTCCTGTTATAAACTGATAAACACAGAGCTCAGTGAGGTCAAGTTGTACATGCTTGAGCTGACATGCCAATCTGCCAGCAGTCATATGGTTCTCATATGGCGACACGCCACAGATGCCAGAAAAATGTGAGAAGTTTCTGGCTCATTTCATTTCACTCTCCTGAATGCCATGTTTGCCTGCACACACACACACACACACACACACACACACACACACACACACAAGCAAAAAGTAGACTTTCTATTTTAGATAGAGCTGCTATAGCCTGTGTATTCCCATTTTCTTAAAGGCCTTGCAGTAACTCACCCAAACTGATTCCTGAAGCTTCTTAGCAAGACTTGTCTTAGAAACTAGAGCATTTTTGGTTGGTTTTTTCTTTCATTTGGGCTTTTTTCGTTTTGCTTTTGCAAGTCTTCAAAACACTGCCCTAGCCATTTTTAGGTGACATCAAAAGACAGAAGTAGAAAAAGAGACAGACAAGATAACAACACATCATATGTGGATGCATTTTGTACTCATCATATACATTGAGGGAATGGAGGTTTTAACAGTTTCAGTTGCCTCAAAATGAGACTTCTTCCAACCTCTAGTAACATTGAAACAGTTCTTTTATTAATGCTTGAACCCTGACAAGTATTCATTTCTTTGGTACTGCTTCTCCAATGTGCATTTTTGTTTCAACAATATAATGTCTCTGTTGTGTGGACTGACATGATAGTACAATAACAATTGTCTGCAATCATCTTTGGTAAACAGACCACAATTATTCACTGAGTATATAATGCACAATTTACAAATTGTTGAAATATGTATTTCCACATTAGACCATCTTTCAAGCTTTTACAGTCTTTTATGTCAGGTTCGATTGTCTTCAAGATGAATTGTTTTCCTTTTCTTTCCTTTAAACTATTACTAAAGGGAAAAAAGCTAAGATAAATGTAACTACAATCATACAACATTTTTAATGAAATTACTTGGTTCTATGAGAGAGGGTGTACACTTCACCCTTGTTTCACCGACCTAGCTACTAAGATTTTAAATTACCTTATTTCAAATTGTTAATGCAAAAGCATAAATTTGTTTTAGGCTTAATATATGAGAAACAAAAAATGCACTGTATGTTTATGTGTGTGTTTACACAAAGTGGTGACTTATTCATGCAGGGCAATGTTTGAAATTAATCAACCCATGACACCTACCTCCTACCTGCCTTTTTTTTTCAGAAATCCATCTCATCAAGAACCTTAAAAATACCACAGTTCTGGGCAGCCCCAAGCACTTTAGATTTATCTACAGGGAAATTCTTTCTTCTTTTCCAGTGTTAAGATTCACTTCCCTAGGATAGCACTAAGCAAGGGTTCTAGATAAGACCACTGAATCAGGAGCAGGTAGTAACTTTCTCATGCATAAAAAAAGCTAGAATTTGGGTGTGTTAGCCCCTAAATTTACAAGACTGGGAACAAGAAATAACAGGGAGAGTTACTCTGTACTCTAATGATGTCAAGATGTGAACATTTCAATAATCATCCTTTAGAATTTTTTTTCTTTTTCATTTATACACCACTTGTAAATCTGTGGAGGAAAGTCAGCTTAGGCATTAAGGCAATATATATGCATATATATACATATATACATACATATATACATGTATATACATATATACAATAGATATACAGCTGAGGAAGACCAGGTTTGACTCTTTGCTCACACCTGCACAATCCTGTTCCTTAGGCTATATAATGAAGATACTGCCCCCAACCTTCCCCACCCCCCTTAAGGTTTCACAGTTGACCTCTGTGTGGAACTATGGGGAACCAGAGGTGCTGCTGATCTTATGGGTTCAAATGCATATCCTGTCTGCACCCTGGAGGAATACCCATGTTGGTGATCCCTTTGGGTGCCTCCAGCACCCTAAGTTTCACAGAAAAGTGTGCATACATCCCAGAGACAGTAGAGGTGGACTTTGGTGTGGTCCCATATCTCATGACTTCAGGGCAATCCATGCCAAGGACAGGACATCAGAGCTCACACACTGATGTCTCAGCTCCTGCTATACCTCACAAGAATGCTCAGACAAAAGACAAAGAACCCATGATATTAAGTATTCTGTAAGCCTTCACTTGACTTCTATTAAATATAATAAGCATTGTTTCAATTTATTCAATAATAATTGAATTTAAATTAACCCAAATAATTTCCCCATTTAGAAAGGGACCTCTGCTGGAATACACTCTATTGGTGAATCTCTATTTTCCCTCCCTCAGACTCAGGGATTTCATATCACTTGCAGAGGTCTTTCTGTTTTTTTCAGGGTCTTGCCTAGCTCCTCAGCCTTCAGTTAAGGTTATTGGCCCATACAGATTACTTTTTTTAAAAAGCCATTCCCAATAGAATATTGAACTATTTTTAAAATGTTTTGTCTTGTGTCATTGAAAAACAATATTATGTGAAACAGGGTCCTCAGTATGAGTTTAGATTTCCCTGTATATCTTTTTCCTGGGGTCAATAACTGAAAACCATCACAGACACAAACTTGGATTTACAGTCTTCTTAATGAAGCCTTTCCTTGTTTTTTGTAGCAATTCTTTGGGTTTTTAATAGTGCATTTACTCAAAGAACCCTTGTAATTGCAATAAGAATAATAAAAAAGCTGAGGAGCTCAGGAACAGAACTTTAGTTTGCTTGTTGCTCTCCAAAATACTTATATTTGTACAAATGTTTTGCAGTAAATGTTTGTATAAATGCTCATACACCAATTAACAGGTTGCAAATACCATCCAAAATAGTGTCCACTTCTATTTGTATCTACATATGACTTATATCTGCATATGACAGATATATATAGAGACATATATACTTATATATATACTTTTATAAGTGTTTATACTTATATAAACTTATATATGCATATGACCCCTACTTGGATATTGCTACCTAAGACATGGGTCCTGATAAGATTTCACTTTCCTTTTATTTGTTTTTATTTTTTTGTCAGAAAAGAGAAAGGACTTCTTAAATGGAGGGAGTCCAGTTAAACTCAATGAGATTCCTCATGGGACTGTATTACCAGGAACAAAACAGCAGCTCAAATATGAGCTCACACATGGATTCCAGCCTTGCATACATTGGATATTGCATCTGTGCTATTGATACTATGACCTCCTTGCAGTGATCAGAACAATTTCTCAGTCCCCAAACAAATTAAAGCCTCAGAACACAATTCACATGACAACAAACATTCTACTTGTAGTTCCATCTTTATACTCATATCATAATTTTTTTTTAAAACTTAATTTGTCAAGTTCATAACTATCACTTGAAACTTGCTGACAAGGAACCTGATAACACATCATATCAAATTCCATTTTACAACTGTTTCCTTGGAAACACAGGCATAAAAATGGGCCATGCACAATGGAACGAAATCAAACAAGTTAAAATAAACCTTAAAGAATTCCCACAAATCAACCCCACTTTGCTTTTTAAAATTAATGGAAAAAACAGGGATAATGAGTCTTACAATAAGGTCATTATTAGGGACACAGTGCTATAATCCTTATTTGTTTTGGCCCTGATCCATCAAAGCACTTTAACACATGTGTAACTTTAGATGCATGAGATATTCCAGTGAACAGAATCAATTATGTGCTTAGGTTATTAATGTATTTAAGAACTGCACAATTGCTCCACCTCCAGAGGCTCACTGGTTACTAAAGAGAAAATATATATATTTTTATATATATATATATATATATATATATATATTCACACACTACAGGCTATACATATATTTATGGAAGCCATGCTCAGGAATGTGAAGAGCATGTAAAATACTCAGGTCTTCATATACTGTAGGCTATGACTTCTGATTATTCAAAATAGCAAGAAGATAACTGGATAAAGGTAGGAAGAAATTAGTTTTGAGCAATCTGTTTATACAGGAATATATATTTTATTTAACATAATAATGCCAGTTCAAAGAAGAAAAATTACTTTTTTTTGTTGACCTTTGGCATTTTCTGCCAGAGGTTTGAAGTGACTTCAGAATAAGATTGCAGATAATTTCATAAGAGAGTCATGCCAAGATTTACAGCTACCTTACTAAAATTTTCCTGCCTGTTAGGGTTGTTTTTTTTAATTATCAAGCCAACCAAAAGATGTCCTTTTTACTGTAATAATTGTAATAAGGATGCATATGTGTATTCTTGTGCTTGCATTCAAGATCCAGTGTGCCAGTTTTATATGGCAGGACTATCAAAATACAGATACTATGTTGGCAAATATACTTTTTCCCCTGGTAAAACCATTACCACGTGACAGATAGAACATTTAATTTTGCCACTCCTTGGACAAAAAAGCGATTTGATCAGTCTTTTCAGAATGCCATTCTTTTCTTTTTCCTCTACATTTAACTACAAATTTTATGGATAAGAAGGAATTTCCCTTGGGGAGTTTATCCCATATCATACATCACACACTCTCTTTTATCTTTCTCTAATATATCTGATACCAACAATGCCCTACTAATTGGTAGCAAAACCTAGTTATTGCATAGTTAAGTTCAAAGATTTCAGTTCTCAAGGTACTTTACAAAGGAATAACATATTAATGTGTCATTTCTAGAGACAGAAACACTGAGAGACAAAGAAAATCCTTATCAGAACTAGTTACCCACCATAAATCTTATATTTAAACTGAGGTATTTTAATTTCACAGTTATTTCAAGAGTCTCACATCATTCAGACTGCAATAAATGTTTGACATGGCCTAGGCACAGTAAAGAAGAAATAAAACTTAAGCTTGCAAAGTGAAAGATATCTCATGTAAAATTAAGAATGCGTATAACATGGTACTGAAAATCAAGCCCCTTTAGTGTAAGTTCTTAAATTTCAAAATACATGTCTTGAGACAAGGAGAGACAACTCATTCTGTTTGAATGTTCACTGCTACCTTTTGTCTTTCAACACTAGAAAATTAATTTTAAAGGTACCCAACTATCACTCCTGAAACATTTCCCCAGAATTTTCGCCTCATTCTCAGGAAATGTGGAACATTTTAGTCACATTTTTTACTAATTAGATTTTTTTATGCTGATATTGTAGAGTTGATATTTATTTGGCAGTATATATCTGACATTCCAATATACATCCCCAGTTTCAGCAGAGATTTTTCATGTGTCCCTGGATGAAATCAGATCTTCATTCCTGTACAATCATGATTATTAATTTTTTCTTCTATCTTACCTATTTTTTGAATTGGCAAGTTGACCCCTAAACTTATGGGACAAAAGCTGTCTCCCAGCAAATATTGGTAAAATGTCTGCTGGCCCTCATGACACTTTCTTGACACTTTTCTTGTTAATGCATAAGAATTGCATAATAATTTAAAAGAACTCCAGAATGTCTCATTTTTCACCTGTTGTTATATTTATTTTCCCTACAACAACAGCCAGCCTCAGGAAATCTAATTTCCAGAGCCTTAGAATAAATGACTGAAGGTGTAAAACATCTCAAATTCTCTTGTAATTGAGTTATTTTGTAACCCCTTCCCTTAATCCTGTGTTGAGTGGTACCCACTAATAAATTTATATTCCCAAATGTTTTTTACTGCTGTTTTCTTCCCACAGCTTCTGGCAAAATTTCTGTGTGCAAATGGAAGACTGTGTGCTTTTTATTAAAGTCAGACTTAAACCAGGTATATATAACATGGAGAAAATCACATGATATCAGTGTTGGCATAAATGCAAAGTGGCTAAGAAGTGATGCATGGGAAAGGGCTCCTCACCACCCTCACCCTTAAGTCTCACTTGTGTGCACTTGGTGTGTTTGCTACCTAAAGCTTTAGACCAGGATTTGAAACTCTGTTTTAGTAGAAGTCAACAGGAATTCTCTCCAACTCTATGGAAAATCCTGAGGGTGCCCAGATTCATTAGTATATAGGACCTCCTCTATTGTTTAGTTTTACATCAACTTCCATGGTCATTCTTGAACATCTTCTATGAGCCAAGAGGATGCCACAAGTTTCCATCTACAGAGCAGCTCCTGTCCTGTCCTTAGAACTGAGCTGTCTACAGACTGTCAGAGGAATAATTTTTAACAGGGAGTTCTTCAAGGGTCAGCTTGTATTCGCAGTGAACATTTCTGTTCACACAATAGAAGAATATCTGAAGTACCTTGGCAACAAGTAGGTGAAAACAGGAGGCAAACTGAAGACTGCAGACATGGATTTAGTTATAGCAGTTGCTAAATTATGGATACATGATTTTTTAGGAAAAACAATCTCCTCTGATTCAGTCTCTTCACAACTGCACATGACTATCACTGTATTGTAGCAAAAGTTTTTGGTACTTGGATAGTTTCACGTTGAGAGTTGTGCCAAAATCAGTATGTACATGATTGAAAAATTCTGATAGAGTAGCTGGAAAAGTGCAAAGTTAACCACAATTAAATACAAAATTTAATATAGACCTGCTATATCCTTTCAGGTACTAGAAACTTTTTCTGGTTTTGTGTCACTTTCTGGAAATGGTCAATTTTTTTCCATGCAATTGTGCCAAATAAGTAAAATCAACAGTGTCAGAAGGCTCAAAATTATATTCGTAAGTCCATGATGTGTACTGTAGCCCTCTGCAAAATCACAGAATCATCTGGGTTGGAAAGGACCTCTGAGATCATCAAGTCCAACCCTTAATCTACTACCACTGTGGTTACCAGACCATGGCACTGAGTCCGTGGCACATCCAGTCTCTTTTTAAAAATCTCCAGGGACAGACAATCCACCACCTCCCTGGGCAGCACATTCCAATGCCTGATCACCATCTCTGTAAATATTTTTTTTCCTAATACCTAACCAAAACCTCTCGTAGCAGAGCTTAAGTCTATGCCCTCTTGTCCTACTGATAGCTGCCTGGGAGAAGAGCCTGACCCCTCCTGGCTACACCCTCCTTTCAGGGAGTTGTAGAGAGTGATGAGGTCTCCCCTGAGCCTCCTCTTCTCCAGACTGAAGACCCCCAGCTCCCTCAGCCCTTCCTCACAAGACTTGTGCTTCACAGCCTCCTTGCTCTTCTAAGATCTCCAAAGATCTTTCTGCTCTGCAAGTCTAACAGGCAAGGTCCTTGGAGTTCCTGCTGAAAATTTCAGTGTTTTTTTTAGATTTAGTTTTACTGAAATTTCTGTTGGGCCTCTTTCTTTCTTGCCTTTCCTCTCCAGCTGAACCCGTCAAATACAGATACCAAGAGCATATAACATTCCTCAGCTGGCTGGGAGCTGCATGCACTGGGGTAACTTCCTTTCACCTCCTGGTTTCCAAAGAAATTGATTCTCCATATTCTCTGCAAATTCTGTAGGGTAATGACTGTCCAAAGTGATTGCCCAAAATTCACTGATTGATCTCCAGTGTAGAATAAACCAGAATAGACCATCAGTGAAGAACTATCTGCTTTTTATTCTCCAAGACCCCAGACTTCTTTATGTGACATGAAAGAACTGTACATTCTTGTCAGTGTAGCATCATAGGGAATCTCACCATGCAAAATGCAGTTTGGATGACATCAAAGCATACAAATTACCTTGTTTATTTATTTGTTTGTTTGTTTATTCTGATATCCACTGCCTCTCACTTTTTTTTTTTTTCTCGTGTTCCTTAACCACTTATCTAATCACATCTTAACAAGAGTGATACCTGGTAACTGAGACAGTTAAAAGTCCCTAAATTACCAAAGAAATAAACTATTAAAATTAAATCTTCCTAAAGGTTGTTAATTTCTAATTATATGTACAGAGAGGAGGGGTGGAGGGGAAGGTTTTGCTTTTCCCTTAATTCTGCCATATTGTCTGATTCACAGCCGGAGACAAACTGAAATGGCCATCTGGTTGATGTGCATACAAAAGGAGTGGTTTGCCAGACAAAGAAAGTACCTTTTGTCATACAAAGCAATGCATCTCCTCTTATCAGACTTCCCTTCCTTGGCTCTGGTGGAGCTGCAGGTAAGTAGAAGCAGACACTACCTGGTATCCAGATGTGCCAGCTGCTGTCAAAATAGTAATGCAAGTGCATAACACCCTGAGGGCTTTGTGCTACTGTCATAACACAAAATATAGCACACTGATATTGAATGTTTTCAGCTCCTGGATTCTGATTTTAGACAAACTAATCTGAGTCTACTCATTTGGTCCCAGCACAGAGGAAATTACAGGATTTTACATTCAAATACAGATACATGAAGAATTAGAAATCAGGCTGATACCACTGTGTAAATGGACCTTTCTAATAGGGGCATAGTTTTTGCAGCTATTTAATACCGTCCACAAACATATCTGTCTATCTTTTGTGATGGTGATTCCATGTACATATGCACAAAATAAATGACTGAATGCAAAACATCCCCTTTTTGCCCAAATAATTTTTTGCTATTTTAATTGACACATCCACATACTCCAAATGCCCACTTCACTCCAGTTTGATTTCCTCTGTATTTCAGTTCATACTGCTGATCCTAGCATATCCACCATTCAGACTATATAAAATGTCTCAGAAATTGTGGAAAAAAAATTTCACAGCAGAACATTATGATAGCCATTCCCTCTTTTTGGTGATAGCTGATTAGAGTAATGTGAGAAGTTCGTGTTAGTTCACACACACAAGATACCCGTTGTGTTTATGAATTATTTTTTTCCCTCCATGAGGTGCTTTCATTAGATGAAAGACAGTGATATGTATGAAGCACTGGCATTGCTGTTCAAAAATCAAGCCTTTATTTCATTTTTCTCTTCTTCTCCAGTGAAACCTCCTGTTCCTGATACTGGACTCAGTTGACCTCCTCTTAAGGGTGTATTTCATTGCCTTTGCTGTGGTGATAACCATGGAAGTAGAACATCCCATTTCCCCATAAAGCTGTCCGGGGAACTGGAATGGAAATTACCCTGAACTGAGACTCCACTCCTGAGAGTGGGTTGCTCTGTGCTGATACTCCCTTTCTCCTGATTTCCTTCCATTTTAAATTATTCCTAAAAAAATATTTAAGCAATATGTTTTTCTAAATATAATGAGGTTCAGAAATAAAGCAAGCAATCAAACAAAAGAAAGGTAAGGAGTAATCCTGGGATTCTAGGCATAGCTGGGCAGTTCATTCCCCTGGTATGTGGCAGGCATGGCAATATTATTAAATGTTCCCCAGGCAACGTTGCTAAGCTCCAAGTTTGGTATTTCTCTTCTAGAAAACAAAACATTCCTTTTTCAATGAACTATCGCCTCCAACATGCAACAAAACACCCATGGAACATGGTATAGGAGATGTTTAATTTTAGACAGTGATTTCCTCTGTATTTATGCTATTGTGGTATAAGGTCATATTAAAACAAGAGCCAATCAACTTAGATGTTGGTTGCATAATATGGGAGTGTAATTGCAGTAAAAATATTATAATAATATTTTACAGGTTCAATACATTATTTTGAAATAAATGTGCCCAAAGGATGTCTTGAAAGATGTTACTGAATTGGAAGTGTCAGCCATGCAAGAAGTAGAGATTTAAAAGCAGTCTTTGTATTCACAGGTCCATGACATGAAGTCCCTGTTTGGAATACAACTAAAGAACATTCAAGGACAAAAGCATTTGTGGATCTAAATTTCCCTTCACTTCATTCAATTATCTACAAATCTTTCCTTTTTTCCTCCTCATAATAAATGACATCAGATTTCTATGCATCTAGTGAAACTTCCCTCCACTGAGGAAAGATGTCCAGATCTTTCAGCCATGCAGTGGCAAACTTTGATTGGGCCTGTTTTTTTCTCCATTGGTCTAATGCAGATATTTATTGAAATTTGCTCTGCACTATGTGACATGCCTTACATCGCCCACTAAACAAGGAGTAAAACTCTACATTATACTCAGAAGAATGTGGGAAAGTTGTTTCATCTTTCTTTCATCTTCCCACATAGGAACCCATTCAGGCCTATCCTCTACAGGGAGATGGAGTCCTTTTGGGAGCCCTCTGAGGAACAAGGTTGGGGAAAATATGTTCTGTAATGAGGGCTCTCCACAGGCTAGCTGTAGGCTGAGGCTTGAGGCTTGTCAGCCAAATTACTCAACCTGGACTTTGCCTTCTTTGCCAAAGGAGAAAAGCAGACTGCCCTGCTACTCCCTTTCTGATCAAGGTGAGAAAAAAACAACAAGTAAAATGCAGGGATTTTTCAAAGACAGGAAACCGTCACAGTTTAGCTACAACTTAGAGAGGCCCCAATTTAGTGTTGACTGTGATAAGTGCATTAATTTTTCAAAATACCTTATTTTCAAAATCTTAATGTCCCAATGTCTTAGTGTCTCACCATGCAGGTTGATTGCCATAATAAAGAAGTCAGATATTCAGATACTTTGACAAGGACCACATGAGAGCCTCAATCTTATAATATTATTGAGCATACATGAATATTTTACACTGCTACATTAGCTCTGTCTTGGAAACTGCACCATAGGAACTGCCCATGCAACATTCAGATATTTTCCTGAGGATGACCTGAACACCAACAGGACCATCAGCTGTGAAAAGGTTCATCTTCTGAGGGGAATAGATCATATACCTGGTCTGCTGTATGCTCTGGTACTGCATTACACTAAAAAGCAGTGCCAGATCTTGTAATCCCAAAATAAACTTTTCAATAGAGAGGGTGCAAACCATCAGGAGTTTAGCTCCAGATCTCTCTGTTCATTCCAGCAGCACCTCTGATTTTGCCAGAGGTGCCTTTTTACCTAGCTCCCAGAGTGCAGGGCTGGCAATATATCATTCTGTCTGGTGAAAATTATGTGCTTGCACCAGGCTGTATCCATCTCAGTCTCTTGGTGTCTGTTCTGGTGAGGAGAAGACTAACTTTTCCCCCACATGTGCAGAAATTCCCATTGGTAGGTAGGAACAAAGTCAGGTAGTACAAAGGAAACCTATTTCTTTATTTTGCAGACATAAAATGAGCAACCCAGGGTGGTCAACTCTATGCATAAAATCAGTCAGGTGGGACAGGAACCTGGAATTTAAAACAGGACCCGTGCCCTACACCCAACCGAAAAATAAACAAATTAATTCCCTTTAAGAATGCTCTGTTTTACAAAGAAGTAACTGCCAAGCAACTCAGTGGAGTTGATGAAAAGGCTCACTGCCATTAACAAACTTTGAGTGAAGCCAAAGGATGTTCTAGAATATTTCACAAGTAACAGAGGTGAAAACGAGGAGCTGGAAAGGCTAAAGGCGACAGGGATGTTTTAAAATGTAGTGGTAGAAAACCAGAGATGCAAGCAAACAAAATGAGAAAGACAGTGACCGTCTGGCACACAGAGTGGGGCTGCAGCCATCCGCCCACCCACTTCTTGTACAGAAGCAGACCCATGATGGGCCCCAGGAAGATCCTGCAGGTGGGAGGAAGATTGCCCTCCTCTTCCTCTGCCACCTCACATCGTGTTCTTCTTGCTTCAGCCTGGCAATAGGGCTTCAGCCCTAGGGCTGGAAGCCCTTATGTGCAAGCTTGAAAACAGTGATAAATGCATTGCTTTAGTTTCCCTTTGGAAAAAAAAAAAGGCTAATCAAGCCAAGGGCTCATTAAAATAAAGGAGATATAAAAAGCAGAAAGAATGAGGAAAAAAAAGAAATTAAGAATGTTTCTTCACCACGGCATTCAGGGAAGCTCCCCTGGTCCTTGGATGCTCCTGCAGTTGCACAAACAACAGAAAAAATCCCAGTAGGTACCTCCCTGCCTGCACGAGGGTGGTAATTTGACATCTGGGGCTGCTGGTGGTGTGGGTGGAGGTGGAGGGGCTGGTTTGACAGGGAGAAGCTGAGTGCTGTGAGGGGTCAGCCCAATCCTGCTGGGTGCTGAGCCAGCTGGTCAGGAGCATTTGGGAGCCCCGCAGGATCGGGCCCTTAATGCCTATACATGAGAAGCAGACATGGCAAAAAGGCTATACCAAGATTTTAATCCAAAAATGGGGAAGCAAAAATCACTATAATTAGCAGTAGAGGTGGCATTTTTAGAGTAAATGGGAAAACCCAGCATTTAATACATAGCTCAAGGTTCATTTGCAGCCGATAATCACTGTCAGCTAATGCCTGATAAACCCTGCCTAAATTGGAATTTTATTATATCTATTTTATTATATATCTATATTTATTCCGACAAAAGTTGGACAAACTTGTCCAAAAGACTAGGAGTCCATTTTATGTGCTTGGGTGTCCAAGCACCTGCCAGCTGTTTGTCCCTTGAATTGAGGACATCATGTTTTCAATTTCCTTCAATAAAGCTATGAATCTGGCAATTTGCTGGCCTGCTTCAGCTAAACAGAAAGGACAATTTGAGAAAGATCATAGTTCAGGCTCAGTCAGACGGAAACGATTGAAAACAGAGAGCTGGCCGCTATGTTTCCCCAATGCAGCTTGCTGTCGCAGTTTGACTGACAAACTGACTTTTTTGAGGTGCTCATGCCCATTTCAGTCAGAGTTTATTGAAGGTGATTTTGATCTTCTCCATGAGGCCACAGCAGCGGCCATGCCATCTGTCACCTTGATTGCATCGTGGATTCTCTGGAGAGAGTGCGATGGCTCCTGATCATTTACAGATTGTGCTGCTTTCGCCTCCATAAGGACCACATGCACAGAGCCAGATGGTGAACATACACGCTTATTATAAGTCTTTATCTCTGTGCAGGAAGGAGAGGCACCATTAGATCTCCCTCAGGAGCTCTGCTCCTCTCTACCATCATGCTGCTCTTCAGCAAATACAGTCTTCTTCAGCTGTCATCAACCTACCTCTGAAAATTAAAAAAATAAACAATAATTCCATCAGCGCAGGCACGAGACGTACAGACCCTGCCACAAAGCAGCTCCTTCCCCCCCTCAGCCCCCCTCCCCATCACACACAGACACTCGGGCTCCCGCGACTGTCAGCGTTAGGTGGAAACAAGTTTGTTCGCAAAAAGACAGTTAACGTGCAATTAGGAGAGACTTCTTTGTGAAAATAAAGCAGTGCCATCCTGGTTGTTCTTGGCACATTTTTAAATTCAGCGAGCTCTCTCTTTAAAGCAAAGCCTGATTGCTGTTTTTCCAAAGGCAGCTTTGTGTTTGCGTCTGTGTTTCTCCTGCCGGAGAGCCGCGGTGGGATGCTGGTTGCCACGGGTTGCGTGGCAGAAATCTGGCTACCGTGGCTGGGGGGAGAGGAGCCCGGTGTCGTGGAGCTACTCGTGGTGCTGAGGCCGGCTGGGACAGGGAGTGGGGCAGCCACCAGAGAGGCGATGGCCATGGCTGAGAGTAGGGGTGGGGTGATGCAAGTGGGTTTGGTGAATCCCCTCGTCAAAGAGCGATCCTCCAGTTGCTCTATGCTGAGAGAGTGGGGTGCGCCAGCAGCCCGCATGTAGCAGGCACTCACCTCGACTCATTTAATGCCTGTACCACATGCCTGACCCCGGGTGCAGGCTGCCAGATTGCACAGTTTGAGTGTTCCTCTCCGACAATTCCCTATTTCTTTTTGCAGTTTCGGCATAACAAGCACTTGGTTGCTGGTAACATGGTGGGTTTTTTTCCTTGTTAGCCACCGTGTTCCCAATAAGTTGCAGATCCTCCTTTAAAGAACTGTAATTATTACATCTTAAAATCTTAGCAGAAGAACCATTGCAGACAGACATTTCTGGGCTTTGCCAAGCACTGAGCATCCTTCAGAGTGAAAACCTGGCCTACTTCCAGCTACACTGTCTTTCCTGAAGCACATGGAGATTAATTTGTCTCTTTCTTAAAAGTGCTTCTTTTCGGAAGACTGGATGTCAGGGAGATATGATTCAGACATGAAACTGACACCTTCCAAAATGCTAAGGGAACTTGTTAAGGTCACTATCCCAGAAATGGGGAAAAACCCCCAAACAAATACGAGAATTTAAAAAAATACATTAAGAGAGAAGAGAATGTTCTAGGATTTTGTTAAAAAGGAGGTGATAGATGAAGGTAGCATGACTTATGTTGATTTTTCCTTGCTCTTTTTCTTTTCATGTTAATACAAGGCTCAGAAAAATGTTTCCTATGACTTCTCTTTATTAATTCTTTGGCAGAAATACTGCACTTGTTAAGTAACTCCTACAATAGGAAAACCTCAGTTTCAATAGGCTGAGATTCCACCTCACTTTTCACTGTAATCAAATTATTTGGAAAAGAAAAGCATGTTTTATTTAAACATACTAAAAATTCTTTACAGGTTAATACAGGTTTAAATTCTGGATTTGGCAGCTCTCACAAATGACAGTGAATTTTCTTTTTTTTTTCCTACTTTGTAATAACTTAGTGCAGCAAATAGCATCTTCCAAGTTTGTCACAAAGCATTTAATATTTTGTGGATGCCATCCCCACACTTCATGTCTCAGATCCTGGATGCTATGGCATTGGAAAAAAAAAATTCTCACCACAGTTTAAAAGTATGTTTTCAAATATGAAATTAAATAAGGAAACACACACATACATGTTTACTATATATATACCACTATCGCAAATTTATATCAGGACATTATGTTAGTTATTTTATAGTTTTATGTAAGCTGCTAGCTCCTGTTGGTGTTTTATTTTGTGAATTTGTAATTCCACTAGAAAATATAAGGTCTCTAACTGGCATTACAAATGGAATATGTAGAAAAATCCTTGTGATAACTAGCAATATTTTCTGCCCTCCTTTGTCTTGATCAGTCCATCCTTAGTATCTGTTCTCAAATTAGGCTAGCATGTGGCTATCATGTATCCCCTCTGTGGATAGAATTATATATTGTGTTCAAAATCTCTGATTAATCTGATTAAGCTAGTGAGTGGCTAATCCTTTAATCTCTTCGAGAGCACTGTTATGTCTGCTGTGTGTCAAATTTGTAACCAGTAATCAGTTAAGTAAATGCTAAAAAGTTAAGCAAAAACTATTTTGGACCCACTTTAGCATCTGCTTTTGGTTAGTGGCTTTTGTAGTTAAAAATGTATGGAGAAATGAGGGAACTTGGGAGATTTCCTAGTTGCTACAGGAGGTGGCAATTCTGTTGCTGCAAGCTTGTCAGAAGTAAAGTACCAACTTCTTACTGCTCCCTATTCTTCAGCAATTTAATTACAAATTAACAGGTTACTTGCCCTTTGCTTTGTTTCTTGCACCGTGGAGAGCAAATACAAAACATTCTTTCTGTGTGTCTATAGTTTAGAAAGAAAGCTCTGTTTCCAGTTCATTTCCAGAGTTTTGCTGTACCCTTTCCTTTCATTAGAGTCAGAAATTGCTGCACGACCTTTACCTGAACAAAAAGACATATTTGAAAAGCTGCACTAAAAATAAAACAAAATAAATTTTACTTTGATAAAGGGAGACCGTGCTCAAGGAGATTTGGGGCAGGGAAAGAAAAATGTGCAATCTTTGTAGAAAAAAAATATGTGTAGACCTATTGCTGGCAGATGTAAAAGCATCAAGCCAATATGGTAACAAGGATCAATATGCCCTCAGGCAAGATATGACTATGACAATGCTGAATGCATGTTTAAATTTACCACTCCAAGTAGCTGCCTCAGGATGGAGTAAATTCAAAGCAACTGTGCAGAGAGGAGTAAATCTCAGTCCTGGTATCCAGCTCACAGAGGTGGCAGGACACCAGAAGATGCTCAGAGGGGCCAGTGGGAATGCCTCCAGGTCTACCCTTTCTGCCCATGCAAAAGGGGTCTGCTGGCCTATAGCCTACCCCATGCAGCTTCAGGTCCACATTCCCTACAATACCCATGGGGGACATAGAAGCCTGAGTTTCATGGGGAATACCCACCTAAAAGCTGGCTTCTTCTGATATTTTGTGTTTGAAAATAATTTAATTCAGACCACCCTTTACTCCCAGACACCTGAGTGAAGAGCAGGGGTGCTCCTGTGCCACGGAGGTAGCAGAACATTACCTGAATGGCTCTTTTCAGGCATTTTCATCGGGGATCTCAGCTCTGGTGGGCAGCAGAGGGTTGGCAGAGTAGAACTTGGTGGGAAATGGCTCTCTCTGCTTACTTGATAGAGGAAATCAGCCAGGCCTGTCCAAAACTGTAGCTTGCAGAAAAGCTCTAGATCTCCATGAGCCCACATATACACTGACTTTTCCGGAAAACCTTGGATAAAGAACATCCATTTCTTATAGTCACACACACAAAGAAAACATTGTAGCACTAGAAGTATTTTATAATTTTTATTTTTAAGGATATCTTTACATATATTTACCTCAAGCAAAACCAAAACCAACCAAACAAAAAAACCCAACTAACCAACAACAACAAAAAAAAACCCCTAAAACCCCACAAAAAAACCCAAGCAAAAAACCCAAACCAAACCAAAACTAAAAAAAATAAAATTAAAAAACCCCACCAAATAACAACGAAGAGTCAGGCAGCCTCGAGAAATATCTAAGCAAAGAGGAATATGGCCACAGTAGGTTTTAGGCCAGATTCCTCTTTGGATGCACAAGCTGGTCTCCCACAGATTTCTATGACAGCCACATTGACAGCAGTGGGAATCAGTCGTACTCATCCAAGGGCATAATTTGGCCCATAATGTTTGAGGTTTGTCCAGCTTGTGAAAGCAGCAAGCAGTGTATTACAAACACTGCCTCTGTGCAGATTACTGGGGGCTTAAATCCTCAGTGGCATTTTCTGTGCCTCTAAAATGCATTTGATAAAAATAGCAGAGGCTGCTTGAATCAATACCTGTTGAAAGAACAGACCTGCTAAAAGAATTAAAATTTGTTGCAACAAGGTTATCCATTTAACAGGTTTCTACTTGAATAACCAAGCAATCCTTATTTTACAGCCTAGCCAGAGCCACAGTGCATCCACTGGAGAAAGTCTGGCATTTTCCATCCTTGCTTCTTAAGCCTGTCCTTGCAAATGTTTTCTACCTCTGCTCCCAGCAATTTCTTTTCACCCAGACGATGGTAATGGCTTATGTTATTATGGCTTTGTACATGAGCTGAACTCCCTATGGATGTTCAGACTCTTATTATCTTTAACCTCATCCACCTCTGTTGGTGAACTCTCACCTCAGCTGCTTGGTGGGGGATCAGCTGGTGGCTGAGAGTGGAGTGGGACTGGCAAGCAGGTCATTAAGCTTTATGAGGTATGACCATCAAGGAAGGGAAGAAAGGCACAGCTCCTTTTCTCTCCACTTCTGCCCAGCTGACTGCCATCACTGGAAGCTGCTTGCAGCCAGCTCTGAGAAGACAGTCAACTCAAACACGGGCTGCTTTTTTTTTTTTTTTTTAAAAACAAACCCCTTAATGTTGTATTTTTCATTATATTTTGCATCTCCATAACATTTCTTCCCACTCTTTTCTTTGTCCACATGCACTGGACAAGAAATTCAAGGAGCTCTCATGAGCTGCTCACCCCAAGACATTATCTGCCTTCTGCTTCTCCCCTTCTTTCCCTTCTTTCCCTTTCTCTTCAACCTGTAGCATTAGGTACAGTGGTAGAGAAAAAAAAAACATGGTCCCATAGGGTAGAGGTAAGGCTTCTTTCTTGCTAAAAGTATGGTCTGAGAAGCTGGTGAAAGGGTGGTCATCAGGAGGGATTGACATTCCAGTCCAAGCTGGCTGAACTGAAAAGTCAATGAGAAAAAGCAGAGCTGGGTCCAAGTAAAACATTGTTTAATGATGTTAAATGAAAACCCTTGGAAAACTGGAAAAATGGAAAAACCCAATAAAGTTTTTTGCCTTGGCCATTATATGAAAAGTAAAAATCAAAGCAAGAAATGTTACTGTTAAAGTTTTTTCTGAATGCTTCTAATTTCCTGCCTCTTCGAAACAACAAAAAAGGAGCCATTAAATTCTACCCAGCACCACAAATCATTTCAGTCCACCTGAAACAACCTGCTCTGCTTCTTCACAGAGAAGTGTCTGGTTCGGCTGTGAGCCAAGTGGAAGGTGGAGGGGACCCTGCCAGGGCGCTCCCCCGGACACTGACAGCACCTGGACCTTGCTGCTGGAGCCAGCTCTCCTGCTGCTCTCTCAATACCATGCCCAAAACAACTGAGCAGTGCCTGTGCCTGCTCCCCAGGATGGCCAAGGTCTTGCTTCATTCCCTTTTGTTTTCCTCCCCCAGGGAAGAGACTCCTGCCCACGGTGGGTCAATCCTGCCAGGCACCAGCACCTACCTGGGAGTACCATCAACAGCCTGCAGTCTTGGCAGTACTTTAGAGGAGATTAAGGAAAAGGGCAAGGAAAAACAATGACAATGTTCATTACTGGATATGAGTCAACTTACTATTACTTACCTCAGAAATTGAACAACCACAGGAGGTGTGATAAACCATCTGTAAAATTTTTGAGAATTAATTTAAGATCTCAGTCCAATTTCTTCTGGATATATTAAACACTGAGCTAAGTGGAGATTTTCTTTCCCAGGAAAAAGCACCAAGACTGAAACATGGGAACTTGTTGACAGAGACCCAGACTAAAATCCAACTCGTGCACTGAGATTATTCCTGGTCCTCTTGAACTGTCAGCATTTTTCAACCACAATGTATTTGTTGTTACATTTCAACCTTCATCAACAATTCTTTACTAGTGTGCCAGTTCTAACACTCATACTTTCCCCCTGGAGTTTTGAAATCTACATGGAATGGTGATTTATATCTTTCAACATAAGTTACATTCATGGTATACTAAGTGACCGCTGAACCAAAACTTGATTTAAGGGTCAGAATTTCATCATGGTTTGTCCTCATCCATATGTCCAAGCAAGATGATCAAAAGGCAATAAGGTACTTGCTGGTTTTTCCTTTAGACATTGATGAGCTTGGGATTCTGTGTATGGAGCCAGAAAATGGAATCAATAAAAGCAGTACAACCTGCATCATGTTTTCACACTGTTAAGGGTATGAATTACCTCTCTGTATGAGAACCACATGTTAATAAATTTTTTGGTAGTCTAAATATCTCCTTTTTTGTTCAAAGCAAAGCCAATTCAACTACAGCAGCAGTAAGAATGAAGTAAGCAAAATGAAATTGTTATGACAACATTGACCCATTTGAGTATCATTAGAGAAAATGATTGGATATTAGAAAGAATTTTTTCACAGAAAGGGTGATCAGACATTGGAACGGGCTGCCTGGGGAGGTGGTGGCCTCTTCGTCCCTGGAGATATTTAAAAAGCGACTCGATATGGCACTCAGTGCCATAGTCTAGTGACTGTGGCGGTAGTTGATCAAGGGTTGGACTCAATGATCTCTGAGGTCCCTTCCAACCCAGCCTATTCTATGATTCTATGATTCTATGATAAAACCTTCTATATCAACTGGAAAGACACACTTTCATGCCCCAAACAAACCCAGGAAATCACATTATGCCTAGCTCTCTTAATCTAGCATCCAATTTAGTTACATTTTTTTACTATGAAATTTTTCACTATTTTGCTTCTCTATCTATTTATCTTTACACAATTCCAACACTGCTCTGCACTGAGTTCCTCTTGTCCTCTCATTCAAGAAAGAAAGCTTCATACCTTCTACGTGGTATGAGTAGAGATATCTTAAGAAACTCTTTTGGGATGAACAGAGATGCAGTGTGTTAGTGACTGTTCTTTATGGTGGAATCAATAGTCATGCCTTTGCTTTCTGTGTTCCATTCTCTGGTGAGATTTAATGCCCATCACCGGAGCAGCAAAGCTGGTCCATTTTCCACAGAACTTCCACTTTAACTGCCAGACAAGTCTGTGGTTGCATTTCTCAGAGCTTCTCACCCCAGCAGGATCTTCCTTTTGAAGCACTCATCATTTCCACCTGCCTTTCCTCTTCAAAGTTAGCAGCTGTGGTTCTTTTGTACTGAACACTAGTGGGTACAAGAGCACTGAGGAGTGAGCAATAACTGCAGCATATCAGGTAGTGCTGATATGTGGTGTCCATATGGACAGTATGACTTAACATTAAGGCCTTTCTTTACTGAGTTGGATCCTGGCCCCATGAGTCGAACTCTAGCTGTCAGGGGACTTGTTGTAAGTAATGGTCATTTGTGCTTCATAATTATCTTGAATAAACACAATTAGTTCCACATTCTGCTGTTTTCTTCCTAAGGCATCTGTAAACATTCTGTACTATTGTAGCAAATGGCTTTTGGCAATCGTTAAAAAAAAAAACCCAAAGCAAAATGGTTCTCGGTGGATCCTTTTAATTTATTCTAAGGAGCATGCCCAGAGGAGTAATGAGACCTACTAGACAGTAATGGCAAAGGGATATTATCTTTCACTTAGTTAACCATCGTAACCCACTTTGAAGTATCTCCAACCACAGCCCTCATGTGGTTAAATTAGAACATGCTCAAGAGTTTTCTCTTCAGGGTTTCTCCCATAAGCTAACCTTATGTGTCTGGTATAGAAGGAATGTAGGCATCCTGCTTCCATTCTCCCATTACAAAGAATATCCAACAAAGCTGGCCAAAAATGCTACTAAACCAAAAAAGGAGCGTAGAAATTTTCAAAAGTATCGGACATTAAAAAGCTGTCATTTTCTCAAAGCTGTTGATCTTTCTTAGCCTTTAGGTAGTGGTCAATTACTTGTCCTCTCTGTGCCCCATTTATTCTCTCTGTGACATAGGGACAGACAGCATTTGCCCACTTTTGTAATTCTCTTTAGATTGAAAGCATTGCAAATTCATAACAGTGTCATCCCCTATATAACAGCAGCACCAGGTTTCAACATGGTTACGATCACAGAATATTACATCCTCAAGATAATGGATTCTTTGTTCTATGTTATACATTAGGAAAACAGAAAACCAGTAGTCCCAGCACATTAAAAAAAGAAAAAAAAAAAAAAAAAAAAAAAAAAAAAAAAAAAAAAAAAAGGAAAAGCAAACAAAACAAAAGCAAACAACAACAGCAAAACAAACTTGAAAAAAAGGTTACTGAATGGGGAGGCAGCAATACTGGAGCCCTTGATCCCTTGATCTGGTAAGCAGGCAGTTAAAACTGAGAGGAAAGTGTCAATTAATAAAACTAGCTAAAAAGTTACTCTGAGTTTTTGCCCTACATTTGGACTATCAAAACTGAGGCAAACTTTTCAAAGCAAATTGCTGAGGATTGCCAAGTTAACAAGCTGTTCTGTGCTGCAAGGGACATATTTATGGACATACTTTCAACAAGACGTACCTAGTGCTACCAAGCTGTGCTGTACTAAAGAGCAGTAAGTATCAGATAAACTGCTTTCTTTTTTTAATAAAGGATTTCACACATGAGAATGATTAAACACAGCTCAAATACTCAGAAGTGTACAAACTAGCCCTCCCCTTCAAACCCACCCTTCTTTGCTGCTACAGTAGTGTCTAAACAAAGTAAGAAAAGCCAGGAAATTCAAAGATAAGAAGGTTACTATATAGAATTTTATAATTCATGCACTTGTGAAGAAGGCATTGTGAAATTAATTATGGATGAGTCCCAGGTCTTCAGTAGAAATTCTTATTTTACAGGGGTTGTGTGTAACACATTTAGTGACATTTAAGAGTATACCTTTTGAATCTATCAGTTTCTTGTTCTTTAAGAGCTGTTTTATTAAATTTGTTCACAACCTTTTCTCAAAAAAACCTCCCAAACCTCTAAAAACTAATTTTAGCACACAGTACAAAGAAGGCTAATAAAGCAAGCAAGAACACGTAGGCAAAGGTCTTACGCTCATCACTTTTTATACAGAACAGAGATTTTCACAGCCATTCTTTTCAAAACTTGACCGTAACTACTGTTATGCAGTAGGTTCCTTTCAGACTCCTTGCCCTCAGAAAAAGTACAATGATATAGTTTACTTCGATTCCCATTCATTGAAGGGTTAATTAGTAAATATACATCTCTCTCCCATTACTGGCGGCTAAGAAAACACATGTGGAGAGCACCTATTGCTGAGAAGACACTCAATATCCTGCCATTACACATGTAAGACCACCAGTGGTGTTCTGAAACCTACCAGAAAAAAACATCCATGACCCATAAACAAAGCCAGCTTTAACTCAATGGGTCATTTGCCTTCAACCCCATTTGTTGTCTTTGATTCAAATTAGAAATATTGCTGTGGAGAGGCAAGGATTCAAGTCTTTAAACTGGTTTCAAAGCTAGCGTGGCATTTTAGATCCACTTACACATCTGGAAATGCCATGAGTTTATGTGGTATGTGCCAGATCACAATCTTTTTCCTAGGACATTTTTCTGTTAGATGATACCTATTTTCTGGTGGGGTGCTTCCTTGAGAGTTTTGCAATGCCCTTCCCTAAAGTGCAGGAGCTCAAAATGAAGCTTATTCCAACCAGAACAAGAATGGCACTTACAGGGTGGGAACTTTATTATTTCAGAGATGTTATAAGTCATTTAATATTTTCTTATAACCCCTTTCATTCATGTAACTTTAGCCATGTTTCTGAGTAGCTTCAGACTACCATGTCATTGGTACATTGGAAGTGCCATAGAGAAGATGCATGTGCATTTTTACTTAACCTTTTCCCAGATGAAGTAATTCTATTCAGAACACCTTTTCTAACACTTCTGAAAGAAACATGCCCATTGAAATTTTCTTTTTTTCAACAAATGGGAGGTTAACTTTCTTTATGATAAACCTTCTCACAGCTTGAGTAAGGACAAAAAAAGTAGTCTGAATTATGGGAGCACGAAGAGCAGAATTTAATCTAAATAAGTAATCTGCATGCAGTGTAAAAACCAGAACTGCAGAATGTTTTCTCACTTTCCTTCTGGACTCCTACTGTTCTCAAAAATAATTTATTATTTAACTTTAAGAATAGCTTCAATGGGGCTTTCAGGAAGATATGTTGATTTGCCTATATCAGACATAACAAAATCCTTTATTGAAATATTTGAAAACACATTCATTCCTATGCCTTTAAGTCAGATTTCTCCTTTTTAAGTGCAAATTCAAGTTTTGGAGCTTTTTTTCCCTCCTGGTTTTGGTAAGAGATATTTAAGCAGAAAGAGCAGCTTGTTTCCTTGACAGCAGAGAACCAACTGTTTTGGTTTTCTTTGTTTCATGTCTGTTCAACATACTGTATCCATAGAAATAGCTGCTGTCCCAGAAGTTCAAGCATTTTTTATTATATATACCCAAAGACTGGGTTACTGCTACCTTAACTTTACAGAGTTTCTATCATAAAATTTCACAAACAGAAAGAAGAATATAAAGGTTCCCAAGGCAACGCTTTACATTCTGTGTGTTTTCTGATTTATATTTAACATCTCAAAAGTATCAGTATTAAGCTACACACTTAAGAAATAAAGACAAATGTCATGTTATCCTTATAAGTTGCCTTATGACTGGCAGTTCCAATGGAAACTGCTACTTTTGCTTTTGCCATTGTGGTGCTGCATAATGTAATGAACTGCTTGTTTGTGCCCAGTGCACCAGTTTGCAGCAGACCTAATACCTCATTTAATGTCTCCTCGTATTTCAGAAGTGAAATAAGGTAAAAAAAAGGCAGTCTAGGTTTTATATCTGAGGAAGAGGTTCTCATTTCTAAGACAAAAATGCAGCTATTGGGCAGCAGCCGCAAACAATCCTGTCTCTCCTCCCTCAGGAGTCTCTCCTCAGCTCATGCACCACCCAACTCTACTTTTGTGCGAGAAACACCAAGTAAACCACAGCTTTTTTGCTGCTCTGTGAGCTGAGGGGACAAACATTTTTAGGGTGAAGGGTGACAGTGGTGAGACACTGGAGAAAGTTGTGCAGAGGAACTGGGGAAGTGTTCAAGGCCACTGTGTCCAGTGTTCAAGGATGGGGCTTTGAGCAACCTGGTCTGGTGGGAGGTGTCCCTGCCCATGGCAAAGGGGTTGAGACTAAATGATCTTTAAGTTCCTTTCCAACACAATCCATTCTATGATTTTATGAAGACTGGAAAGGTCCAAGCCTTGACCTAGAGCGTGACAGCCTTGGGCTGAATGTTCTCCTCTAAAATGGCATTTTACGAGGATGCTTCTCACTGCCTGAAAAGTTCTGGGGGTAAGGATGACTTCCCAGAGAGCTATGAAACTGAGAATAAATATACAGTGAGGCTAAAAATGAAACAGATTTGTAAATTTCCCTCCAATATCCTTTGCTTGTGGTTACAGAACACTGGGTGTGCTTGTGGAAACCACAAAAGCAATTCCTACCCTTCTGAAGAGTAAACCACCCTTCGGGTTCCAGAATTTAGAGAAGCCCCTGCCACAACTTCCCAGGGTGCTCGGGGGGTGCCTGGTGTACAGAAAGGTGTTTAATTAAACAGCAAATCTCACAATTCCAGGATGAAGCCTAATTGCTCTTTGACTGAGGCCAGGTTTCTTTTCCCTTGTTCTCCAGAAAACAAGCCATTTCCCAGCATTGTGCTGCCCAAGTCAGAGGGGCTCTCTGAAGACCCCAGGGTGTGGAAGCAAGGAGGGGGATCTGCTGTGGGGTTGGCTGTGCCGTGGGAAATGTGAACCCCTGTGCACGCCTGGCCTTCCTGGGCTGTGGAATATTGGTGAGCTGCTTGTTCCTGTGATTTGCTGTGCCTGCGAGCTCTGTATGTATGTCTCTCTGTATATATGTATACATGTGTGAGTGTGTGTACTGGTGTGGGTGTAAGCACATATTCTCAAAATATAAATAAATATAAATAAGCATGCACGGCACTTTTGTGCACAAATATTTATACAGATAAAACAAAAAACAAAGGGGAACGGTGATGAAGTAGCAACATTTTTTTCTCAAAAGACTTACTGTGTGCTGGGGGAAGACATCTTGGCAATGGAGTCTTTTTTTTTTCCCCCCCCAGACATCAGCTCAGCAACTTCACAAAACCAGATTTCCAACATGGCCTTCATACAATTGCTTTTATCACTTTCCCTCATTGTGTCCTTACATACAAGGGTAAAGACTGTTCTACTGCATCCAAGTACAGTGTGCTAAAGGGAGGGTGAGCAGTGGGGAGCCGTGCCTGTGCCACTGTCCTTTGCCTGTTCCTGATTCCATGGCCTGAGGCAATGGTTTGCATTTTTAGGACAACAGCCGGCTATCTGCAAGCAGGAGACCACTCGTCAGGCTTCATTACTGCACACAAAATGACACTGGTGAGCCTGTGGTCACAACTGTGCTTATGGTGCGCTGAAAAGCCATTACATCTCATTGCAACAAAAAACTGCACGAATGTACAGCCTGACCAGCCCCATAAATTGCCAAAAACCTGACAGGTCAGCTTATTTATGCAATGTAGTACCTGCAGTATGATTGCTGGAGAGAAGCTATAGGAAGGGGCTATGAACTGAGGCATCTTTTCCACAAAGGTGTTATATTTTAATAGGCGGTGCTCCGATTTTCTTTACTGAGCACTGAGAAAATAAAGAATTTAATTCTGCTGTGTGCTTGCAGCATTAGGCATGGTCAGCTGAAGTGTCTTCCCCTTCTCCACATTAGCAACCCTAAAAGCATAGCTAAAATCTAATGACTGGCATTAATGGATTTTCATGTTTGATAATGTTGTTTTTCATTGTTTGAATTTTTGGTATTATACAGATCACATTGACATTTATAGCATCTTAACCGTAAGTGAACTGGCTTGTGCTGTAATTACAGGCATTATTATTTGTTTAAGTAAAAAAATCACTATGCTTAATAATATTGCATGTAAAGGGTAGAACTCAGACAAGGAAAATGCAGCAATTAAGATTCTGGAATATTCCTTTCTGAAAGAAATTCATATCATAATGTGGCTAACATTCACTTGCTTTACATATATTTGGCATTCATTGGCAAATGCTTTGAACAAAAGAACTGTGGGCCAGATTCTGACCCTCTGTGCATGTTTATGTGTACCTATAAAAGGGAGAGAGAATAATTTTATCCTGGGAAAGCATGATATGTAGAAAGGACTGTCTTTTCTGAGGTCAGATGCTATAGCAGTAGAAAGCAGTGAGCCTTTCAAGCCCACAGTGGCTTTCTGAAGTAATTCTACTTCCCCGGCATCATCTGGTGATTATGGTAACAACAGCATTAAATAACTTGAGGTCACTGATGGAGTTGTTTCAGCACGTTCATGTTGCAACTGGGATCAGCACCAGGATGTTTCTTTATTAATAAAACTCTTGCTGTATCCATCAAATATTAATACACATTTTCCTTTCCTCAAAGAACATTCCTCTTCACATTCTAGGCTACAAATGCTCACAAACATACGTTTAATGGTTGGCTATTGTGATGGGGAGTAACTCATTACTGTTGGCAAAAGTCCTGTTTCTACCAAGTGGAGGGTTAACTATAGGCCTTGCATCCAACTTCTTAGTGGGCAGCAGAGCTCTTTAGAGCACATATTTCTTTTGCAATAATACCTGGCTTCCTAGCTTAGCTCTTTCTTTGAATGTAAAGGACATTGGGTATGTTAAAATGTGGGGGAGGGGAGTTCTCTGCAGAAAATACTTCAGGGGACTCAGCCATGTGGATTGAACTTTACCTGGAAGCTGCTAAACTTTTCCAGGGCCTCTGGGGTTCAAAAAATGTAGGATGCTGTCACATCGATTAAATATCTGGGTTTTGACAGAAGGTCCATCAGCTGTAACTTTGTAGGCCACAGATATGATGCTAGCAGTACAAAACCAGCCCACAGACCTGTGAATGTTAATCTATTTCTTAAAGAAAGAGATTGATATATTCTCAAGGTAACACCTACTAGTAAGAGGAACTAATCTGCCAGAGGTTTTTCACCATTCAGCTCTTGAGTTGCTCCTTAACACTGCTACTGAGTTATGTGGCTATGGGCATTCTGGAATGTGCTTCTTTCCAGCACCTACAGAGCAATGCATAGGTAATAACTTTCAGCAGTTCTCTCTGGTGTCAGCAAGTGAAAATTTTATTAAAAAATACAGAGTTGCTATGGTTTCGCCCAAATTTAGGGATACAGACTCCAAGAATTTTGTAATTAACTCCATTGCCACCTTTGTCTTAATTGCTTAAGCATGAGCTCTTCTAAATAAATATCATAATCTCTAGAAATAAAGCTGGGGTGTAGCATAGTCCAATAGCTAGCAAAACTGGTGTTTGAGAGTTCTATAAACTGGCCTGGATTCACCAACTGACCTCAGAAAGGTGGGAGTTTTGAGACTTTTTTCCCATTTACAAAAGGAAATTCAGTTTGTAGCTGAGTTTACCCAGAAAAGCTGCTGGAGGCTGAATTTTTACCTAAGAATGACACTACACAACTCTCTTGGCATGGTCAGGTCCACGTGTGCATTCCCAATTAAAAAGGTTTTCACCATCAAGCTGAAGATCCCTGCCCCAGGTTGAGCTTCAGTAACAGAACAGGTACCTGGTGCTAACCAAGAGCTCCACAAAAGAGCCAGTAAGTTATTCTGTGCTTCTGCATAAGCCATCTCCACAATACCTTGTTTTCTTCAAAGATGTGAGCTGACCCATTTCCCTTACATCATGCCTGACAAGCATGGGTACAGTCCATTTTTGATAGCCACTGGGCAGAAATGGATTTATATATAAGGCTAACAGGAGACAGGGGCTTGCCTGGTGACAGTATCAGAGTGCTTTACAGTCTAATTACTATTTTAGTTAATTCCAGCAGTTTAAACTCAGGGAACAGACCTCAGAAAAGCCACAGGTATACAGATTGCAGTCTTTTAGCCTCACCAGTTCTAAAGAGGAAAGCTGCTCATTTATCCACTGTATGTTTCATCCAAGATAGCTGCTGGGTAGTAGGATGGCATCAAGTCAGTTAAGCAAAAAGGAATATTAGCAGTTGGTGTTGTGTCATCATCCAACAGTAACACCTCCTGAATGATTAGATTTTGGACCTTAAAGGTAGGAACAAGAGTAACAAATACTTACCCTTTGTACAGTGCTGCAGACTACACATTAAAGACGCTGCCTATATTTTACTTGAAAAGTAACCACAAAACCCCAGTGCAGAAGGGGGCATTCAAAAGATGATGAAAACTGAAGCAGACAGCAAGTAAGGTGGAGTTGCATGCAATCGAAGCAATACTCCCTAGGCCTGCTTAGTGTCTTTCCCAAGAATCCTCTGAAGAACCTGGTGCTCTAAAGCCAGCTCAACTGAACAAAAAAACAGGGGTGACAGGAAAGGCTACTTTCACAGTTTGTCACCATCACAGTTACACTACCTTCTGGCATTTGTCCTGTCTTCCTCACTTTGTTGTAGGATTTATATTTTCACAGCAAAGTTAGGTTTACCTATTTGGTGCCCCAGTGATCAAACATATGCACAAAGAGACATGATCACTTGCTTTCTGTGTTTCTGAAGTTGCTGAGCTACTGGGTCTCTTGAGCAACTACAATAAGGCCAGCAGCTAAGCTCTATCTGTGAAATGGGGCAAGCATTGACATCTAAAGCAATGCACATGGGGAGAAAAAGTAAAGCAGATTTGCAAAGGCTTGTGTGTGGTTATTATAACACACATTGTGCTTAGTACAGGTACCAAATCCTATACTAGGCAGGCTAGACTCTCAGCTATAGAATTATACCAATCCACATCAAGCCCCAGTCCCTCAAAAGCAAGTTACTATACCCTAGTGCAGCTAATTTTACAGAAGAGGAAAAATGATCAATGTCATTTTGCTTCCCTTTCAGTTTGTAAGCAAAGCACATGAGTTATGCTGTGTGGTGAGAAGACTGTGCAACTATCAGTAGGATTCAGCATGTTTTCCGTATCAGAAATGTTGAGTCACCAGACCTTCCCTTCTCCCTAACTCCATTTAATGTAGTTATTCCCCTTCTAGAGCAAACATCCCTCATGGCTGCTCATGCTACAAGTCAGCAATAGATGGTTCATGATGCCATGGCCTCCTAGAGATTTCCAGCAGTTGGCATGAGTAGAAAGAACCCAGAAGATAACTGGGCTCCAAAGCCTGCTACACTCCTCCCTCTCTTCCACTCCTGCATCAAAACCTGAAACATTTTCTGTAGCCAGAAGGTCTTGCTGAATATTTGGTTGCCCTCAGTTCTCTACTCATTCATGTTCTCAAATTTTTTAATATTGTAGGGGTAAGAGATGGTTACACTACCTACAGAAAATGGTGACATAATATTAGTGCTGTAGGAAACTCTGAAATATACAGATATTTCAATTTATTTTAAGTGTTCCATCTGGAATATCATAATGCACTATTTACTGCTGTTCCTATATTTAAAACTGATAGGCTACACTTACAGCAGCTGTTAAGATAATAACCAATAGGAGACAGATTGATATATCACTTAATATGCCAGCCTTTCAAAAGCTCTTAAAATAGTTCAAACCCATTTCAGCTTCAAGGTTTACATATGTGCAGTCTTACAATTTCTAGGGCAAAAATCCTTTATAACTTTCTGAGCCTTTAAAACCCAAGGTTTTATTCCCTGACCTTGGAATACTGTGTTAGCCAAATATCCTGATGCATTGCATTTAAAAGTTGACCAAAACTTGAGTTCCAGATACATTTCTTTCATCAGATCTAAAATTATGCCTCCTTTCCTTTTTGTCCTTTTAAATTTGAGTAGTCAGGCTTTGTCACTGGGATTGATTTTTCACTCATGCTTACACTGAAAACTTGCTGAAGTCAGGTCGTCAAAGAACTGCAAACCAAGACTCACAATTTCCACCTCAAAATGTATAATTCTTTTTTCTTGTTTAGTCTCCTCTCACAACATAGGACAAAACCATCATGCTGTTAGAAACATCTTATTGGAAATTAGATATAGGTTCCTTGCTCAGAAGAGTCCTGGAGTCATCTTTACCTCTGCTCCCCACTACCAGAACCTCAATAAATGTGCAGAGGAGCAGCACCAGGGAAACCCACCACCACCTTTTTCCATGACAGCTGACACTCCAACAATAGGTGTGAGGTTTTTAATAGTACAAATGGAAATAGATTTGATCTTGGGGAAAATCTGATTAGGCCAGCTTTATTCTATCAGGAGGTTTTAAAGAATAAATAAGCTAAACAGTGACTTGCCCTGTCACCTGCACTCCATGGCTGCAATGTAGCCAGTCCTGTTTGGGGGCAGGGCTCTGACTATTTGCACTTTTGAACTTTCTCTCTCTCTCTCATGTTTTTTCATGGGTGTTCAGAAATGCTCATCACAGGGAATTTAACCCATTACTTCATGATAAGGTGAAATGGAAAACTGGAGATGACAAAATATTTGAAGGTAGCAGTATTTTCACTTTCTCACCCCACAACTCCCTCTTCTAACACTTCTCATCACCTGTTCCTCTGTCTATTTCCTTCACCTGATTTTCAGATGCTCTGATCAAGAGCTTGTCCCTCTGGTTTGAATGAGAGCAGCCAGCACCCAGCACTCAAGAGTTTCTGATGAGATTGGCTTAAATGGAATTATTTCTCTGGCGATGAAACTGAGAGCAGATTTTTCAGCCCCTTCTCTCTCACACCCTCTTTTTCTCACCATTCATCCCCCTCATGCTTTAGGGTGCTTTAATGTGATAAGGTGCTACAGACAGTCCAAGCTGCTGTTTCAGAATTGTGAGAGCTAGCTAACACATGTGTGCTGTGCGTACATATTTTATTATTACCTTTCTAGCACAGTCAAGCCTGTCAAGGGAAGTATGGCTTGATTTTACAGTTTTCAATTATATTTAATGTTTTGCACCTCAGGAATGTTTTATAAGTAGGGCATAAGTTGTAGGAGCAATTGAATTTGAATCAGATACGCAGACTAACTCCAAGTCCCCTATTAACTTTTTCATCTCCCTGCAGAAGTTGTTTCTGTCCATATTTTTATTTCAGCTGGGCTGAGTGGGAGAAAGAACTCTAAGGGAGGTCTTAGCAGATGGTTGTCACAAACTGCATACGGCAATTGAGAATTAGTGTGCAAGCATATGCAACCTGGTACAGTATGAAACATTCCAGCATATGAACACTGAAGTAAATCAAGCTTGGACAGGATTTTTTTTTTTTTTTTTGTATTATGAAAATTAGAATGTAGTTTGTCTTTTCATCCGCACATACGGATCTCAGGGTTTCGCAACATATGGGGCCAAACTCTGGACTTAAGTGTGACTCCTTGGAAATGTAGGTAGTTAAATTTAGTGTGAATTTGGTTCATTAAGTTTAATGCAAAAATAAAACACACAGGAATAAAAGCACATCCATTTTATATAGAAATATATATGAATCTATACGTGTATAAAAAACTTAATGTTATCTTCATCATTACCTCTGCCCCACACAGTCTATAAATAATTTGTGAAAGAAACCTAATGAAGAATGGAGGAGAAAGGTGGTTCTGAAAATTATAATTTGGGTGCATATGTTGTTGGGTTTTACTGTCCTTCAGAAAAGCGGGTGCCTTTTTTTGAAAAACAAACTGGATCAGGAAAAAATATCAGGTGGAAGAGCAAACGCCCTTTTGTAGGTCATGCTTTAAACAAGCAGGAGGAAGGTTTTTCTGATACTCTGCCTTGAGACATGGTCATGTTCAAGCAGGTCTCTGCCTGAGCAGGGTCTCAGGTAGCATCTGTTCCCCTGTGCCCTGCTTTCCAGACTGAGGGAGTGACCCTGATCCAGGTGGGTGTCACCCACCTCCCCTTGCCAAGCTGCCTCCTGTACTCCCTGCACACAAAGTGCAGAGCCAGGGAGCAGGGGAGGGATCTCAGGAGTGGGCTTTGCTGTGGGGGAAGCTGATGGAAAATTGCTTCAGTGCTTTCCTAACCTTCCTACTTGCCCTTCTCACTAAGTTATGGTGGAAAAATAGAACTGAAATGGAGAAGGGAAAGAATGCAAATACTGGCACACAACGAAATACTGAATTACATATTGGTCGACCAAAACACAAATCAACTCAAAACTACAGGAGTCCACCAACATGCACATAAATCATTTATAACGATAATCCAAGGCTAGGTCCAAATCTCATTAAAGTATATGAATCCTTAATCTATTTTGGCAAAAAAGAGCCAATACACATTTTTTCTTTTTATCATAAATTACAGTTCTGTGGCACTGTGCAAATATTACCAAGCTGTAAGACAGCTGTGCTCCATTAAAATGTGTAATGGTCGCTGATTTCTTACAGCACATGGTCATCAGGCTGAATCTACAGCCAGTAATTAGGAAGATGAAATGTTTAATTGTGCCTTAATTTTGATAAAATTTATCTGTCACACATCCCGTAGTCAAGCAGTATGCTCACAAATCAATGTCATCAGGCCTGAGCAAGAACTGAAGCACCACACTCTTGTTCCTGACAGATTCATTTGAATATCAAACTGCTCCGGATGAGCCACCAGACTAGCAAAACAAGTAAAAACTTTCCTGATGAGCACAGCTCCTGTGGCATATGTCTCACTGCTCAGACTAAGAGACAAAAAGGTCAAAGCAAAAGGCGAGGAGTTGCCTTTTGTCTCTCACTCACTAAGTTCCCTGAGAAGATTAACTCACCTAAAAATTCTTTAAAAGCAAAAAGACTTATTGACAACTCAGTTAAGCCTCTAGGGTCAGGAAGCAGTAGGGTCAGGCAGTGATTTTCCTTCCTTATCTTGCCCCCTCTTATTTGTTCTCCTGCTGAAAAACCACGTGAGGCAAAGCCAGTGCCCATTGTGTAGGCGAGAGGCAATCACTCACTTCCCTGCTGGCAGTACAGCAGTGCACATTACAGCAACCACTCATGTGCAGATTATTACCACACATACACTTTTTTTTTTTTTTTTTTTTTTAACACCAGAGTCCACATGGTGTGTCAAAATGGCAGAGCACTGCCTAAATTGTGTTCAGTTCCCTTTTTTTAAAATGCGTATTTTGCTTTTAATACATCTAAATGTGGGGACTTGTTCTGTTCATTATTTTTTTCTTTCTTTCTTTCGTTTGCTCTTTGAATCAGACTAACAGGAACAGTACCCAAGATAGACCAAATACCACGATGGTGGGCCTCTGCTCAGACATACTTCTTAATTGTTTTCAAAGAAACACAGTTGATATTGCCATCTGTCCTACTCAAAGATACTATTGCAGTATAATAGCACCCCAGCTCCAGGGGCTGAACCCAGCAGTTTTGAATTAATGCAAAAGATCCTTCCACTACTTGAGCAAAAAGACAGTGCCCATAACTTCATATGCTGTAGGTGATCCAGAAGCACTGATTCATGCTCCAGACAGTTTTTGGGGAAGGAAGGATACCATTGGTCTTCCCATGAGACACAATGCAACAGAGGCTACTTGGTGGCACTAGTGAAAGAAGGTGTTATCACCTCCTTGATTTGTAACAAAGACACAGAATGCCTCAGGAATCATATGGTTTGGGGATTGAAGAGTTTACTATCATGTGCTAATTGTGTTAAACCTCCTGGTGTTGGAAATCTGTTTTCCCTTTTGCACCTATTGAAGGATGAATCCCTGTCTGTCCCAGCAGAGAGCAAGTGTCCCGTTTTTTCCACTCTAAGTTAGAGTCCTATACACACAGCCATGTATTCTGCAGACAGCTGTAAACAGAAGATGACTGAAAATGTGGCAAAATGCAGTTTTGCTAGCATCTTCAATTCTGATAGCTAATTCAGACACAAAATTTTGGGAATTTGGGAGACACAAAAATTTGGGAATATATTCAGTCTGTTGTTGAGACAGGAGACTGCACATACTGGATCTCTTCTATGATTGCTTACTGGTCTCATTTTCTGTACAAAGCAGTCAGGTGTCCACCCTTGTTTTAAAAACCTTACTTTCTGATTATATTGCCCTTGAAATTTTTCCACTGTTCCGACTTGAAGCCTAGAATATCCCCTGGAATGACTGATCAAAGGCCACAGCTGGGGTTCTCCTGTAAAACTCTGTACTCCCTCTGTCTGCTAGACCTTCACATGACCTTGATTTTAAAAAGTCTAAATAGATGAGGGACCAGAAAGTTAACATCTCTGCAGTAGCAGTCATAATTGGCTGTATGAATATGGTTATGTCTTGGTTTTAATAATCTTGCTGATGCATTTCTACTGTGAAAATAAAATGTGTATTTCTTATGTATGACCTCTCTGCTTCTGTCTTAATATGAAACATGACATTTATCTGAAATTTATTATTCTACCTCTGTTCTAGATTTTTCTTATTCTTTTCTACAGTCAAATACCAACTTTAGCAAATGATGCAGGATCACAGCTCCTCTGGACTTCATTTTCTTCAACAATATCTCACGTGACATTTTGAGTTAATTTTCCAACAAATTCCAGATAGTCAGATTTGAAGTCTAAGACCTAGTTCTTTGAAAGTCAGAAAGTTAGCTGCTCTGAACAGGTCAGACTTCTGTGTTGGTTTTGGGTTTTTTTCCTATGCAGAAGCATATATTTACAGATAAATACTAACTGTACCTTTCAGAGACAGTCATCAGCTATCATCCAGTCCTTTCTGTGTCCCAGATGAAATCATGATAACATACTCTAAAACAGGACTGCTTACTAAAATGATCACAAAAACTGGACCTAAAGCTGAATTGTTGCTTTCTCTCCACCAGCAGAGGTCTAGCACATGGCCAGCATGCACTGACCTAACGCTTGACTGTTTTGATTTCACAGCACTAAAAGGCTTAAAACTCACCTTCTGGAGAGGGCTTTCCATGTTGTATGTCCTGCTGTGAACAGCAGGAATTTAGTTATCTGTAATTTATTATTTATATTGAGTTTATTTCTCGCATAGTGTTGATATAGGAGAATCTGCTCACCTTTCCATTTTGGTTTTTGATGAGATGCTGCTTGTAACATACAGAGAGTGTTGTAATGTAAAATTAATTGCTTTGTTTTATTCTGAATTGCAACATTTAGGGTTTCTTTTCTGTCTGTGCATTAGTACTGCTTACAGTGAATATAAAGATCTCTCGTTTTTAAATCTCCCTAGATCCTGACTCTTTAAAATCTTGTATAAGTGTCCTGGGTGATAAAAATGCATAAAACCATCTGATTATGTTATCTTCATCAAAAACTTTGCCATTCTGTCTGAAAAAAACAACTCAAACCAATAATTGAGGCATACACAGGTAAGCTTGCCCAGGTTCTTCTACCCTGGATAAAAAACCTAAGTACAAAAATACTGATTTTGTGATTCTAACTTGTAAGGAAATTCTGATGTACACAAGAAGGCACCAAGATGGTCATTTGATGTAAAAATCATTAAACAAATTTGCAGCATTTTAAGAAATGGAGAAAATTATGAGCTCCACCATTCTGTCTACCCTGATTTTACTATTGCTGTTTTGCATCATTTGGATAAACCTCCTGTATCCCAAGACAGAGCACTCTTAACAAACATTAGTTTGGAGTAAATATGAGATCTTCAATTATAAGTGCTGGATAGGAAGGCAGGAGGTATTGCATCACACTATTCATTTCATCAGGCTCTTCTGATATGTTCTTTTTCTTCATTCCCTCCCGTATAGCACAACAGTACTGGAGGCTACAGTAAAAATATTTCTTTTTTAAATTATTTTTCAGGTTTTATTCAGTTTGGTTCCAGTTCTTTGACGTTAATGAGATTACAGATTTTAACAGTGATTATAGCAGTGTTAGCAGCCTGTAATCTGTCAGATCCCTCAGAAGTCTGTTCTATCAGAGGTTTCTTACATAATTGTCTGATTTACTTATTTACTTAGTTAATTATGTGAATTTAGTGCCTTCTTGTAACATCTTGAGATAAAGCTTGCAATCAAAATATTTTTTATTACCAACCTAAACCTCAAGATCTCTGAGGCAGTCAGACATAAAGTTATAAATTAATTCTGAGGTAGTCATACATGCAGGTAACTGTGCTGTTACATTTAGTGTTATCAGAGGATGACAGTCCTTCTTTTTCTTTTTTGGGTTGTTGTGTTTTATTCCCAGACAATCCACAACAGAGAGACATTTTCAAATCAAGTTGAGTCAACTCAAATGTCAGAGACACATTTTCAACTCAGCACGAATAAAATCTGTGGTAGTTACTTCATGAAGTTTCTATATTGATGTAAATGATCTTTATCTGGAATCTCAGCGTAACATGTTCACACACAAGTGGTATTCTCAACACTTACATGAAATATTTTATGGTCTCAAGAGTGACTAAGACTTACCTATCTGCACAGAGAGTGAAAAATGGGTGCCTGACACAGACAGCTCGCAGCCTGGTCTTCTGAAGAGACAAAACAGATGACAGAAAGAGACAAATAGTGTGGGTAAGTGAGGAAATGAAAAAACAAAAATGTTTTGCTGTGTAAAAAATAGACTCCTCTCCCTCTGCTTAGTCATTGTCAACTGGCATTCTTCTGCTGACACTGTGTTAAAAACTAATTGTGGAGATGAAATTACAGGAGCATAGCATGGCAGATTTCTGGATTTAGACAGAAGTTTTTCCCCAAGCATAACAAGTGAAGATAAGAAGAGGATAATGATGTTCTATGTTGAAAATCTCTCAATTTTTAAAGAAAATATCAGCACTTTCAACCCAGTACTCTGATTATCCTTCCAAACCCCAACGTGTGAATTCCTTCTGATAGCTTCCAATTAAAGACATGGTGTTCCTGTAGCCATCAATGTGATCATTCTACAGTTCAATTAACATCAAAGCTAATTCCTTTGACTATTCCTTCACATCATTCTAGTCCAGTTTCACTTTGCAAAGGGAACAATCACTGTGAAATGCAGCAAATATAGATTTGAATACCTCATAATGCACCAGCCTGGCTTGGGTTAATTTGTGTCCATCAATGTTGCTTGTACATTATATCTCTTCCCTGTGTCTTTTTCTCCTAACTTTGTAGCTGGAAGAATGTGAGAAGACTGCCATTCCCATGGGGAGCTCCTTAAGGTCAATGAAGTGCCAATGGATGCAGCGAGCTGCCTTAAATACCACTAATTGTAGAAGTGCTGCACAATTATAAAATATTTTACGTTAAAAATAAGTGCTTGCTTAGGTTTTTTGTTTTTAAAGGGGGTAGGCACAACAGTATTTACTCATTGATTTCCATGTTAGAAACAGGCTAAATAATCATCAGTAATGCAACAACGTTAAACAAACCTGCATTTCACTTGGCAGCAGCTGACCCAAAGAAAGTAGTTAGAATTCACCAGACATGCTAGAAAAGTCTGACAAATTCTTTAAATGAACACATGAGAGGCCATGGTTATCACAGCCAATATCATGATCTTACTCCAGAACAGTACATTGTCCTGCTAAAACACCAATGGAAGGGGAATAATAATAAAAAATAATCTTTCAATCCTTACATTTTGGGGAATTTTTTTAATTAGTTTTTTTAAGACCTCAGGAAATCAGCATCAATGAGTTAGCAGCACGAGAACTGAAAGGTAGGAATAACTGCAAAATGTAGAAAATACACTTCAAAATTATTTGGAAAAAAAAATGTGCTCCTTGCATAACATCAGATTAGCCATTTTACAATAGATTTTAGTGTGTTTTCCTCATGCACATCTTTGGTCATTGTTTTGTTTATGACAGTACTGGTATTAAGACAACACTTAAAGAAAACTATTTATAATTATTATATCTTTTGTCTGTGAATTTTTATTCATTTAATCAGGGAGAAGGATCAATGTGATATAATTAGAAGACCACGGAGCCCCCAAAGAGGGAAAAGACATTTTAAATAATTTGCACTTAAGCAAACAACTTTGCTGTTTGCAGTACCAGGATACAGCATTTCACATGCTGAACAAATCTAAAAAACATCAGTTGTTTTGAGGAAAACCCCTAGAAAAGAAGGGTGAAGTCTGTTGAACACATTTGCAACATAAACCATTCAACCATTTCTATTTAGGATTTATTTCTTAGCACCCTGGTTAAGAAGGCTAGAAGCCAATACTTGGTTGTAGTCCAACAACATCCCACCCCCCAGGCAGATGATTTTACATTATAATAAATTAATGTATTTTAAAACAAAAAGACACACATGAACCTACAAAAGCCTCTGCCCAAGAAGGTCCCCTAACTCCTAGGGCAGCATCTGGCTCCTGGGACAGAAGGGTAGGGGGAAAACACCGTTTTTTAAGGAACATGCTTAAATTCAAGATTTTCTGGATTATCAGGACCTGGCACAACCCCAGATATCTGAAAGCTGCTTCCTCAGAAAAATGGGCTCCACAATCCTGACAGCGGGAACAAAGCCTCATCTCCAGCCTGCGTAACGCGGCATCCATCTGGAGGGCGGCCGGAGAGGGGGGCAAATGGAGGAGCAGGCCCGGCCTACGGGTCCCCACTTCAGTGAGCTTGGGGTAGCCCATCTTGTCGGAGGAGGCTCTGCTCAGGCCAACCAATCTGCCTCCCTCCTCTTCTATGGGCTACACACCATAACGCCACAAGCTGCCAGGCCATCGCCCGTGCTGCTCTTCTTCCTCCTTGCCTCAGCCCTGCCATGCCTCCGCTCTGCAGCTTTACCCTGACCGTGGAGAGGGGGGGGGCAGTGGCTTTGTCCTAGAAAAGGACAAAAAACCCCAAGCAATCCACGACCTGTTGGGCCGTTTGTTGTAAAGACTGAAAGTACCGAAGCAAATTCAAGCCCTGTTGAAGCAGCTTTGTGGTTTTGATAAAAGGATGTTGAATTTATATACTGCATCTTAAGGCAGGCTCGGTGTCTAAATTCTTAACCAGCTTTGTGGTTTTGATATAAGGACATTGACTTTATATCCTGTATCTAAAGGCAGGCTCAGTGTCTAAATTCTTAACCTGCCAGGTGAATGTGACCTTTCCTGACCCAGTGGTGCAATGGGGACTCGCACGTATTCATAGAGTCACAGCACCGGCTTCAGGAAGCACTCATCTCATGTACAATAAGTGGCTTTTGTTTGAGCTTCTTGGACCAGAAAAAAACCTAAAACCGACAAGCGAACAAACAAACAAACAAAAAAAAACAACCCCAACTTCTCCTGCACTGACCCTGGGCACCAGCCATATTGAAGAAGGAAGGGTTGTTGGCCTGCGGTGCCAACATACTCCACCTTCACGGGGAGGCCGTGCCCCTCACGCTCCAGCAATGCCAGACGGCGCTGGGATGAGGCGGGCTGGGTCTGGCAGGTGGTGGCACAGGAGGTAGTAAGTGAGAGCAGCACAGCATAACTAGCTGCAGCGTAGCAATGGAATAATATCCTCGTGTCCTCAAAACTGTAGGAGTGTTTTTGACTTTGTCTGCTTCCAGGACCTAACAAATACGAGAGCGTGGCTTCTGGCATTAAAAAGGGCAAATTCGTAGCTGTGGTGGTAAGAGCACCAGTGGTGGGAGGAGGTGTCACCCACCCTGTCCCAACAGGTAGTCTGGTGACTTAGAACCAGCATCAGCACCTCTTCTGTATTCTGCCCCAAAGCATTTTATATTCACCCGGTCTATACCCGTGCAAGACAACAGCTCTCACAAAAGGAGACAAATCCCCCTTCATGTGACAAATCCCCTTTTGTTTTGAAGTGGGAAGAGCAGTGTGGTATTCTGTGTCCTAGTTTGGCTTGGTTTGATGTTTTAACTCTCTGCAGCAAGTTAACTCTTTTTGTATCAATATCTGCTTCTTCTAAGGAACACAGATCTGGGGTAATGAGCAAGCAAAAACTGAAGTGTGACAGCAGAAGCAGATGAGCTTACAAGTACTGGGCCCAAACACAGCTAAACAACTTCAATATGCAATGAAAGTCTATGAATGATTGCTTTTACTAGTTGGGATGAAGTCTGTTTTTTTGAAAAGGTGGTTTGGTACCAAAACCAGAAATTCTCTGGACTGGAAAACGTCAAAGAGCAACGTTTTGCCAAAAACATCCTCCAAATTGTGTACAAGCAACTCATTTTCCAATCATGATTATTTCAGCACTTAACTTGTTTTTTGCCAGAAAATCCTTCTCTCTGCAACCTCGCTCAAGGGGCAAAGTTTGAAGCAGGGGTTTTCTCTCTGGAGAATGTATGTATGTATGTATATATGTATGTATGCATGTATCTATCTATTTCACCATTAACCATGGCTGTGACTCACAGGTGAGAGTGCCAGAAGCTAGGATTAAGCAAATAGCTCTAAACTTCACTGACACATGTTGGTCTGTTGGATTCATGCCCAAAGACAGAGGACAGAGAAAATATGTTACAAATATCATCGTGCTGACATTTGTGTTCTTTCTGGGACACTAGCCGGAATTAGGGATTCTTTGAAATCACTGCAGTCATAGGGAGAATGTAGTCATGAACTGTGTTTTATGGGTCCTCCAGACCGATTTGGTCTTTCACATGGCTAAGCATTTGGCCAACCTAGTTGTGAGATGCTGAGGTACAAGCAACATGGTCAAAAATTGACAGCTGCAATAATAGCATCACGAATGAGACATCCTCATTTTTTTTACATCAGGTAGCATCAGCTGATGAGGAGTTTTAGGCACTTCTATGTGCTCTAGATGAAATAAATTAGAGATATGAAAGGCTTTTCATTCTCTAAAATGGCCTCTAGAGGAAAGAAACAAAATAACATTGATTGAAAGACCTAATGCCTGGTTGTTCTGTGTGCAAAGAATTTTCCCAGCAGCAGAGTCTGGTACAGGCACGAGATCCCTGGGTGTGCCAGTGGGTGGTCGGCTGGGAGTTTGCCAGAAAACCAATACATGGTGCAGGGGAACTTAATCCAGAGAAATTTCCTTTTGCCCTGAAAACTGCTTGTGTAATGGACTGGCTGCTGTTTTCATGGTTATTTTGCAAATTTCCATTTGTATCAGCTGTATTGATACTTGCCTTTAAGTTCAGGATGGCAGCTCAGTGATTCTGTCCTTTCTCAGTTAATATTGAAATATTCAACAGGAAAGCCTGAGGAAAGCTTTGCATGATGAGGAAGCAATAAAGAGAAAAGAAGATGGGGAAACATGAAATAAAACCAATGAGATACAGTTGTTTTGGAGAAAACATTTTGTAGCCATAGGTGAACAGAACATAAAAAAACATAAAATAAATAAATTATTTATTTATTTAAAAAAATTTAAAAAGTAAAAAAAAAAGTTGAAGCCTTCACAAGTTAAAAAGCCAGTGTGCAGCTCTGGGCACAGATTTCTCCATTTCTTGCACTTTACACTTCTCCCTTCTGAATCCTTCTGCTGGTAAGTGTCATACATTGTTAACAACTTCTTTGTTACCATGGAGAAAAAGAGAGATGGGGAGAAAACAAATGCAAAAAGACAATGGCAGGGAACAGTTCATTTCAAAACAAAAAGCAGAGCTTTGAGAGATAGCTACCTTTGAAGTTACAATGGATCCACTCAAAGAAAAGGTCTTTGCATTTAATGGAAAGCTGGCACTGAAGAATATCCTTAAAGTAATATCACAGCAGAAGGGTACTTTCTTTGCTGCTATTGAGATATGTAATTGTGGTTTTGGTCAAACTACACTTCTGTTCTGGGTAATGATGCTAAAAAGGAACACAATGGATCCCTGGACTTCTTGCCATTAACAGTCATCAACTGAATTTCTTTGGGTCCTAAGTAAGAAGAAACTGGATATTTGTTTTTAATTTTAAACATAATTTCTGCAACTCTAACCTCTGATCTAAAAAACTCATTTCATATTATTTCTGGTTTGAGTATCACCACAAACAGCAAAAGGTCCAAAAGACATATTCTGTTCTTCATTTACCCCTGTACGGTGCCTCAAAAATCCAGTTTGCACTGATACTTGTGTTAATCCTATAGTTAGTATGAATAGGAATAAGAATCAAAATGAACTCATCTTTTTGCTAAAATGCCTATGATTCTGATTTAAAGTAGACAAGGATTTGATGAACAAGAAGTTGTTGATATAGAAGGGAACCAAGATTTATGGTGCAGGCAGTATAATAGGTCACCATTTTCCCATGGGAATTACATTTTGCTTTGTCAGGGTATTTACTAGTCATAGAATCATTTGGATTGGAAGAAAGCTTTAAGATCATTGAGTCCAACCACTAACCTAGCACTTCCAAGTCCATCACAAAACCATGTCCCTAAGTGCCACATCCACATGTCTTTAACATAATTCACAGATAGTAACTTCACCGTTTCCCTGGACAGCCTGTTAGTGAAAAAATATTTCCTAATATCCAATCTATAGGTCCCCTGGCACATCTCGAGGTCATTTCCCCTTGTCTTATAATTTGTTGCTTGGGAGAAGAGACCAACACCTGCCTTGCTAAAACCTCCTTCCAGGCAGTTGTAGAGAGAAATAAGGTCTCCCCTCAACCTCCTTTTCTGCAGGCTAAATAACCCCAGTTGCCTCAGCTGCCCCTAGTAAGACTTGTTTTACAGAACCTTCACCCAGGGAAGTGCTTGAAAGAGTCCAGCGCAGAGCTACTAAGATGATTAAGGGAGTGGAACATCTCCCTTATGAGGAAAGGCTGAGGGAGCTGGGTCTCTTTAGTTTGGAGAAAAGGAGACTGAGGGGTGACATCATCAATGTTTTCAAATATGTAAGGGGTGAGTGTCAGGGAGATGGAGTTAGGCTCTTCTCAGTAGTGACCAGTGATAGGACAAGGGGTAATGGGTGTAAATTGGAGCATAGGAGGTTCAAGTTGAATATCCGGAAAAATTTTTTTACTGTAAGGGTGACAGAGCCCTGGAACAGGCTGCCCAGGGAGGTTGTGGAGTCTCCTTCACTGGAGACATTCAAAACCCGTCTGGACACGTTCCTATGTGATGTACTCTAGGTGGCCCTGCTCTGGCAGGGGGGGTTGGACTAGATGATCTTTCGAGGTCCCTTCCAACCCCTAGGATTCTGTGATTCTGTGATTCTGTGATTCATTGCTCTTCTTCGGACATGGTCTAGAACCTCATTGTTGCTCTTGTAGTGAGGGACCCAAAACTGTAGGTAAGGTGTGACCTCACTAGTGCGAGCTACAGAGCAGCAATGACTTCACTAGTCCTGCTGGCCATGCTATTCCAGATACAAATGTCTGCAAGTACTTGTATTTTCCACCAATTCTGCACCAATAGCATTTTCTATTTAAAATATTTCATTTGGTATAACAATCATTTTATTGGTAAATAAGTACTTGACATTTGACTAGAGCATTTTACTAAGGTTAGGCTTGATGAGTGTATCCATACTACACACTGGACCTGATAGATCTGGTCTGGTATTTGTTGAAGCACTACATTCATCGGATGATGAAGCTCTGCAGTAAACAGAAACTAATGGAAGCAATTAGGAAAGAACACCTGTCAGCAGAAGACTGCAACCTCTACACTGACCATAGCCAGAAATTGCTCCCAATTGTTACTGGAAACAATGGAAGGCCTCTGGACTGTGAATGCAGGCAGTGATGGACTGCAATAAAATTTGAAAATGAGTTTTCACATTGTCCAATAAAATTCTATGATTTTTCAATCTGTGTTGACACAGACCAGCACATGGCTAAACAATAAAATGTTGTAAGAAAGGTTCTAATATCTAATGTTGATGAAAAGTGTCTTTGCACATCTGAAGGACACAGGTCCAAATTTCCCATTGGTCATAAATGTGTGTGATTCTTCTCATGTTATCCTAATCTCTGGTGGAAGTTTAACCTTATTAGGAAGGTTAGGTCAGCTAGTGTTCTCTGTTCTCTGTTCCTCACCAGGACCCCAACAACAAAGTTATTTGTAAATCAGCCATGGCAGGAAAGTTGTAAGGAAAATGTTTTCCTGCATTGTGTGGCTTCAGCCAGCAGATGACACAGAACTGAACATTTTAATAGCAATGCATTTTACTCATTACCTGAATTGTGAAGAGAAACTGTGCATAAAAGTAGCAACTTTTGACATGAAGAACTAGAGGGACTGTTAGAAGTAGATATTCAAGTAAAAACATATGGACAAAAAATCTTTTATATGTAGCTTAATTCTTCAGTTTTTCTTGTGATTATAGGAAACTGAAAGGGAGGAGACTGTCCTGCTTTCAGCAGTAACAGTATTAGATTAGGAGAAAGGTGTGTGGGGAGAGAAGAAAAAGAGCTGTTAAGAGGACACTGTTTGCAGTGATATCCAAGGACTCAGCAATCTGGAAAGCACGTGAACTGTGAAAATTCTTTGAGCATCAGATCTTAATGTCCTTCAAATGACCATGGTTTTGGCAAAGGAGATACTGGGAGGACTGGCATAAGATCTCCAGTAGAAACCTGGAAGGCCAATCAAATGTTGCTTTTGATATTGTTATCACCAAAACCTCTCAGGAAAATATACCTCCTAGGCCATAATTGTGTGACTATTTTATTATTATTTGTCAGCAAAACGTGTATATTGCAATTGTTCTGGAGAGAACAGGCAATTACCTTTCCCTTAAACATACTTCACCTCACTGCTGTAATGTAACTAAATGAGACTAATTCCTGCTTTCTCAAAAAACCAAACCACAATACAAAGTTTTAAACAATAGACTTTATTTAATTCTGTGATGAAGAGCTGACACTTTTCAGGGCCTAATTTTCTGTTCTTTACAAATAGTAAAACCCAATTTTTATATTGGTGCAACATTGTTTACATGCAATGAGACACAAATTTGTATATAGAAATTGACTGATTAGAAATCCATTAAAGAAATCAAAATTATAGGAGTTAAAATTAAAACAAGACTGGTTTTTCTTGTGGAGAATCTTGCATGGATAATTTCAAAATGCTTTTTATAGGGCAGATAGTTGCTATTATATTTCATTCTCTCTCCTTTTTTCTCCATCTTCTCTACTTTTCTTAAAAATTATTTTTCAGGGGCCAGGTACAGAAGAGATTTCTGCAACTGTTTTCACAGTCTGAGATATTCCACAAGATCTTCCAATTAAGTAGGCTACTTCTGAGAATAGCTTTTACTCATGATGTAGGAAGCATCACAAAAAGGTATCAAGACAGTTCTCTCTTAATTATTTATTCAAAGCCTCACAGAGATTTGTAGCAGAAACACACTCCTTATTCTCAGTTCCCATCACACCAAACTCTTACTGAAAGCTTATACTTGTCTGATCATTTTTCAAATTTCACACATAGAAATACATTTTATTCAATTCACCTGAAATTGTCTTAAATTGCAACTCTTGTTGAAAGCAAAAATAAGTTGTTCCTTGGAATAGAAGTTTTCAGTGATGAAGTATTCAAACATTTGTGAAGGTTCTGTGACACGAAAGATTTTTTGAGCAACTGTATTACCTCTGCATTAGTCTTTTCTTGTACTAAATTATGAAAGTGAGAAATAATAGAAGGGAAATCAACACATTTCCCTCCTTCAAATGTGAAATTTCATGACATATTTTGAGAGATGAGACAAGTGGACAAACAGTTGAGGATGAGCCAGCACTGCACCCATACAACAAAGGACGCCAGCCATGTACATCCTGGAGACCATATCTTAGCTGAGGCAGCACATGGTCGACAGATACAAGTTGCAGGAAGGAAAATTGAGAGATACCAGGAAACAAATGCTCACTGTGAAGGAGGTCAAATACTGCAACAAGTTACCCAGAAAAGCTATGAAACCCTTGTCACTGGAGGTACTCAGAGTTGTGCAGACAAGCTACCAAGTACAAATACCCTCTCATTGAAGAGGAGTTTGGGCTGTATATATGTAGTTTTGAATTAGTTTCTTTCCTAAATTGTTCAGTGACTTTTTATGAGTCTTCTGAGCTACCTTCAAAGTTGCTGGAAAAAGGAATGCTCTACCTTCCCACTTACAATAAAGTGTTTTTTGAAAAAAAAAAAAAAAAAAAAAGCAGTCACACAACCTCCTCCTTGAGTCACTGTGAAACAAATGAAAATGTTTTTTATAATGGAGCAATTTGCCTATAACTTGTGGTCATGTCCAGAAAGTTTATGGTAGTTAGAAGGAAGATGAAGCTGAATTATTCACTGGTGATGCTTGAAATAAAAAGGACACTGGATGTGAAGCAAAAATAATAAAACACAAACCATCCACTTTTCCGAAGAGGGAAGAGAGCACACTCTGGACACACAGCCACATAGTCGGACTGTGATAAGAATACATGAGTCAGGATTAACACCTTTGGGATTCATTTTTTTTTAATGAGAATGGCGCCTGATCACAGATAATGGAATTCAACCTTAATGATAAGTTCAAAGAAATGAGTGCTTTTACCTTCTTTTTTTCCATTTCTGTTTTCTCCTATGGATATTCTGCTCATGAGCAAACAAACATGCAAAATAAATGGACTGACCCAAGACTGCACGAATGCAACACTAAATAACTGTTTATGTTTAGGCAATTGTTTTACCTGAGCTAGTTAATAACTAATTGTTCCTTCTGGGACTGTCCCCAGCCTAAGCCTTATCCTGAAGGGTAGTTGCATTGTTTTCAGTCTGGAGGCTTTGCCTGATAGTGTGCTCATGACCATCATGGATGGGGTTATTTGCCTGGAGGTTGTTGAGTGTGAAGTAAAAACTTTGGTCTTCTCTCTTTAGTTTGGATCTTCTAAGGGTTAGGCTAGGTTACATCTGAAAAAAAATTAATAGTTTCTCTTTAAGATGGCAGTCTGGCAGCCTTATTCACACTGAATTGTTCTTTGCCCTCAGAGTAATCTCCTAAAATGTATAAACTCTTTGTTCTGCAGAGGTTGACCTGCACAGGACAAGGTGGAAGGTTAGAGCTTGAGGTGGGACACCTGGCAAGCAAGTGTGGCACTGTGCACACTGGTCCACTCAGAGAAATAATTTTGAGTGAAACTATATATGGTTTGCCATAGCATGGAGGTCTTACTGTATAAAAACCTCAAGAATGGACTCACAATGTACTTGAGGAACCACCTAACGCACTGAGATTTTATTTTAATCATGTTTGTCTTAGTATTTAGAAGCACGTATATCTAGCATTCTAGCTGCTACAGAACTTGTTTTTTAACTCTTTGGTATTCAAGATAACAGTTCCCAAATTTTATTTTCATTTTCTGCTAATGGAAAAGAGTGGATTAGAAATGAGACGAGATGGAAAGATGGAAAGAGGGAATATGCAGAAAATCTTAGCAAAAAAATATTTCTTAAACAGAGAAAGACCACTTAACCTTCTAGCCCAAAAGAATAAATAAATCTGGCAATGCCACAGCAAAGCAGTATCAGAGGTTTATACTAAGAATAAAAATCAAAGATTGTTTGGGTGTTTATTTCAAAATAAAGTATTCTTATGAAAGTAGCAAAACTCTAGTATGTGCCTATGAGTATCTTGAGTTCACTATATAAATTCATACTGCTATGCCTTTTTCCATCTACATGTCATTAGTTCCTACACTGCATTTCTGAATTTATCCTTTTATGCATAATAATAAGGAATTATCTGAGAAGACTTCACAGTGCTGATACATCTCACTAAGCTCCTGATCAGAAAGTATTCACCAGGAGTTGGATACTCTCACTTGAGCCTTCTCCATATCTAAATAGTCACTCTAGTAATTGGAGAGAATCCAGCTTTTCCAAGGCATGTTTCATCTGGTCTTTAGGACAAGAACTTTAGAATGAGAGGAATCCCATTAGAGTAGGGATCTACTTCTGTCAGGATAGGACTATTCCCCTTCTGGAATCATTTAGCTTTCCTCAATGACTTCACAGAAAGTCTGCACAACTACTTGAGATTAGATGCCTGACTTTCAGGTCACTGAAATATCTGAATATGCTAGTAAATATCCACAAAATACTATGCCAAAAAAATCGTCATCCTGGCAGTTGTAGCAAATATGAGTTCTTTTCCCAGAGCAAAACTCAGTATATCCTTAATATGAGTTTATTAGCATAATAAATACATTATAACTGAGTAAAGTAACATAAAGAGAGAAAAAAAAATTTTTTGCCAGGAACCATATCCATATTTTGCATCACTTTCTCAGTCTCCTAATGCATAGGGCCCTCTCCAATACGTCTCCTGCCCCAGTTACCACCTACTGCAATGACTGGCAGGCAGCAATGGCTCCATATGGCCTTTTCATTTCTTATTGTAATTTCTGGCATGTGTCACACTCATTTTTGGCCCAGCAGAAAGGTGTGGTGGTGCCTGTGTACAGCAGTAGGGCAGGAAGAGCTCGCTTTTGTGCATGTTGAAAAGGCCTCTCATTCTGCTCACAGTCACACTGGGAATCTGTGATTGAGAAGGCTTTGCAGAAGTCCTGGATCCATTTGCTTCAGTATCCTATTCACCACCTTAAAAAATATAAAAACACATTATCAGCAGCAGCAGCTCTGCTAGATTCTAGATTCACCCCCTTAGTAACCAGATATCAAACTATTAGCCAAGTTTTGAAAATTGCTCCAAAGTCTTAACTTTCTTTTCTTTTTTCCTTTTTCTTTTTTTTTTTTTTTTCAATGTTGCTGACATATTTAAGTTGAACAAGTTTTTTGCATTTACTAGAATGAAACTTAGTTCTATGAGGCATGGCAAAAATTCATTTCAGGCATTGACAGACAAAGGAATGTTTAGAGAATAACCACACACACAGCAAATTCTCAGTCTGCAGTTGGACTACTAGTAGTCCTGCTGAGAAGTCAAGGTCATTTCCAGTGGGTTAATGTCAGAGCATCAGGACAGGATCATGCTTTTAGCTTGGTTAATATAGAAAATGTGAGGGTAATTAAAACATTGGATGCCCCACTGGTCATTTCTAACTCAGTTATCAGCAAGAATCTCACTAATCATAAGTCAGGGATGGGTCTGTGCATGTGCTGTACATGGGGCTTTCTGCATATGTCTGCACATCATTTCACAGAAAACTATTTCACACTACAGCAGCTTGGTGAGTAGCTGTTGTTCACACCCACCAAGAAGTAAGTACATGTGAGAATAATACCTTTACAACTTTGAAATGTCCTTAGACAGACTTTTAATCTCTAGGCCATCAACCTGCTGTGAACTCTCCTCCTGACTTTTCACACTTCCAGGGAATGTGAGTCAAGCAACACACCATAAGGCAATATGAAAAGACAGAAAAACTCTGGGAAGCACAAAACTGAGTACATAAAAAAAATGTCATATTTTAAAAATACGTGGATTTTCCATCATATATTTAAGCATAAGCATGTATACACCAATATAAATTGGATTAGTGAATTAGATTGCAATGCTCCAAATGCAAGATGATGCTGATGGATTGTAACAACAGTCTTCAGTTCCCTCTCCTTGGTGTCTGTTCCATATGTCATGGCTGGCACAAAAACATCAGTAGTTAAAACACCTGTGTTTTCACAGGTTTCCTACTAACATTGTTTAACCTCTGAAGGCCTTTTCATTCAGTCTGCTACTATTATTTGTGTATTGAATGAAATATATATCTCACTTAGCAAGGATGTAGAACAACAAAGTTCTTGACCTCAGATCTTGCAGCTGAAGGCCTTGATATGGTGCTAGTCTAAACCTTGATATCAACACAAATTGATCATTTTTAGAGACAAAAAGAGAAGGAAAAAAACAAAGGCAACACCTACTTACTTGTATCCTTTCAAAGAGGGAATACACAAAAAGGAAGGGCAGAGCATGCTAAGCAGGATAGTTTGGTATCTAATGAAAATACTGTAACATCTGCAAATCTTGTCTTGATCTATCTTTTTCACCTTTTGGTATTTGCTTGGTGAGGAAGTGGTCTACTGGTCCATGATATGGGGAAAGAGTCACTAGAAGGTGAATATCAACAATGGATGGATTTAAAAGAAGAGGGTCTCGATGGCTGGCACAGAGGAGGCAGAAGGCTGTTTCAAGGACATGGAAAAACACACACAAAAGATGATGGGAGAAATGAATGGATGCAGAAATGAAGTAGAAAACACATTAGTAATAGAGAACCAGGAGTAAGAAGAGAGAGCAGAATCCAACAATTTGTACATGAAGAGTCCTAGTCTTATAAACGACAAGTATCTTAAATAAAAAAGGAGAAACCTGACATCACCATCAGTGTTCTATGGCCTGCAGGAAACTGGGAAAAGGGGAAAGGGAAATGGGAGTAGGATACTGTGTAAATCTAATGAAAGTCACCACAGCATCTCAGACAATGGAAGTGTTTTGGTGAGAGATTTACTGGGAAATTCAACTGAAGAGCCAGGTAGCTAAAAAGCAGATGTGATTTCAAGAAAATTATTTGTGACAGGTGAATATCGTCATAAGTTATAGTATCAAGTTAACTTAAAGACTAAATTTCTGTTTGTAAAGAAGGTTTTTTTAAATTTTCCTTTCTTATTTGTCTGGAAAAAAGTGGTCTCTGTTCCTTAGTTTGCTACAAAGGAACTAATCTTTGATCCTAAGGCCCCTGATTGTTAGTATCATTGGGATTCACAGAACCTGAGGGGTAACTTCATTCCCTTGTTAACATCAGTCTTCCAGTTGAATGTTTCACTTTCTGAGTTTATTTACACAAGACAGTAGAGACTTGAAAATATGATTGCCAACCAAGGTCAGCCAGGTAGAATTTTGTTTTTCTGAGCAGTACTAAAGGTCCCAAATTCTTCAGATTCTTTATTTCCATTTCCTGTAAAAGTGCATCATAGCACAAGCTGCATCCTGAGCAAGCACATCTACCTAGATGTAGCAGATGTATATTACTTTCAAAACAACTCAATTTACCCAACCTTCTGTCTAGAATGGATCTCTCCTTCCTTGTCATTGTTGTCAGTTGAATCCTTCTCACTGGGATACCAGAGAAAGTGAACAGAACAACTGTGAGCACAGCACACAGATGGGGCAGCCCATCCAATTTAATTTTAAGGAGTGAAAATGGTAGTTGTTCACTGGACCTTAGATATTTGCAAAGAATGACACTCGGTAGGACTGTTTTGGTTTATTTTAAACAATTCACAAAAATTTCACTCTGCAATTGCCTGCAACAAAATGTCACCTCCCTATAAAGAACGATTAAGACAGGCAACACTGAACTTCACAAACAGGCTGTCTGACAATCTTGCTCTGTCAATACATGCTAGAGAATCATCATCCAAACAAACCAGACAAGCTGTCTCTTTTGACATCTGCTCATGTTTCAGTACATGAATTATCCTCTCGGGTTATCCCACTTTCAGCTGCTTCGGCATGGATCCCACCTTGTAATTTACCTACTCCTACAATTTATCCATCTTTTCAACTGTACACATAAGTAAAGGAATAAATAGTACAGAGAGAATAGCTAGAAAAACATTGCTGACATTTTCTGCCATGACAAATATGTACAATGGGAGCACAGAGGGATATGAGTTGACATGGAATTCTTAAAAATTCCAAATACACCCTTAATAAAATGTTTTAAACAACCAGTACTAATAGTTTGTGAATAGGTGAAGCTGTAAGATTATTCTCTTTATTATCAATGCACTAATAATGAAAAGCCTCCTCCCTCTTTTTGGCATCTTTCTTTAAAACAAATAGTAAGGATTCTGAGCAAGGCAAGCATCTCTATATCCCTTTGAACAGTTCCAGAGAACGGCATTTCAGTCTTGCAGTGGCTTTTACCTTCTACTGTACTATGAACATTCTGACACATCCTGATCCGATGCTAGCATTTCTGTTTGTTTGCTGAGGCCTTTAAAGGGTCATTCAGGTATTTTGTGTGCATCTGGTTATCATGATCCACTTATGTTTCCTCTTAAGGAATTAAGGCATTTCTTCCTCATGACCACCATCATGTACCAACTGGGGAAGTACTGTGAGTCACATCAACTGAAATATCAGATGAAGAGAAAGTCTTAAATGTATTTAATAAGGTGATTGATAGACTTTCACCATGAAACAAAAACAGAGAGCAGGATAAGAATATCTTGGCTAAGACAGGCAGAGAATCTGATATTTGCAGACAGCTTAGCCAAATCAATCATAATAAGATTGAGAGGAACAGAAAGATTCTACATATAATTACACAGGCAACACTTTTGCATGCTAAGAAGTAACATTTCATGGAAGCAGAGTGATAGCTTTTCTTAGGGCACTATTTGGCTCAGAAGGATGGAGAGTCTGTGCATGATACAGATTAAGAAAGTTCAGATTCCCTTAAACTATCATTAAAAAAAAATGCATAGTGTAACAAAGTGATGACAGCAGCTCCCTTAACCTAAAAAATGAATGTTTATAAAGTGAAGTGTTATCGGTCCAGAGCTAAATGTTCTGCAGGGCTAAGTTATCTCAGTGGGCACTATCTGTTCTCTGCATTCACAAAGTAGCAAATCTAAGCTAATGAAACAGAGAAGGCACCTGAAGGAACCAGGTCATGTCTGGACAATGAAGCGTGTTTGTTGACAGGCTCTAAAATTAAAATCTTGTATATTTAGCAAAGCACAATGTGCTTACCAAGTGGCACTGACATGTCAAGTTGCCTCCAGTAACCAAATGACACATCAAGCAGGACCATAAATAAAAAGTAATTTTTGACCTGTATTGAAATGGTCCTTGACCATTTTGGAAATATTTCTGAACATGCAGTTAGTAGATAATCAATGGTAGTGGATTGCTGAGCTTCCATTTCAACAGACATTAGGATTTTGAGAGGGGGAAAATATTACAAATGTACAATTAAAAGCAACAGTCTTCTTCAATAGCCTTGCCAGAGGAATGACCCAGCTGGAGTGTCTTTTCAAGACTGCTTTGCACTATGCAGCAATGAAATTTCTCTTTGCATTTAATGACAGTCAGTCATACCAGAATGATATCTTGCTGTCATTTTTCACTATTATATCCTTTCACTTTTCTTATTCTATAAGGCACTAAAGTTTGGAAGACACTTAGAGCTGCAAAAATTCTCCTTTGTGTATTTCAGGAGGCAAACTTTGCCTTGATTCTTGTTACATTGGAAGTAGCTCTGCAGGTACTAGGGTACCAGCACCACAATTTTTTTTTTGGCCTGCAACCACTCTCAAATTAGATAACTTTGACATGGCCGGATTAAGAATGAAGAGTTCAGAGTTCAGAAGATGCTTTGTAAACCAAATCAAACCAGAACCAGTACTGGACTTTTTTTTCAGCTATCTTAGCAATATAATAATATCTATGTAAGAAATCACCATAATATTTAGAGTTATGAACGTCTTCTATTCAAATAAAATTGCTAAAGTGCAAAGTGATGAGCCAATTTTCCTCAAAGTTACTTGTGCCTAGTTCTAGTTTCTCTCTTTTTTTTTTTTTCTTTTTTCTTTTTTTTTTTGTTTTTTTGGTTTTTTGGTTTTTTTTTTTGTTTTGTTTTTTGTTTTTTGTTTTTTTTTTCCTGTAGATGAGGAGTATGGGCCAAACAGAGCAATACAACAGAGACAGTATACAATCAAATCTCTAGGCCAGTCAGCCCTAGGCAGCAGAATGCAAGTACTGGAGGGAGGACTGATACACCTGATATGCCTAATATTCATGACTTCTGTTTTCTTGACAGAGAGTATTTACTACCCACACACACAGATATGGGATAGTATTTTACAGACAGCTTCCAATATAGAGCTCAAATGGCTGTTTACTAAGTTTCTATAGATTCAGCAATGTAAGATTCTTTACTATCCATCACTTACATTGATAACCCTTTCTCATTCTCTTCTTACTAAGATATTATTTTTCCAGTTGCAGAGCAAGGCTAGATTTAACCTGCAACAAACCCCACAGATAAACCACTCCTTTTATTTTATATTTTTCTACTTCTCTATAGGACAGTTAATCAGCTGAGTATTCTTCACACTCCTTTATTATTATTTTTCCCCTACAAAGACATAATTCCATCCAACACTAAGCACGCCTTCCAGTGTGAAGTAGAATCACAACCACAGCTACACAGGATTCAGAGTTACACTGGAAGTACTGAAGCCAAGCATTTGATTCTAGCTGCCTGTGTTTTAGAAGGAGGGTGACATTGCCAGATGAGGACTTCTCATTAGTGAGAGACAATCTCATTAGATGTACAGATAGCACATCATTCCAGCACAGAGCCAGAGTGCAACAAGGAGTCCATTCTGCAAATAATATGCACTCCATATTATTTGAGCTGTACTGGTGTGCAAACTGGTCTGGGTTCAGAACGGCACCAGACTTTCATCAAGATCTGTGTTTGTACATCCTCAGGTACAAAAGTTTCTATGTAACCTGTACATATTCTGCAAACATTCCAGTACAGAAGAACTCAATATTTTCTAGTGTTGGTTGCCTACTGCCATTCCCAAAACCTCTGGGCTGCTGTTTTGGCAGTCAGTACCTCCTGAGGTCTGTATCTAGCACTCATTCAATCACATCTTGGAAAAGATTATGAAAGTCAAGAGTTTTCCTCTTTTCTTGTGAGCCAGGACATAGATTCTTGGCCTGGTGTACAGGTTAATTAAGAGTTTTTTACTATGCAGTTATAAATGATGCAGAGCAGTCAGTCTGCATCAAAACTAGCAAAGTAATTTTCTTCTACTGATCATTTTATGGATGATGTTTGTCCCTCTTCAGGAGCCACTGTACGTTTGCTCATTCCCAGTTGGTGATCTCCTGAAGCCAGTGTATGTGCAGTAGTTCTGGGGCATGTTGTGAACTGGGTGTTACAAGACGTGTCCAATGACAGTCTCTCACAGGGCAGATTTCCTCCCCTTGGCATTAGAATGTGTGGTTGTTCCTGGCATTCTATATGATGGCAATATTTAAAATTGGAAAACCACAAGGCCAGGCCTGTTTTAGGTTTTCATGTGTCTCCAAAAAGGAAAGACAGCGTATGAACAAATCAATGTGCGGAGATTTATACAGGCATATATATTTTGACTTTAATCTTGTTTGAACTCTATAGCCAAATACATTGCCACTGTCCTTAGCATAACTCCAGCCTACAAACTATGATGAATTTTAAGTACTATTTAATTGCTACTTCCCTTTTATATTTATATCATGAATCACAGAACCATATCTTTTAATACCTCTTTGATTTTTTCATTCCTCCCAAGATGAATCTCTGTTTAGAGAACTTTATAGTCAATCTTTACATAAAATGGAAGTTTACTTACCTGAATCCAACATTAACATTTTTAGCACCTTTTAATATCCTAATGATTTTTAACCCATTAAACTGCAGATTTGATATATTCACATTTCTATTTTGATACTAACAAAGAACATTATTAACATCAACTTAGATACATGTTACTACAATTGAAAAGGGGACAGACCAATAAAAGTTGTCAACCCTTACACCAAAACTCTGCCATGGGAAGGTTAATTATCCTATGCTCCTGCATGTGACATATAGAGTTATAATGAAAGTATTTTGGTAGTAGAGGACTTGAGTAATGTACACAGCTCTAGCAAACAGAATGAATAATTGAAATGCAGTGCTTTTATGCTTCACTGAAAAAAACAATGTTTCATGGCACATAAAGTTATTCAGCTTATTTGCATTAAGGTTGAATGATCACCACTGACCAAAACAGAAGCTGTGATGGTACCTTGATGTAAGTGGCAAAGAACATTCATAAATATTCTTAGGAAGCAAGATGTACCTACCTTTAATCAGTTCTTATTAAAATTTTATTCCCTATAGTTATTCAACAGGATCTGTGGTATAAAAGCATAATTACAAAAATCAGATTTGAGCTCATTTGACAACAGAAGGGTTTTATGGTGACCTATCTCCAAATGTTCCTATTTGTAATTAAATGCAGCGATCAGCAGTAAGGATTTTGAAGCTGTTTTAGTAGTTCCGCTATTCTGCTTAACATGTGGCACCCGTAATAATTAAAATGATACTAACACATGCACAATTTTATGGCCCTTATGGTGCAACCCATTATGCCAAATAAGGGCCTCTGTTTTCACAGCATACTGCACATGGTCTCATTACACCCACTTTTCTTTTCCTGTCTTCACACTAACAACTGTTAAAGTGAATCAACACACGAAACGTACTATAACAGCTTAGTGTTTATGATATGTGTGCTGTTAGTCAGTGAACAGGAAAATCTAAACATTTACTGTTTATGTAAAGAATAGCGTTAGTGTTAGCGAATTGCTTGGGTCTGCTTACTTTATTATCTAGATCACAAACATAATGACGGGTGTCAATGGTACCTATATTTTACTTCAGCTTTGCTCTCCTGTGTAGATGTCTTTAAGAATTAGAGGGACTTCACATTTCTGGTCCTTTAGGTGTTTGCTGCTGAGTAGGCTTCATTTTCTGCTTTAAAGTGGGAAAAAAAAATACTTCAATCACGAACTCCCACCATTAAAACAAAAAAATTGCCTAGATTTTCTCTTTTTCTTTAACATATTGTGCTTGGAGCAGTTTGGTATATTCAAGGTATTAGAAAGTTACACAGTTTTTCTGAGACACCTTTGGAAATTCTACAAGAAACTGGGAATTCTAATTAGTGCTTTTTTTTTTTAATCATGAATAATTTTGCAATTACGCAGCTACTCAAAGACCTCCTACACTCATTTTACAGTCATCAGTTTGGAATGGCTTTCAGTCTCTTGGTCTGGGATCCATTCCAAGGGAAGTCCCATAGGTGGGACACCAATGGATTGGACTAAATCTATCCTCTGCATTTCATATTATAGCTTTGTGTGAACATTAGTTGAAAGTTCATGTAAAGAGTACCAACCTGCCCTTTCATTTTCTCCCCTTTTCCTCTGTGATCTGCCACTTAATCCTAACAGTTTCAGGAATTTGCTGTGTTATCAGTGGTAAGGGGAAAACGAATTCCCTGAATGTGAATGACAGAACAACTCTGTTGATTTCAAGGACAAAGTGAAAATCATCACAAAATTACAGGATGATGTTATACACTGGTTATGATGAAAACAGAGAAATCAACCAGAAAATGCTAAAGTGCATAATACATAGGGTCCACATGCACATTAATGTGCAGCTTTAAAAAAAGCAGTTCTGGAAGCATGAGGATTTGAACAGCAGCAGTAGTGCCATGGAACAGGAAAATGGAGTAAAATTTGGCATTGAACTGCTTTCATTCTTGTCCTCATACCCACCAGTGAGTAATACTGCACAGAAAAACTTGCAGTTTTGCTCTCTGAAGATTCAGGAGGAGGATGTGGATGATGGAGATGCAAGGGAGAGGACCAAGGCAAAGAAGGACAAAATCTGTAACGTGCAACGACTACACATTGGCCTGTTCTGAAACACACGTGCTAAAAATAAACAAATGAGTAAATAAATGCACCCGTATCGCTAATATTAAAAAAGACTGAGAAAAACAAAGCACCTGATAATTACCTTTTGTCTGAACTTGAGGTAAGTTGAGTACTACAATCCTTTTTTTCTTTGATTAAAATGAATGTTTGTGATCAGCATTACTATTTACTACCCCATGATCAAAAACAAATAACCCACTTTGTTTGTTTCTTACTGCAAATGAATTAAATTAGACGCCATTAGGAGCACTAGCTGTTTATATCCTTGTTTCAGCAGTGGTAGTATTTGAAGTTTCCTGCGGTAAGTTCATTACTCGTATTTTGTCCAGAATTAGTGAAGCGTGCTGAAAATTGCTAATGACAGATGTTTCTCCACTCTGTCACACTTCTTGTATCATTTGATTTGGAAAGCAACATACGGTGTTCTGCTCTATCAGTATGTCACAGACTGTCTGTAAACAGCTGGTCATAACTCAGTTCAGTGAAAACCATTACTTTCCAATGAAGTGCTGGACACCCTCCAAATTGCATTTTGGCATGGCCTGAGCTGCATAATGCACAAAGTTCTTCTGTTCTGAGGTTACCTAAGGAAGGATTTTTCTCTCCCTTTCCACTCGTTTATTGTGTTTCAGGAAGGAAAATATCCTTTATAATGCTTAGATAAGGGATGAACCACACAGGAAATAAAAAAGCTTTTTCTTCTCTCAGGAACCCATAAAAACTGTGACTGGTGTTGTGCTAAAAGAAAAAAAAAAATGCAACCCTACCTCACCATTTCTGTTTGTGCCTCAGGTTGAATGGCGTGTATTATCGGGGTCAGGGCACACAAGATGATGACAGATTGAAATGTCTCCTATCAAATAGTTGTGGCATTCTAACATTGCTATGACTATGGGGCTATTCCACAGCTCCTAATCACAATGAATCCTATTAAAAACATCTCCCTGCGGTTTCTGCGTTGGTCAGATGCAAAGAAATACATTACATTTGTGCATGTGAGAAGCACAAAATACAGAGGACAGATTTAATGCTACGTGCATGGGGGTACAGTTTGCTGTTTCTTTGTAACAAAATCACTGCCTCAGTTGTTCTATGATATATGTTATTAGCATTTATTTAATTGAATATGTACTACACATTTCATGAATACAAGAATCCTTTTCTGTGACACAGAGATTCTGTCACAGATGTGCTATTTATATTGGAACTATAGAGGATTTAGGCAGCATGTTGTAATAACTATTTAATCGACAATGATTACCACTTGTATTATATTTAAATGAAATCTTTATTGAGCTGCTATTGGTTTAAAGCATGACGGTAGGACAAGGCACCAAAGCCACCTGTAATCCCTGGGGACTTCTACAATGCTTGTACATTACCAAGTGACAAGCATTTTTTCCAGCTACTGTAAAAGGATTAGTTTCACATTTAAATTTAGGGCAATAGAACAAACACTTGCAATAAGGAATAATGAAACACGAAGATACCAATGGAAAGGGATAGAGGTGGACTCATATCAAGTATCCAACCATTCCTGCAATTTATACCAATGTTAGCATAAGAAAAGATTGAGAAAAACCCAGCATTACCAAATCAAGTTGGATTTTCTAACATTTGATGAGATAATATTCTGGCCTATCATCAGATGCTGTCAAAAGTTAAAATCTATAATGAGAAAAAATAAAGTCACAAAAGTCTCTATCCCATTTTTGTACCTGTATTACATTACTTCTGCACAGAAACCATGAAAACTGTTTCACAGGACAGTACAAAATTAAGACCTCTGCCCTCAAGAATTTGTTATCTCAACAAAATCGGTAGCATGGAAGATAAAGGTCATAGAGCAACAACACAAAAACCAGAACAACTGAGTTTTGCCACATGTTAAGACACTGATCTCTGCATAAGTGGTGAGCATACTTCTATTTAGAGAAAAGGTTTTCTGAATACTCTTTAACTGACCTCAGCAAGTACACAAGGAAATTTAAAATGTCAAAATGTAAAGTAAGTAAGTTCCTTTTCCCGCTGTCAATAAGTGGGTACCTGTTATTCATCATTACACATGCTGCCTAGAACAGGATTTTCACTCCTACAGCTTTTACCTTATCAGAAAATGTCAGAGGTTTTTCATTTGGCTTGGTATCCCCTCCCACACGATAGGTCACACATATCCTTTAGCTTATGTTATAAGTTACAACTTCTAACTTCTGTTATATAATGAAATCTAATTAAGCAACTTCACTTTCTTTTACAGCTATTTTCCTGTTAATTTTGTGACTGTGCCCTCTGGCCCAAGCAAACTGCTGTAACATTTGTAATCCAAAACTGTTGTAATTTCTGTTCATCTCTTCCATCAAAAATAATTAGTCATATATTTTTGTGAAGTTTCACTTGAGCTTTGGACAAAACATTTGTGCTTTCTGAACTGCAGTGAGCTTTTTTTCAGAGTAGAACTTCAGTTACATCAATAGAAAAAAAGGCTCAACAAAATGTAAAAAGGAAATGCAACAAACAAACAGTTCATGTCAGTCAGAAGCTTAAATTCATTCACTAGTAAGAAGTAACAACTGATCATGGCAGACTTACCTGTTGGAGCAAATTAAATCCAAACTAAGTGTGAACATCCAACTAAAGGTCTCTTACTTTTTTACTAAACCATCCTCTAGTCCGTCCTCTTAGCTTCTTGGATTTGTGGTTTTCTCCCACTTATTTAACCCTCCAGGAGCAACCATATTTTCCAAGGATACTGAAGAGATATTGTTGAATGGCAGGAAATGCAAAGGAACCTGATGACTGAGCTGTCAAACCATTGCCTGAGCTCTCCAGAGCTCTCTCTTGCATGCTACCTTCTAGTTTGACTAAAATAACCTCCAGTGCTACAGTATCACTGAGTCTCCATAAGTTTTGATCTAACTAGGCTGAATACATTTAGGTAGCCAGTACTATACATTACTGGGCTGAGTTTCAAGTTCTTTGTTCACCATATGGAGGCAATCATAACAAGACACAAAAGCATGCAGAGTAAGGGGGGGCTGTTTCATATCTCCAATAAAATTTTGCCAAAGTGTGTCAATCTCAGCACAAGTTGCAAAGACACATAAAAAGGAAACATATTCATGAGTGCACCACAACAAGGCAAAGCTCGGATGATGTTGATACCAAAACAGAGGTCTTTGTTGGGTCTGTTGATCAAAGCAAGATTCTATAACAGATTGGCTTTGTGAAAATGGAAATAACCAGTCAAAGTAAATTTCAAAATAGATACTGGTGCTAAACACATTATCATCACTCTAGGCACATGCAAAATTAAGACTGACCTCCCATTACTGAAAGAAAACCTAAGTTTTCCTCACAAAACAGTCACAGAAAGTAGACAGGGCATAGAAAGTATGAACTCATACTGGCACAAAATATCTGTTGAAAGATATAAGATGAATGAAGTGGTTTAACTGTCTACAAAACAGTGTTCAGAAGCTATTCTTAAAGAATCTGATGAGGCAGTTAGCAATCTGGGAGGCTCTAAGAATATAGTGTATCACAGTTGCAGAGATTTCAGTGTGCCATCAAAATGCTTGCTCTGTTAGTACTTGGAGATAGAGTCTGAACTTGAGTGAATGATAAAGTGAGAAGTTACTGGGCACATTCACACTTGAATTGGCTGGAGTAATAGTTCTGTTGCCATAACAAAGCCAACAGTTAAAGATTGTCAAAATCTATAAGATTCCAACATGATTATCAAATATTATCATTAGCCAATAATGACAGCTGATATGGAGTAGACCCTGACACTCAGAAATATTACGATTTTTCAATGCAAGCCAAAAGTGTACACAATGAGGAAAAGTCACCAAACTGAGCAACTAACTATGCCTTCCTGGGATCTGCCTACATGGATGACTTATTTTCAGACATGTACCAGCCTGGAAGGTCACAGTCTTACAGGGTAGATTATTAAGGCTTAACATTTCTTGTCTTAAGTATTAATTTCTGGTTTTGCATCTGTGTCATAATCAGGCATTTATACCCCAGAATACTACATAGACATAATCTCCACAATAATGTCCCTTGCTCCAAGAATGTACAAGCTTAAATTTTAACAGCTCATTAAGGGGATGCTTGCAATTCTTTAATACAAAAAAAAGAAAGTAATTTTGCAATTGCCATGCCTTTGGAAGTTTTGATTGTCTGAGGCACTCACATATTTGATTCAATGTTATGATTAAAAAAAATTTTTGAGTGCCAGAGATTTGCCATTCACAAATGTACAAATTTCAGTGAAAAAAAAAAAATCTTAAACAGGAGACTGATGCAAAACAGAAAGTCCAAGAACAATCCAAAAAATGAAAAATGTATTAGCTTATGGAGTATGCCTAACTATGAAGTTAAAGAAGATTTTGACCTAACCTTGCATTTATACTTGGAGAACAAACCACATGTGACAGTTTCTACTCATGTTATTTAATGCTCTAGGGGAAAACTCAGATACTGTGGCACTGGGTGTGGTAAAGAACTTGAACAGACTGAAGCAGCTTTGAAAGACATTGGAATTGCTGCTTTCATAAACCATAGCCATAGATTTTCATGCAGTAGCAGCTCCTACTTGTGCTTTAATCACCTTGTGAACGTGGGCATTATTAAAAAACCCTAAAAGATGAAGGGATATGATTGCCTTACTACAACAGAAATGCATATATCCTACTTGCATTCCCCTCCTGGGATTTTGGTGTGGTCCATCATGAGGGGGACAAATGCATGAAATTCTCAGGTAGAATATTTTCTTATTATTATGGCACTGTCAGAAACTTTGATTATTTCTCTCATTATAAAATACTAGAACATAAATAATTTATGCACTTTATTTAGAAATTGTGAAATGGTACTTTGTTCAAGAAAGGAACAGTAACTCCTTTAATTCTAACCAGTACTCAGAACATCAGGTTTTATCCCTTTATTCCCTACAATTTTAAAGAAAAGTATAAGAATTCCATTACATTTGTGGAGGAAAACATGATGAAAAAGCTGTCAAAATTTTTGGGCTTGTTCACAAACTTGTATTCTTCCTTACAGTACTGAATACTGTTTCAAGGGCGGTCACATTAGGCTGTTTCATTCCCTCCTTAATTACTGTTCCATACAGTTATAAATAGCAGACAGAAGGTGAGCAGAAAATGACAAAACAAGTTTATTCTAAAGTCTAACATAAAACACTACAGGCTAAATATGTACAGGGAATTACACAAACAAGTGTTGAACTATATACACATGTTGTAACAGAAGGAAAGACATTTCATACATGCGAGGAAAATCTTCCCAAAATAACTTCAGCAAAAGAAGTCTGCTTTTCCTTATCTAAACTGATGATCTAAGAGGCCTCAGCAGCAGCTTTCTCTGGAGACTAACATCATTCTGAGGGCAGCTTTTTGATGGCTTCCCAGGCTCTAGAAAACTTCCTTTCTAACGTGTCCTCTGAATCATTTCAGCAGCCCTATGGTACCCAGGTATGGGTACCCAGATAAGTCTGTCTTATCTCTAAATATGGAGGAAATATCTATGAGTTTGCCAAAGCTGCAGTGGACTCTGCCTCAAAGCAGCCAGCTGTACTAGCTGGTCCCTTCAGGCACATTTCAGGCCCATGTTTCAATTATTCCATTGTCCCTTGTAGAAGATTATCCAAACTCATTTCAACTCAGTGAGTCACAGCAATCAACCAACCTCTTACGCTGGATTCCTGGTACAAAATAAATGTTACAAGACTTGGACTATCAGATACAATGATGCATTGAATCTGCCATCCTCAGTTTCCATAGAGATGCCATATGGATGTCTCCTCAGGTTTGCCGGTCTCCAGCTAGAGCGACATTCGCATTGCAGAAAGAAAACTGCACTAAATCTGTGCCTTCTCTGGGCATACAAAGTGAAGTCAGTAGGATCATTTAATATTTGCTTTCTTTTGTTCAAAAGTAAAAGGTCTTCACACAGTTTTGGCTGCAGTCCAAAATAGTTTAAAACAATAATCATAAAAACTGAATCCAGAAAACCCATCAATTCATTTACAATTCAGCTTGGCAAATGCCACCTCTAAGGCACATAATAAAACTACAGAAGAGTGCTTGGAGAGAAATCAGTGATTCTCTAGGCTCAGACAGCCTTTGTAAGGATATATCTGGACTCAGTTCCTACATTTGAATCCTCTTTCCAGAAATGATTCTGACACGTGGCTGGAACAGAACCAAGGTCTGGATTAGACACATCCGGTATCTTACCTGATCAGGTTTTTGGAAAAAGGATCCCCAAGAACTTCAGAAAACAGAGCAGAGAACTTTGCAGTGGGCAAGGTGGGAATATACTCTTTTAAGGAAAACTTTATTTTGTAACTCCATCAGATTTGGAGCTAGAACTAATTTATGTCTTGAAGTTTACATGCTTAATATAACTATGACTGTTCACATTTATAAACATACATCATCTAAACTCCTAAATTCTTGAGCTTACTAATATCCTTCACTATCATTATCTCACACACATAGATCAGCTATGAGCTATGAGAGAAGCCACAGTTAAATATATCACTTTTGGGATTTGTTAAATAACTCTTTTGCTATTATGAAGAAAGAAAAATGTGAATATCTGATTCACCTTCTCTTAAGCATTCATGACTTACAGATACCTAATATTTCTCTGAAGAAATACCAGCTTCCCTTCCCTTGTCTTGTTAGACAAAAGTTTGGCATATCTAGTCACTTTTCTCATTCATCCCAAGACTTTATATTTGCCTTTTAGATCTTTTTTGTAATAAGGTTTATCCACTACCTTTGTGGAAAAGTGCATCTACTGTTTCATTTGTATGAGGTTTACAATGTTCCCCCTTTTTTTCTCATAGAGTTATTTATATGTGCTACCATTTTCTTTTGCTATATATCAGTTTATGAATTGTATATCAATATCATACATCAACAAGAAATTTTCATCAATCTGTTACATTTCGAGCCTAGATATGTAAATAATAATTTTTATTATTCTTTGTGGCATACATGATTTCAACATTATCAACATTTTGTTCTAAAAGTTAAAAATCAGTATCTTTCATACCTCTTCTCAGATGAGTCTACGCTTTATTACTTATATATACTTGATTAAACCAAGTACCATCATGCTACTTACAAACCATGCCACTTACTCTCCAGATCTTTTCCCAGGACTAAAAGTAGATCTGACCTAGGCATGGGATGATGCCCAAGGAAAAAAAAAAAAATTCATATAATAAAAGATGGCATATTAATGCCTGCCCTTGAAGGTGCCACAGCTTGCCAGACAGCTTTAATTCTGACATTCAAAGTTCTACTTTGCAATGCTAATAAAATTCTTTTAACCCAGGGGGATTTTTTTGGAACACTTCCAAACAACCTCCCCCCCAAAATATCTGGAGCAAATGCCATGATGTGCTTTCAGACTCTCTGCCAAATGGATCCTAGCAAGGGTTGCAGTCTCCAAACCAGTGTACAGACCTCTGTCTCACCAGCTAACGATGGACATGAGAATAACAAACTCTTCTCTCAAGTGCATGAGCACAGGGATGACACTCGAACAGGGGACCAGATACTTTCCCTACTAGTGCCACAGACTTCTCTTTATACCACATGCATGATGACACTCAGTAACTTTACTCCAAATGCAATAAGAGAACTCTAATGGGAGCTGCTTCTTTCAATTCCTCTTTCTTATTTTTTTTTAATGTTGATTCACCATTTGGCAACCACTAGATACAAATAAATATGCTCTAACGAAGCTTTCATAATAAATTTGGAATTTCTTTTCAAAACAATATACTCTATACCATGAAAGCAATTATATTGATTAATGGAAATGTATTGTCCTTATTTTTATTTTATTGTTATACTCTACATGAAACCACCTTTCCTATTTACTAGTTTATGTCTTTTCTTCACATTTGTGCCAGGGTGGTTTTGGGTGGATATCAAAATTCAATTAACAATGCAAAAAATTAACATTGCAGGTTTCCAGTAGTTAGATAAAATTATTCCAAATGTGCTGGATAAAAATATTATATAACAATATTAGTACTAACTCATACAAAATGACTGATTTGTTATAAAAAGGCTTGCTGATCTGCAGTTAGAAAGTTTTTCAAGATAAAAAACCTCATCATTCTTAGATGCCGAAACCAATTTTGTAATTCACGTAAAAAAAGGAGTAACAGATAACATTTTCTAGAATTACTTTTATGAAATTTCCAGCTTCCAAAGAGTTTTTAGCTTCTGTTCAATTACGTAAGAACTTAAAAAAACTTGACTGACGACCTAAGTCAAATTAGTACAGTCTCCAATAGAGGGTATAGCTCCCCGAAGTAGGCAGATTTTTCCTACTTTCTTTTCAGCCAATGATCTAATGATTTCTCCTGGCTTAGCAATCTGACTTTTAAGATGTACTGTTTAAGTTTTACTCATCCTAAGTTATTTAAACAGATTACTGGAAGTTATGTCTAAACATATGCTGCCATAGTTTCATGTTTAAGTTTTAATATGTTTACATTTTTAAAGGAGAAATGTATGCAAAAAGCAGTCAAATTGCAGTAAAATATGTATCTTAAATAAATGATTAATTTATTCTGCTTTATCAGCAGCAGTTATGACACAGACTTGCAATCAATAGTGTGTGCAGAGTGATGTATGGAGAGACCTGTACCAAGACACATTGTGTAGGATGGCCTCAGCCATATATCACTTTCTCTAGTGAAAATCTAGGCATTAAAAATATTCCAGGTAACATATTCAGCTTAATAGGATGTCTAGTTTGTCAGTCAGTTCAGCTGGTTTAGTAAAAAATTCGTAATTTGTCTAGAATTCACTTTGAGATCAAAGAGCATTATTAAAACCAAAGCCAGGTTGCCAGCTTTTTAAAAGGTCCTGGAAATTATTGTCTTAGAAATAGTTACTAATACTACCAGCTCCTAAATTTAATGACTTTCTAATGTTTTCATTCCAGGACAGGATAGTTATTATTTCCAAAACTTGAGCATACTATAGACGTCTTAGAATGTAGTTCCAGGTACTCATTAAGAAAATACCAAGACCGAAAAATAAACTAGGACAGAAACACTGAAAAAAAAAAAGATTCGCTTTACCAGTAGGTGACCTGTCCTCATTTTCTTCCAAGCCCACGATATTAACGAGAAACAACAGAAATCAAATGTGTCCTAAGAAAGGCAACTTGAAGGACAAATAGCAAGGTGTCACTTCTGTTGAAATGAAAAAAAATTTTATTGGTTGCAATGACATATGATCACATTATAAAAGTGTTATATATATATAGTCCCCACAACTAAATAAACCATTTAGAAAAAAAAGGCTTAACCTATGGAAGTTGCTTTCATGGTTGCTTAGTACAAGGGATCTCACTGTCCAATATAGATGATTTAATGCATAAAAACATGGCTAAAACAGAACTGTAAAATACAGACACATTAATTTTCTTTACTGCAACGCAAGTACCATGTGTGTGTCACCCATTGGGCCAATCACGCTAAAAGCAAATCACAATCATTGTCTCATGAGGTTTCTCAGGAGTTGCTGAAAATAGAAAATTCTGCCACTAGCAAAGTGCTGTAATGGCATAAGGCAGAGTGGCCTTGGAGACACCAAGCTCCATGAATGCAAGAAATCAAGACTTTACTTTTCTTCTTCCAAAATGTGGTTCCTCAGCAGCTGCACAACTCACCTTGGTATCATGCAGTTGTATTGCATGGATATCCAGGGAGCTGAAACCAGCCTGGCATGTCTACTGAGGCAAAATAGATGTACTGTGATGTCCTTATCCAGAAAATAATAATGGTGCCACTTCAGAGTCAGGGCTGGCACAGAGAGCATAATTGTGGTCACTGGAAGGAGAGACACTCTGAGGATTGAGTAATGTTACTCTTTAACCAGGAGAGGCAACAAAAGCTTAACTTTTGCTGTTCTGAAAGAGAATGAGCATCATTTCTAGTGGTCAATGGAATTATTCTCTCGTGCCTTGCATTTAACATATGGCCTAGAGAGACACTCTGCTCACAGAGAGCCCCGGATGCTCAGGGATACTTAGCACCCAGCTCACTGCAGCTCATGTGATGAGGTCCTGGAAAGCTGAGAAAAATCTTGAGAGAAAGCTGCGATCCTAGAAAAACAAAAGCAGCATCTTCTGGGACATATCTATACCATGGAAAAGAGAATGGCACAGATATCCCTCACCCTGCAAAACCCCAATAAGTAAGCCCATATGACACAGAAAAGCTAAGCAAACGTATCAGCCTATGTCCAAGAGAAATCCAGTTATGTTTGTGCAGCTTTGTGCCCAGACCATGAAGCCCTGCCTCCCAGCATGACCAGATGGCTGAGAGTAGTCCACAACCACCAAAGCCTTTATGCACACTTGTTTTAATCACGCTGATGAGATAAGTTCTCCTCAGATTTTAAAGAGCTTCAAATTCATCTATATTTTCTGTATCTGCCACTTATATTTTCACATGACTATTCCCCCATGCCCTCCAAGGGCTAAATCCATTAAAATATGCAGATAGATTGAACTGATTCTCTGATATTTTATTTTCAAGGAGACTGCAATCCCAGGTCACCCTGTAGCCATGGATATTCTAGGTTACTGGTAAGCATAGTTTTATGTGATAATGAAGATACCTCTGTTTGTCCAGAGAGGCTCTCAAATAATGGAAATCAACACAGATCCTCATTCAATAAAATAGAAATTGTCACCATTTTGCTGTGCTTCCGCCAGAGCAACATATGGTAGCACAGCTGACAAATATAATCTTTTCCTTTTTTTTTTTTTCCATTTCACATGCACATTTCATTTTGCAGAATACTAAGACTTTACATAAATTGTCTGTTAACCCCTTGCAGTCAAAATATTCACTGCCTGGGCTGCCTTCAGCTTTTGAATGCTTGAAAGCTGCAGATAAAATGCAGTGAACAGTTTAGGCCTTCAGTATGCAGTCCACTTGCACCTTTCACTTGCACCTCTCATAAGGAAAATCTGCTCTTTTTAAACTTCTTCTCTACTCAAAGTTTCTTTTTAAAGTAAACAGTCTACTCTAGCTATATGAAAGCTTGCTGGTGTAATAAATTGATAATCAGCTTGATGCTTCTTTAGGTGGTTTTTAGCACCATAACCAAATCACACATGCCCAGGGACTTTACAGTGATGTGACTTGTTTACACTGGTTGAGCCAATTTAACTGAATACAACTGAACTTTCCATGGCCAGGTTGAGATACTTTATTTGTTAATCATATCCCTACCCAGATCAACTTCTCCCTCTTCTGGGTAGATAGACCCCAGTGCAATAACCTTTCTGGGGTTTGGTGGCCTCTTGTGTTGGGGGTTGCCTGCAAGGTGTCTTCTGCCTGGAGAAATCTCATGAGCTTTCCTAACTTTTCACCAAAGGTGATTAATTTTGTTCACTCCAGTTTTCAGCTGTTGTCCAGCTATCCAGACGATAAACTATGAAAGCTCCATTCATAATTCTTGGGGATACAAGCAGGACTGAGTTTAACAATGCCTCTGTGTTTTCACAGGGGGTTTTTGGCACTCAGTGATAAAAGGGCTGCAGAAGGTGTTCACACTGCCTCCCTAGTAGTGGCAATTTGCTTGTATAAATTAGCCTCAACTAATTTGCTTCCACTCCAAGTCACCCTCTGGAGGATCCTCTCTCTGCTGAACATGTAGGGTACCCAAAGAAACCAGTCCCTGATTTCTGTGTTTACAAGGAACCTAAATCCGAGCAAAATTAATGTTGTCCAACAAGGATGGCTCCATTCAGAAACATCAGTTGTGTATGGAGTACAACTTAAAAGACTCTGAAATGGAACAAATTGACTGTAAAGCAGAGGAGCTCACTGTAAGGTGAAGCTGCTGGTTGCAAGGAGGATTATTTACAAAGAATAAAGTTCCTCATTTGTTTAGTTTGAAATCAGATCGGTCTCAATGCAGTCAGCTTCCCTGTTGTATCTTTGCATATATACCCAATGCAATGTCTTGACAGAGAAAAGGCATAAATCACAGCCCTGACCACTTCTTAAACACATTTGTGTCTAATTTGTGCAGAACAGAAAAAGAAAAACCTGCTTCTCACAAATGTCACTTTCATTCTGGCAGTTTGCAAAAGCACACTCCAACAAACAGTTGCTTTTAAAGGCTGAGAGCACCTGCACAAGCTAAAAGGAAAGAGTGGAGGTTGAACCACAGAATTCTGACACACATGCTAAATATTCCACGATTAAAGGCTTGCTGCACAAGCTTTAAGGCTGCTAATCTGGAGTGCAACAAAGAATTGTGATGGAAACCCTACATAGGCAGCCCCGAGAGTTAAATGACTTAATCACTCTTCCAGATTAAGAAATGCTTTCCCCAATGCTCCGTAATAGTCAACAGCATAATCAGCACATCAAACTAGATGAGGACCTTTGGACTCACTCAGTGAATGTTCTTTCAAAGCATTGATACTCTGGGATATCTGAAAACCTGAGTTCCTGGTTCATTATCTGGGTTTTCAGCTGATAGGAGGTAAGTTTTGCCTGGAGTAAGAAGGACTCTGTTGCAGTAAGATACAGTCTTGCTAATGGCAAACAACATCAATGTATTAGACACTGTCTGAAAAGATTGCTTTTTAAGGGAAAGAAAATTGTTGCTGAGGCTTTTGATTTTCACTTTAATGCATGTTTTGGAACTTCCCATTTTGTTAGCCAACACATCATGGGCATTTGCTTACTCTTTATGTTGTCTGTTTCACAGACTGATACTTTCATATTATATATAAACAAACGATCAGATTCCATATCTATGAAAAACTGTATCATATTTTATTACATACTGTAAACAAAACCTTTGGGGAAAAGAGGCATATTATGTCTTTGACCAATAATTGCATTTTTCCAGATGTACGGTATGTTAGAAAACTGACACAAAAGATGTGAATTGAGTTAACGAGCCCTGCTGTATTTCTACCAAAATGGGCTGTTGGTTCATTTGAATAACTTTGACCTTTTTCGTTTATTGCCTTTCCAAAAAATAAAAAATAAAAAGAAATTTAAAAAAATACAACACACACAAAAAAAAATCCATAGCCAATCATTATGATGACCACAAGTCTACTCAGACACCTTGACAGCTGAATCACCATCTCACATCAAGAGATTTAGCCTTGGGCATCTGGCTGAGCTGACACACATTAGTTGGTCCTTTTTACACATTAAATGTCTTTACAGTTTTCATATTTCTCCTGTTTTTACACTCTGCAGCTCTGCTTTGTTGTAGAAGGGGAAGCTAAGATATATACTGCACAATGAACACCATTAACACCTTGCAATTCTTTTCTGTCTTTAAGATAAAACTAGTCACAAGGGGAATGTTTAGGTCTAAAAAATCATAACTACATGTACCATCTATTTAGGCAGGAATAGAACAAAAATAACAAACTGATAAAAGCCTAGAATTATAAAATTCACCAGAGACCTTTCTTTTTTATCACACTGCATGAAGGAAAAATGAAGGAAGGAAAAACAAAAAGGACATTTTGACCTCTGTACTTTGAATTCCCATGCTTTTGTTGCCTATTGTTCTAGAAGAACATTTTTTCCAACGACCCAGGAAAAATGCCTTTGGGACACAGAAAAATTCATATGTGGGCCTGGTTCAGCAACCTGACTCACTTCACGTGGGAATAGTCCCAACTGGTTTCATCTCCTAGCTATGACTTCAGTGATAGCCACTTCAGATGGTTTACTCATGCAAACAAGCATTATTCCAAGTGAGCAGAGACTGTAGACTGGAAATGTCCCTCCCTGAGCTATGGCCAAATGGAAGAGAAAATGGAGGGAGGCTGCACTGTGAGCACTGGGAGGCAGTTTTCAAGGCAAAGCTCAGGAGGAGACATTTTTTGATGCAGTCAGAAATCTACTTAGCAGTCTCTTTGCATTCTAAAATGTCTGGAAGGAAAATGTCATTTTCCCTACATTCTACCTCCTTGCCAAGATATGTGTATCACGAATAAGAAAGAAGAAAACATAGCAGACACAGATGAAAGAAAACACTAATGTACCAGTCTGGTCAGGCCACATTGCCTGACTGTAACAGTTCAGGTTCTTTTGCAGACGCCTTTGAAAAGGTTTTCCACTAAAACCCACACTTAATCCTTCCTTTTTCTTCAGTCTTCCCATTCACAGACATGTCTTTTGCAGTCAAAACTGGAGACTGCAAGCTGCAAAATGGTTGTGTTTTTTATTAACTGAATTAATTAACAAATATAAATACCAAGCATAAGGCTGGTAAATCTGTTTACCTGTGCTTCTTAATTTAGATAGTGGGCAAACTCCATTCTACTTCTTGATATTTAATATTTCATATTCAGCAGGGGGCTGGTACTGGATGATCTTTAAGGTCCCTTCCAACCCTGGCCACTCTATGATTCTATGAAATTACACAGCATGGCTGCATCTTGGGCTCTTTTTAGTACTTGGTTATGCACGAGTCAGGCAAAATATACTGGCTTGTGACTTTGACTAACACATGGACATATCTGGCAGGAGCCAGAATAACACTTTAGGTATTTTAGACCCTCAGTGTGCCAGGAAATTTCCAAACCAGCACTGGGGGTGCAGGAGAATTCCTTTGGGTTGCATCCACCCAGGCAGAAGGCTTTGTCTGAGGAACCACTGGCTTTTCTGTGAGCATGGGGAGAACCAGAGGAGTAGAGCTCCTGTGTGTAGCTGTAACATTTTAGCTTACAATGGGATCTTAAGTTTCCCTTGAAATGAAAGAAAGACATATGATGCTTTCCATTATCACTGGAGAAAAGCCTTAAAGAACTGCAAATGAGAGAGAGCAGGCAAGGAGAATGAAACACTGCACAGGATCAGTGGATTGAATCTTACATGCTGTACCTGTAAAATGTAGCTGAATGCTTTAAAATCGTGATTCAAAAAGTCAGGAATTGTCTTGATTCCAGAGGACAATTTATAATGATTCCTGACTCCCAATGAAAAAAAAAACCTACCAAAAAAAAACCCAAAAAAAAGCTAAGGGGATGAATAAAAGTTGTGACAGTGCACCAGAGAACTGTTAGATCATGAACAAAAGTAGCAGCACATCTATGGTAGGGCAGGAGGGAGAGCAGTACTCCAACTACTCATAATCCTGCTGAGTCATACAGGTTTAAAGCTGACAAATTGAATCAGTTCTCTGAAAAACAAACAAACAAACAAAACCCAAACAAAAAAACCAAAATAAAAAAACCCCACAAAGTTCAGCCTGTTCCAGTTTTGACTGTTCTTTTTAGATAAATGGAAAATATCTCCCTAATACAGCATTTCTCAAAACGAACAATATATTTTGCTTGACAGCATGATCACAAACTTACAAGATACTCAGTCCAGAGCAGGGAGAAACTGTCTTATTTTTCTAGCAAATGCTAGAATAGCATTAAATAGCAGAGCTATTTTCCAACTTGGTATGACTGCCAGAGAGAGCTCAGGGAAAATAAATATATATCGTGCAAAATAAGCCACACAGACAGCAGGAGAGAATTTTTCAGACACCTCTAGAATCTTCTTAAAATATTTAAAGTGAGAAGGGCGGAATTATCAGCCAAATCCAACTAGAAGAAATACGTGAGGCTTCACAAACAGCTGTGCCTGCACATTGTTTGTAACAACTTTGCTCCGCTTCGTGTACACCCAGGTGGTTCTTCCCCCCCGTTTATCACCTCTGCAATACTAAAAAGTCAATCAATGCCCACGGGTGAAAGCTCTGCAGGCACAGTTGCTTCAGCCTCAGCAGGAGAAGCTTCCCTGCTCGGCACTGCAGGGATTGCCACCAAGGGTAATTGAATTTCCATGCCTATTCAGCCCCGGGTCTGCACGCCGGCACTGCCAGCTCGGGTTTGCCTCTGCGGAGCGCTCCCCCAGGGCTGCTACCAGGGGACAACAGGGTGGTCCTCCTGCAGGACTGAGGAGCTTAACCAAGATAACCAAGGCACTGCAGAGAAGCTCTTTGCCAGATGTCATCTGACCATACACTGGCCATTGTTAACTTGGGCTCGATGCAAGCCCAAAGGATGCAGCTGAGGGGCTACGTGTTTATTTATTGGTTTCTGTGAACCATTCGCTTCTTTCTGTGCCAGTTGTTCCTGTGAATGTGCACACCCTGTTAGATTTTCTCTTCTATTTTCATTAACCTGCCAAAAGATAGTCTAGGAATCTGAAAGAGAGCTGTCATCAGGAGAGGCGAGTGATTCACACTCGGCTGTGATGTTTAAAGTTTAGCCTGGCAAATACATACTGTAACTGCTAAGGAAAAACATTCAGAGCAGATGAAAAGGGATGCCTTTTCTTCCCCCTTATCATCAAGCTGAAATATCCCCTTTTTGTAAAACAGTTGAGCTGTTAAGTTCTATGCTAAGGCACGTATGCACTTTGGAAAGGTAATTTGAAAGCGAGTTGAGCCATGACAAATAGGGACAGCTGGCCTAATTGAATCATTTGATCTAAGACAGCTCAACTTGGTTATCCTCACTGCAGCCCACATTGATATTAGCGAGTGAATCATTAGCCATGAAATCATGTCGACTTTCCCGATGCAGCGTTCTTGACATGACAGGGAACGCAGTCTGCCTTTCATTACAGCACCAATGAGTTCTTCAGTCTGTCATGAAGGGAGAGGAAAAAAAAAAAAAAAGTGCCTTGAAAACTTTTAGGCTCTATACCAGAATTTAATTTGCTGCTACATACATCAGAGAGCAGCCAAAGGGGGAAAGAGCCTTTCAGGGGCGTCCCAGGTTACCTGTTGTGCTCCCAGCGCTGCTCAGCCTCCTGCAGCAGGCACAGGCTGCTCGTGGGGCAATGGATCACCATTTAATGCCTATTTCCCTCTTCCCTATGGTTTATCTCCTTCTCTGGTGTCTGTGGGGACAAATGAGTTTGCAATGTTATATGCATCTGAACAGGCTATTTTTAGGAGTAACTACTTATGTCATAACTCTTGTGTGTATTAATTAATAGCAGGCTAGAGCTGCAACTTTTTGGGCTACAATTTTTATCTGTTCTAAATGCTAACTGGGCTGCTCCTTTCTAACTCATATTCCATCTACCACAGCACAAAGAAATCACCAGTTATTTCCCAAATATCCCCAAGATATTTAAAAAGATATATCATTCTTTAAAGTCCTTCCTTGATTTGCAGACTGATGGGCTCATCCAGCTGCCATTAAGTGTAATGGAAATTTTCCATGAGAACAGAGCAGAAGCCAGACCCCAGGCTCTTTTAACAGGCATAGGTGGTCAAAATTACCTGATGGTTTAGATCAGATTACTGGTGGCAGGACCAGGCAAACATAATTTGGGCAAAACTAGGAGCCTGATGAAATTTGGATAATGTCCAACTAAGGAAAAGAGCCAGAGCAGATTTTTTTGGGTGGTTTTTTTCTGTTTGTTTTTTGCAAGTCAGACAGACATGCCAGCTCTGGATAGGGACAAGATTCAGACCCTGGAAAACAGAACTACCATATCTTATCTTGCCAATAATGGTCTCAGTAGTATCTCTGTAATCTAGAAGGGAAAGAAGGAACAAAAATAAATAGGCATGGGGCAGGGTGTTTATATATCAAAATCAAGCAAACCTAAAGACAAAGCTAAACAAATTGCAAGCCTGACAAGATACCAGTGAGTCTGAAAATAGCCTAAAATTCTTATTTTCTTTGTGGGAGGTTCCTTATTAGGGGGTTTTCTTCCATTTAAAATATGAAAGATAGGTGCAAAGATTTCATTTAAAAATCTGTTACCCAGTAACAAGTAGCTATCAGTTTGGTAAGCAGAGCTTTTTCCATCCCAAATGTGGAGTTGCACTCTATGTCACGAAGGTTGGGAAGTGATCATTATTTACCAGAAGGGGAAAACCTTGCCAGCTCGCCTTCTGGAGAGATGGAAATGTAACAGCAGCAAATGGTTAGGAGCTAATCAACATAGAAATAAGATGTAGGGAAGGGGCACAGACTTTTTTTCAAAGAAATAAAATAGTGAGAAATTTTCAAGACATTGACACCAGTGCTCCTCTCAATTTTTGCATTAGAAAAACCAACTTTATTAGGATGGCAGACTTTCTGTTCAGTATAAATTACTGTAGAGGATCCCATGCTTAAGAAACTGATCTGACTGAGTTAGTGTCCTAACTGCTTGGTTATAATGGAGTAGTAACCCTTAATTGAGCTGTTTTGTTGGAATAACTACATAAATCATAGAGAAGGCAGCTATTTGCCTATTCTGATGATCAGACTAATTGCATGGGATGTGGGGAACCTGTGTTTAGACCTCCCCTGTTCCTGATAAACTATGTTTACACTTCTAATACCACTGTGGTGTTGCAGAGTATGTGTGGGGGCTGGGCACCTTGGCCCAGAAAGCTTTCCCAGTGCCAGACCTAAATTCATAAATCTTGCACTGCATTTGGCAATCCCAGGCTGCTCGCTGCGAATCTCAAGCCAGCTCAGACTGAGCAGGGATAACAGGAATCTCCATGCCATGACCCTCTGCATGCATAGAAGTAAGTTCAGCTGTATGGCCAAACCACTTCCTAGACATGTGTCATAAAAAGCATCCAGAAATGGAGCTACTACATGTCTCATAAGTGAGACATCCCATGCTTACCCATTCCTCTTGCTAGAAAGATTTACTCGATCCAGAGAGTGAATCTCAGCTGTGTAATAGCTTGATGACTGTTGCTGGATTTTCCCCAGTCTTTTAAATCAAGATGAAGACATCTTTCATTATTTTCCTATCTAGGTGGAAAAAATAAGTCTGAGAAAAGCTTTTAAGTTATGTGTTTTCTAAATAGTTCGTTGTTCTGAGGTGGAAGAAAACCAGCAGATATCAGCTAAGTTTTTGAAAAGGGATTACTTCAACCTTTGCAAGCCAGAGGTCTAGGGAGATACCACTCTCCTGCCATTTCTCATGCTTTCTACCAACTGATTAGCTGATGTGGCATATTTGTTTAGGATGTTAGTTTGTCTGCAAGAAAGGCACAATGATTATATGTAGGTCAGCCCAAATGTGTGTCAATGAAACTTTCATAGCATCATATTCTTGCATTCAGTATGTGTCAACATGCCACAGAAAAACTGGTTCAGAAAGATTTTATTAGTTCTGAAGTTTTTCATTAGCTGTGTATACGTGCATGTCTGTAAAAGATGTCAGATTCTCACATTTCCTAGGGAGAGGTAAACATATATATTTCAGAAATTTCTAGAATGGGCTCAGATTCTTCAAAACATCAGGAAAGTGACAGTCACTCTCCTGAGCTCTCCCAAAGCAACCCATGCACAAGCCTTTTACATTTGGAAAGTAGATTTCCTGAATTTCTAAAACCCAGATCAAGACCATTTTTTGACTTTGGACAGTTCAGCTGGTAGTAAGCCTTAATTCATGAAAACACTTTTTCCCACTCTGAGCTGTGGTAGAGTTTTTTAGTCTATGCAGCCAAATGCAATGAAGAATATTCCTCTGACATCTTTTTCAGACTGGGTGCTGAAGGAACTGGAATTTGTGTTGGTAAATGGTGAATGAGATGACTGTCTGAGTAGATCGTGTCTCTGTCATGCACATAAAAAGTTTTGTGGCAGCCTGAACACATACATGCATCTTCATAACACAGATGTAAAAATACACAGATGTATTTTTACTGTAAGGGTGACAGAGCCCTGGAACAGGCTGCCCAGGGGGGTCGTGGAGTCCCCTTCACTGGAGACATTCAAAACCCACTTGGACACGTTCCTGCACGATGTACTCTAGGTGGCCCTGCTCTGGCAGGGGGGGTTGGACTAGATGATCTTTCGAGGTCCCTTCCAACCCCAAGGATTCTATGATTCTATGATCTCTCATTGCTGCCAAGTCCAAGCATTAAAGACCCAGTCATAAGGCTGGCTAAAATTTAATAAATTTCATGCATGTTTAAAAATATATTTGACTACATTGAGTAAAGGTGCTCAACTTTCACATGAATGAAATGAGCTAATTACCATTGACTTTTTTGCAAATCTGGTCTTTGGAAACCAGCTCCATCAATCCAGCTCAGTCAGCTAAGCTCCTGCTGATTTTTCAGCAATGTAGAAGTGGAAAATATACAGTGGTAGAGTAGGCTGTTCACTTCGTGCATGTGTTGTGGAACTTTTCTGATTTCATATTCATAATGCTTTATAAGATTCCGTTTTTTTTCTTTTTTTTCCACCAAAAAGTACTGCAAAACATCAACCATTATTTTTCTGCACCTTTCTGCCCACTTTCTACTAACTTTCTGATTTTTAAAGGGTAGTTGAAGAATGCTCTCAACAAATATACACAGCTTCAGTTTCTTGATGCTTACAAGCAGCCACAAACTCAGTGAATTTTGGGGATCTGCTTCAAAAACAAACACGTTTCAAATTTACAGAGATAACGTTGGCCCTGATTTCTTCCTCTCTCCAATTTTCCTCTAACTTAAAGATGCAAGGTTTTTCTAGTACTTAAGAAAAGTGAATGTTTGTTGTCTTGGAAGAGTTTGATTTAGTAGCTTGTTTCAGCATGAACCACAGTAATGTAATGCTTTTATTCACTGATGAATTTGAGCAGTACAGCGTTAATCACTCTCTCTACCGTATGCCACCTGAATAATCAACAAACCCCAATGATACATGTTCCTAGATCTTGTAGAGGGCCATTTATCACTGATGCACAGCCTGTTTATTCTTGACATGTCTTATTTGTGCAGAATAAGCAGGGGATTTACTGCATAAATAATGCTAGGTGGGTATCGTTTAAACCAAAATAGAAGGCTATCATGTAGAAGTTTGACCCTATTCAGAACCACGTATGTCTGAGAGAGGTAGAAAAGGTGCTAAAGTGGTAATGCTACAAATACATAGAAAAACAGAAAGAAATTATCATAGAAATACATTTCATTTACTTACAACTTTTAAGAATATTCTGGTGAACTCTTCAGGGTGGGTCCTACTACTCATGTTGGTCATCAAAGTTCTGATGTTGATAATCTCAGCTGTAGCTTGGGAGAAAGCCTCAGCCTCAGTGTTTGTGGGTTTGTTTGTTTTCTGTAATGCCATTTGCATATCTTCACCCAAGTGTTTAAAGATGTTTTTCTCTTCACACAGTTTTAGATGGTGTCAGGTGCCAAATGACAGGACAGGGGCTGAAGTGACAGTGACACTGCTCCCCAAGCTGAGCGTGCAGCCATACAGCCCCAGTGCTGGCCACATCTCCAGCCTCCTCCAACATACATCACAGCAGATGCAGGATCTTACACACTGCAGGTTGTGTCATTTCTTAATCTCCTGTTGGGTTTATGTTCCAGCCTGCAAACTGGTAACAGCAGTGACAACCTAGCTCCAATCTCCTAAAGATTTAAAATTGCATTTCAAGAAGAAATGAGCCAAGAGGTAACAGTGTCTGTCTTAATACTGAAAACCAGCAAGAGAGAATTATGAAGCTCTAGCAAAGTAGCACAAATCAGGTACATTTAGCCAGTTTTACATGCAAGACTGGAATCAACCTGTCCAGTAACACGGACTATTTGATTATACAAAGGTGACCCATCACACAAAGATGTGACAAAGGCACAAAATGGCAAAACACAGACAAATATTGAATAACACATGTCACCAAAACACCTCTAAGCAGTCTCACTCAGGCACTGCCATGCTTGAGACAAAAATTAAATATCTGGTAATCCCTCAGGGACAGTCTAGCAGCTGTGACTCTCACACTTCTCTATGTCATGTATTTTCTGAGGTGAAATCTTGATCAAAACATCAACCTTTTTGTGTCTGAATCATGATGTAAACCTACTAAGGTTACATGCAGTTACCAAAAAGACAGAACTATGGGAAGATAACCAGCATTTAGAGGACAGCACAGTACTTCAGAGTTTTGCTGGAAATGTCCTTCAAATGGTCTTGAAGAAGTCTTTCCACAAGCTCTGTAGCTCAGCCTGGGACAAAGTAGTTCATCCTGCCACAGATAAACAACTTTATTTAGAAATTTGAGGGCTATTAAACAAGGTGAATTTCCCCAGTGAATCAGCACAAATTTATTAATCCAGGTGTTACTCTAATTGTGATTCATTGGGGATAGGAACTCTGTTCAATGGTCCTCAAACTTACACTTCCATTTAGTGCTGTGCTGCAAACACAGGACTGGGAGTTGCAAGCTGGCTTAAAACCCTGTATATTTCCTTATATTCTGCCATTATTTGTACTTAACTGTGTTAGCAATTATGTTTCTATTTTTCCAGTTATAAAGAGGCAGTTCACAGGCAGGTTTGCCTCTCTACTCTCTTATACCTGCAGTATTATACTTTTTTCCATCCCTAAAACATTACTTATAAGGAGGAAAATCAGCACCTGATTACAAAACGGTATTGGGAGAGACCTCAGCCAGTCAGTGCAGATTTTACTATCATAGACAAATGTGTAACTTTAAGCTTTCACAAACTAATCCCACTCCACTCAAAAAACACATTTAGTGGAAGATGAAAAAAAACCAACAGCTTTGCACTAAGTAATTTGCCCAAGTTTCCATATACATCTTTCTCCCCCAGCGTTACCTCATTCTAATCTTCATCTTCTTCTTTTCAACAGTCTTTTTCTCCCTACACTTTTCTGCCATTCCACAGGAGATGGACCACAGGGTAGCTTCTTTCAAAATCTTCTTAAAATGCCACTCTAGATCAATGAACCTGCACAGACACAGCCACCACACCCCATAGAGTGGGACCAGATAACACAGAACATGGTTGCTCAGTGTGACATTGCTGCATATCTGTGCAATGCCAAGTGATTGTCTTATTTTCCACATGAAGTTGTGCATGTAGAAGCAGCAATGATGCTCAAGGTAAAAGTGAGTGGATCTGTCCCTGCATACACACACTGAGTCTCCTCTGGAGACATTCAAAACCCACCTGGACATGTTCATTTGTGACACACACAAAGTGGTCCTGCTCCAGCAAGAGGGTTGGACTCAACAGTCTCTTAAGGTCCTTTCCAACCCCTAACACTCTGTGATTTCTCTGATTTCCATTATTTCTGTGAGTGATATTTAAACTGAATTAAAAACAGTGGAGAGTAAGATGTATGTGACAGTTGTGCTCCATTTCCATCATCTATAAAATGCTACAGAGAGCTACAGCACCATGGCAGTGTCAAGTTATCACCCAGTGGGACACAAGAATTTACCTAATGGGCTGCAGGTATCTGTCCACTGAATAAACAGATATAGTCATGCAAGTGGCCTCTCAGTCATCCACCATCCATTTACTACCCAAGCTCCGTGTGGCTATGGGGTTAATTTTGTTTTCTGAAATCTTTAAACAAGGAAACAACTGTGTCTGGAACAAGTGTGAATTAAAGAGAGACAGAGATTTAACATCAGTGTGTTAAGGATAACAGACTATCCCGTTTTCTAATGCCACCTTTTACTCTACACAAATCTGTTCAGTGTAATTGTAACGTGCTTCTGGATATTGAGACTATGCTTCCAGATGCAGAGGTTTTGGCTTCCCAGTCCAAATTCCCCTGGTTGAGACGGGAAGTTTATTTCAGTATTATACCTGTCAGTCTCAATGACTCATCTATATTGCTTAAATGAGACGCCTGGGAAGTTTATTCAGAGTAGAGATACACCTATACAGTTTCAAGTCTACAAACAAGGCAAGGAAAACTAGTGATCTCTGATGAAATAACCACATGATTCTAAACTGAAGAAAATTCCATATTGATGTGCTGAGCTCAGTATGCAATGAGGGACTTGCAGCTCTCTGCATTTTCAAGCAGGTTAACACTTTCAGATTGTAGCTTTCCTTGTACTTGCTTTCAAGCTGCTATCCCACATCATGAATATAGTGAACTTTATCTTCTCCTTGCTAGAATCTTCTCCAAAGATATAAACCCTCACTTAAACTCTCCAGTTTACAAAAAAACCCAGAAAAACCCAAACAAACAAAAACGAACAAAAACAAGCAAACAAAACATCCAAACAAAAAACCCTAGCTGGTATGAATTATCAGATTGAAACTGACACACTTTGAAAATTATTATAAATCATATTTAATATAGTTCATTATTTATCATCAAAAAAAGTAAAAATCATGGAATTGTTTCTTTCCTTTAATGGCACCAAAGATCACAAGTGATAAGGATTCATTCCACATCTTTTCAGAGGACAAAGAATAATCCATTACATTCTGCTGCTGTGATTAGAGAGTGACAAAAGCACCCGGGCTAGAATGAGAAACACAAAATATTCACCAAAGTTGACCACAACCTCCCAAAAACAAGCACAGAAGTGAAGCCAGCTACCCACCACCTGCTCTGAATTTTGTCCAGCTGTAAGGCACCGGTTGTCTGCCCACCCATACCAGCCGTATAAGGATGAAACAAGAAAAGCCAAAGTTGGGGAAAAATTGGGGAGGAAGCTGCATGGTGGGACAGGAGATCTGTGTGTTTGAGCACATGCTGTTAACCACTGACCCAAAGCATTTCTGTGGTCATCGTTGTCATCTCTCAGTCAGCCATCTCCCCTTTGCCAGAAGATTGGTGGCTTCAGGCTCCTGCTGATAACCACTTCATATCTCATGCTTAGCCAAAAAAAAAAAAAAAAAAGGTCCTCAAGGTCCTCTCTTACCTCCTGGAAGAGTTTTGGGTTTTGGTTTTGATTTGGTAGACCCCACCCAGATTTGCAAAACAGGACTACAGAAGTCCAGCCCACAGTCATAGCCTCACTGATTCCATCAGATTAAAAAAAAAAAAAAAGATCATAGTGATGATGATGACTTATGATAAAGAATAAGAAAAATGGCAGCTTGGAGTTTTATACATCAATGGACGACATTTGAAGTGTAGTCTCCAAGCTCATATATAAAATTAAAAGCCAGAGGGCCTAAACAGAGAAAAAGACATATGATTTATCTATAATGCAAGGTTACTTTTTTGTTTTCATACAAAATCCCCAAAATCCTCATTGTAGATTTTTTAAAAAGTGGCAGTTTCTGCTGATATAATTTTCTGTGCATGGGGAAATGAATAGGACTTCATCTGAAGTTGTTTTTTAGTTGTATCTTTTTATGAATTTGTGTGGAACAGCCCACAGACAGAATTGGTTGTATGTTCATAGGATACTGCAAGTTTGTCTATCAGTGAAACTCTAATTGAAAATTCTTTATATGATATTAACTACTAAAGAAACTCTCATTTAGCTTCTTCCACTTTCTGTCATGAAAAGAAATTCCAGAAATGTTTCATGCACCTATGCCATTCTTTTATAGTATTAGTATAAATATTGGAAATTAAGGAAAAACTCGGTAGTTTTCCTTGTCACATGCCCTGTAATCTACTGGATAATAAGTGAATGAGGATATTCACTTCCATTTTGAACAAAAGCCAGATTCTAATCACACATTCCTGCAAAATTTTGGAAGTATTTCCCTTTTCTTAGCCACATAGTTCCTTTAGCAAGTTAAGCTAGTTTTACAACATTTTAGGTTGCTCCTAAGGATTAGTGTCAGACCAAGAGTGGAAAAGCCCTGCTTTCCCTTAGGTGTAAAGAAAAGAAAGTGGAAGAAATTCATGTTATTTTGAACATTTTCACCACAGCTAAGGTAGAAAGTTTGATGCCACTGTGATTGCTGTATTACTAATGACTCACAGCAACTCACAATTTTTTTGTTATGCTACTTAAAGTTAAAAAAGGTTTCATTTCCTAATCAAACTCACTATCACTGCAGAAGCTGAACAGCAACAGCTCTGTTGAAATATCAGGCAAATAAGGTTTAACATCCTAAAACTTGAGAACTTCATTAAGTGTTAATTTAATATGTGGGTTGGATTTTTTTCCAGATTAATTTCAGAGTACTTTGCATATAGGTATTTGTGCAATTCAAGTACTATCTTTCCTTTCTGTCAGTTCTATTATCTGATGGACAGTGGAAAGAAGAAAATGTATAGGGAAGATGTACAGTGATAAAGTAAGCTGAGGAAGATTTAATTACAGACTATTATTACATATTTTGCCCCTGCAAGCATGAAAAGGCATAAAAGTAACATAAATTTGCTAATGCTTAGAGTGATGGAAGATACTGGAACATCTTAGATAAATAAAGTGGGCCATTTGAAGTGGCAGAGCAAGGCACGTGGCTGTTATTAATGCTCCTGCACTCGCCGCTTAAGTTTAAAAATGGTTTGACAATGGAGCATACTTTATGCACATCTAATGAATTGAATATTTCTACTAGCACAGTTAAAAATACATAAGAAATTTCAGAAAGTGGGTTTATGGGTGTCTGAGGGAAATCACCACAGATGGGTATGGGAATTCTGAACTGCTGTGAAAATTGCTAGCACTTGCAAAATGCTAGCTGAAGGAAAACAGAAGAATATTCTTGCTGCTCCCAGCATAATCATTTATTTATCAGGGACGTGCCATTTATGTTTGGAACTTCTTCATATGTTTCCAGTAGAGTATGTTTACTGGGAGAAGTTAGCATGAAGCAAGTCAGGGATAAATATATAATACAGTAAGGTTCAGATCCACAGTCGTACTAATTATTTGTTTTGGGGATCTGTAAGTCTGACCTCTGTATTGTGGCTTGGATTTCCATTGGTAGCAATAAAAACCCCAATTATTGGAAGGTTGTCTTCCAATATACATCACATACCTCCTTGCATGTTCATAAAATGCTACCCATTATATTACTGCCAGATATTGTTGGCCTTCTGGAACTCATTCAGCACTTCATATCCCATAACAAGTAAATGACATGTTACTGACATATGTCACAGAAATGCTAAATGGACAAAACCTACAAAATTAGTGCTACACTGTACCCACTGGAGGTGTCAAGTATGGTCATCCTGCTCTCCTGAGCTTTCAAGAAGAATCTGGGTGTGATGGTGATCCCCCATGCTTGGATGTCACCACTCAGTTCTTCTCCAGAATCTTCTAGACCAGAGCATGAGAGAGCACAGCAGTGGCAGCCCAGAGAGCCATGCCATCACTTCTATGTCAGGATTCTTCAGATGTAGTCCCTAGGGCACAAGGAAGAGCTCTGTGAAGAGAAGAGAGACAATATGGTTTGCCCCTTAAGAGGAGCCAGCCATGTGTGATGGGGACAATGGCTTAAGTCACTGACTGCCAAAAAAACATTGTTTTGCTTGGAGGCCACAGGAGAGAAGCATAAAGCAAAAATCATTAAATAGCTAAAGCAAGGCAGTAGCTACCACAAAACAATCTGCAGAAAATGGCAATTCACAATAAATCATTCTTATCATCACACCCTAAGTGCTATCTCATCATAGCTCACAAAATAAAACATTTTCAGCCTGAGTAATAATAAAACAAACAGTGAAATCATACCACAATATTGACAAAATGTAAGATAATCAACAAACTATTAGAATGGGCCTGTTGACTCAAGCAAATGGAATGTAGTAGAACAGCTGTTCACTTTATCCTGCCCATAAAGGAAAACCTTGGTGACTCACTGAGGGCTTTATGAATTACCAGCCTTTTTTTCACCCTCCCTGGTATAAGTAGAATTTTGTATCCCTGTCTCTTGTGTTGGGCTTAACACCCATCTCAGCTCTGCTGCCATAGCAAGTGCTATGAAACACTCACCACCTTCAACAAGGAAACAAGATTAGAAAATCACTAATCTATTTTCAAAATTGTTAACAACAAGGTAAGTGATTTAGTTTCCACCAATGGGCAGAAAAGAGCCCAAGAGCTTTTGGGGGCCTTTTCAGTTTCCACATCAAAATGTAAAGAGATCCAATGGGAGCAGAAATGACATTCCATTGACTGATGCCAGAAAATATTCTTATTTGGGCTTTCAGGAAGATGCTATGGTAAGAAGCATGACTTAGAGGAAACTATAGTCAACTCTAGATCATTGCAGTTATCTCAATCATCTCAATCATATTATTTCACTCTTCAGGAACTTGAAATTATAGAGATGTAGAGCAAAAAAAAAAAAAGAGTAAGGGCACTCCCTAGGAACTGAAAACTTTCTAGAGCTTTTTAGTGTTGAGTCATGGCATGGTGCAAAGATATGTATTATTTTTTAAAAATAAATAAATTTTAAAAAGTTGTTTTTATGATTGGTTTCACTACTAAAATGACATTTATTATGCTGTGCATGAAAGCACTCAAATAATCTCTAAGACGTTGCATAGTAAAATAGAATATATCTAAATTGCTCCATCATTGCAATTATAAAAAACTACTCAAGGCTGGAAAGTTAAAATAGGGGAATACATTTACATAAGCATGACTGAATTTGGTTTTGGTGGCTGATACTGGATAACACAGCAAAGATCAAGCCCCAGAAAAGACAAGGACCTAGCCCTACCTTTTGAGACTGCTGCTTTAAAATGTAGCCCAACAGCTCTCATGGGGAGCTGTGAAGCTGAATTTAGCATTTTAAAAATAAAGGGAGAAGGTAAGAGACAAAAAGGAACAAAACTCATAAAAAAAGAGTGACTGTAGAGGGAGAAAATTCTGCTGGTATAGGAGGGACCAAAAGATCCTGAAAACCCAATGAGAACAAAAAAGCTCAAACAATTAACAAATACGAAAAGGAAAATATTTTGTAAGTATTTTTAATAACAAATGTAACATTTATAAATTTCCTTGTTCAACATGTGCAAACAACACACTGATGAGCAGCAGCACTTATGCTAAGCTTCTGTAAAAGTGAGGTGAGACCGGGTGGGATGCTATGTCCTCTCCAGAGCCACACCACTGTGACCATGGCTGTGATCTGTCTGCTTCCAAAACCACCTCTAAATAGCCAGTCTGAGCTAACAAAACTTATTTCTCTGGAAAACAGAGGTTCATTTCCAAGAGGTGATTCCCAAGAGGTGGGGAGGCCAGGCAGAGCTCCACCACCACTGGAGCCGGGTGGCCGATGGGGACACCACCGGTGGCTGTCCGGGAGCATCCGTCTGACAGTTGCTAAGAGACAGCCCATGCCAGCATGGCTTGAACAGGAGCCAGCCAAAACGGCAGGGATGCAGGAGGGAACGGCTCACACCCAGAAAACCAGCTCCTGGCATCTTTTTCCTCAGCTCCCACCGGCTCCTTAGAGTGGTGAGAGTCGCTTCGGATTGGGGAGGACTTTGGGAGAGTGACGGCTGCTTTGCCAGCTCTCCCCGGTCCTGCTTTATGGCATTTATTGATAATAGCAATGTGTTAACTACAGGAGGCTCGCTGGTGGATTGTGAATCCATCAGGAAGGAACACACTGTGGTACAAAATGTTCCCCTCGCACCAACGTGTCCCCACCCACCTATTTTCCTCCCGTTTGAATTACTTTCCATTTCTCTCCCAATATTGCCTCTTCTCATTCATGTTTGACAGGGAACCAGAGCTGGTCAGACAGCAGAATGGATCCTCCAGACAAAAGCTTCAAGTTCAGGTCCCCACTAGCTCTCTCATGAGAGAGCACTAGGAAACAGTCAGGCAGCTCTGAAAATAACCATGAAACTCCAGAAATCTTTGGAGTTTCAGCTCAAAGCTGGTCCCAAAAGATAAACTAGAAACTTTTAACTTCAACAGTTTCAGGCATGCCAACAGTGAGAACTCTGCTTTGTCCACTTTGTTCAGCAGACACATCCACATAGCCCTGATTAGTTACAGGAGAAGCATTAACATCGGTCCCTTGCAAAGACCTTTCCAATTGCTGCAGTCAGAGATTGTATCTGAGTGTTTTTTACACTCTTAAAAAAGAATTTTTAAACTCAGAGTCAGATTTCTGCCCCAGACTAGAAGACAAAAGACTCTTCCTTCATTGAATACAAATCCTTGAGCAGCTTTTTAGAAGCAGCTTTTTAGAAGCAACAATGGCCTCTACAAGGTGCGCAGAAAAGAGGATTTAAAAACAGGATAAAAGCAGAATTAAAAGTGTTACACAAAACTGATATATTTTTTTTCCTGAACAACCGTTCTGTTTTCTGAACACCCTTTTCCTACCCAGATGTTACCAGCAGTGATGGCTCTGCAAAAGACTCAGGTACAGCCCACCATGCCACATCCTAGCAGCTAGGAAACAGGGTGGAAGGAAAGGTCTCCTCCCACCCTGGATTCAACAAAAGCACAGTGAAATTTCACATCTTTCCATTTTCCACTGGGAACAGTATTAGATGTAGTCAACTTGCATTGATGACTGGGGAAACAAAAGGTTTCAGCACTCAGAAGTCAAATGTGAGTTGATTTCTGAATGCTGCCCTAAAGCTGCTGGCAGGATACTGAACTTCTTGCTTCCATCTTTTGTCAGGTCTCTTCTAAACAGTATTGGAGTCACCCTGGAAGAACACAGATGAGGCACTCCATAGGAGTGCTTATGTTCAATTGCATCAGTCTGCCTCTCAAAAACCAGCAAACAAAACATTTAAACATTTAGCCTCCTACTTGAATTAAAAAAAAAAAAAAAAAAAAAGGACACTTAAAGCACACTTGCAGAGTGCCTACAGCAAAATACCTGTTTGGAAGACAAATTATAAAAGAGCAAAAGGAGATTTTCCCTTTATTTATAGTAAAAGAAATCTTTTTAAATTTTTGTCTACCATTCAATAAATTTTTTGCTGTTGATCAAATAACGTCTTTGGGATTTTCCCCCACCATTATTAAATATTCTGCAATAACTACATTCTTCTAGGATGTTATATGCTCAAATGCAGCACACAAAACGTAACACAGAGAGTCTTAAAACAAAAAATAATAGATATTCCATTAACAAAGCTCAATTAACATATCTGTATAATCATACACCATTCATATGAGACTATCCAAAGTAAGGCTTCCTAGGAAACTCATCTTTCACTCACATACATCATCAATTTTTAGACTGCTTAAAACCCTGCAAAATAGAAGTTGTAAGAGCCTTAATAGGTATTTTTAGTAGTTTAATAAAATGTATTTTGAGGGTCACATACCATCTTATAAAATCAAATCTTAAGAACATAAACTAGAGGTCCATGCCTGCAATCTTTTGTAATAGCAGTCCCACTGAGATAAATGAAATGTTACAGTGACAGTAAGAAGACAGAACAAACTGCTCATATACTATGAAGTCTTGTCCTGAACACACATTATTTTCTAGCTTTATAGGGACACAATCCTTAATTCACTCTTGGTTTGGCAACTTTCACCAGTGAGGAGAGTTCCTGACAAAAACACAGTGGCAGGCTTATTTCTGAATTCACTGGTTTTTGTCAGTTTTTGTTACAATATTAAAATTATTCAAATCTGGGGGTAGTTTTCCTATGAAGCAGACAGGCTATTGACACTGTGTGACATGGGTGACTGGGGGAGATTTTGCATGTCACAACCTATTTGTGCTTTGATTGTTCTACCTATGGATAGATCTGTTTTTAAAAGCTTCAGTTTATACTGTGTTCCTGCAGGCCATCTCTTTTAGTTGATGAAGCAAATAATGGGTTTTTTTGTTTTGTTTTAACACAGCTTTTAAGGGATTCTCAGCGAGTGAGTGATGAGGGGTTCAGAGTTTCTTTTTGAAGTTGTACAGAATTACCAACTAATGAGTTGATTTCTTTGATGAGTCTTTTATAGTTGGTTGCAGCTGGACAAGAATCAACCACAAAGGGATCTTGATTTTGTTCATTGTTAATTCCAGCTCAACAGATGAAGCCTGGCTATCATTGTAACCTTCACAGTTTGCCTTTGTATTATGTGAAGGATATGTGTATTATGTGTACTCAATTAACAACCTGATTAGCAAGTTCCTGCATTCTTCAAGTAGTTTTCTTTATTGCTGCCAACGTATCAGGTCCTTCAAGCAGAATTATAAAACCTTATGGCAATGCCATGATTTAGAATGATAATATTTAAGATACTGAAGCACACAGGCCAGCAGAGGAAGTTAGCAGTGAACTTTAGAAAGACATTAAGAATCACAAAGATATGGAAAGAATTATTTAATTCCAAGTTCCATCAGAATTCATCATTTTTTCCTCTTTTGTAGAAAAGTGGTGTGAAATGAGGAGGTTTTTAGTTTTGCCAATTTCATTCAAATTCTCAAAATCTTACAGAAATAAGCCAGACAAGATACAGCTTGGCAAAAGGCCCAGGTGTCCTGGACTATGGTGCAAGTTTAAATCCTGCTCTGGACTTGAAACTGGTATTGCTGGCTGCTTCACCACAAAGAGAGGTCACAACCATTTTGAGCCCTCTTCTCCTGTCTGAAGCCTGGAAGCAGGAAGTCGGACCAAATGAGGAATGATGCAGCAGTGGCTGATCTCAACATGGTTTAGAGCTTTACTTCATATTTATTTGTTTGTCTGTTTGTTTTTAAATAAGAGTAAACATCAGAATAATGAATAACATTTGGTTGATGATTAAAAATGTTGTCAGATTTGTGCCTAGAGGAGGTACACTTGTTTTTAGTCAGATTGGATATGCATGAAAATATCCTGTTCCATCTTATAATTGCATCTAGCCCCAGATAAAAGCAGAACCAAATGGTGATTATGACTTTTTAAAACATAGTTTTTAGTAGTAGTTATCCTGTTACAAAGAGAGGAAGATAAAAAAGACAAAGCATGGGGGTGAAATCCATTGCATTTACAACTACATTTAGAATGATGTTTATTGACATTGTTTGGTTTTTTTCTATATCATATGTAGCAGGTACAAACCATTCCATTTCACCCTCCAGATTATCTGAAAGGGAAAGTCTTGCATTCATTTAACTCTACAAATATTCAGAAGCTCACTTCCATAAAATAACACATAAGTATGAAACTTTTCCCAATTCCCCTTATAGCATCCTGTCATGTTCCCATAGCACATTATGAGACACCCCTGCTACCTAAAAGTACAAAATTTGCAAAATTTTAAATACAGCACAATGAAAGCAGCCTCTCCCTCCTTTCTGTCCTATGGAACAGGTCCTTGAGATATGACACTAGACTGGACCCTGCTTGCTTCAGAGGATGCTGTATTCCCTGGAGAAACATGAAATGACAGTCTTTCTAGAAATATAAAGGTGAAAAGAAATCATAGTTTCTCAAGGAATCGCTAGCACTTTTATTACTCCTTCTAAAGGTTTATATAATGCTTTGCACTTGAATAGCACTCTACTCAGTGATCCCAAAATACTTTGTAGTAGTAGATTTCACTTTTTGACAGCCCAACGAGATAGGCAAATAACACCATCTCCTTTTATATAAATTGGTCAGTGAATCTGAGAAAGTTAAGCACCTAATTCAAAGCCCATTAAGGCAAATGAAAAGACTCCCAGCAGGCTTTTGGTCAGTTGTTAATGAGACATCTCAGGTCATACAAAACATTTGTGACAGAGAGCAGAACTCATGTCCTTATTCCAATTCATGTGTCTTAGGTAGACATCATCCACCTTCCATATAAAAAAAAGATCTTTCAAAGGGCACATTTGTGTCTGTCATCCTCATAGAGGAGTGTCAAACCTGTAAGGTGATATTACATGGATTAAAGAAATAGCTACACAGCAGAAGATCCCAGGTGGGCAGAGGGAGGTCTGGCAATGAACAGCACAGTTCCAGGAAATTAAGGCCATATTTCAGACCAAAGTGACCCAAGTGTGTGCTACCATTTTTATAAGCACAGGAAATTTTCACCAACTGAAGCATGGAGAACTAAGAGGAGGAATAAGAGGAGGAATAATAACCTGATGGGAGGGGGCAAAGAAGACATAGCCAGACACTTCTCAGAGACTTCCAGTAATAGGACATGAGGAGATGAACACAAACTGAAATACAATAAATTCTGTTTAAACACAAGAAAAAAATGTTTTGGGTTTTTTTGGTTGGTTGGTTGGTTGGTTTTGTTTTTCCTGTAAGGATGGCCTAACACTGGAACAGGTTGCTCAGAGAGGCTCTGGAGTCTCCATTCTTGGAGATGTTTGACACCCTATTGGACACCATCCTGGGCAACCTGCTCAGGCTGACCAGACTTGTGCAAGGTGATCAGACTAGATGGACTCCATAACTAAAATTACTGTCAGAGGATACAGTGGTAGCTGAGACAGGAGAAAGCCTCCTGGGCTGCTCAGAATGTCAGTACTCTCTGCAATAGCAGAAAGCCTCACTATCAATTTATGACCACAGGAAGTTGTAAAGAAAATGCTTTGTCTTCTGCTGGCCTCTAAGCTCCCTCTGCACCTGATATTGCTCCTCCAGGTCTCATTCCAGTATCCAGGACACTGCTGGGACTGCTGGGGAGCAGTGGGCATGCAGAGGTACCAGAGTACTGCAGTTTAGAAATGCTGTAGTTTAGAGATCCACCATACCTTGAGCAATAAATGCATTGCTCACATCCAGCAACAGTGAAATAACTCTTCATTCAGCACCTTTTAAAAAAGCATTAAAAATGGACAGAATGGACAGCTCTATTTTAAAGAATCATTTAAGAGACAGGTAAAGAGCTGGGTAAAGAGACAGGCACAGAGACACTGGTCACTGTAATGATTCTTAAGACACATATCTGACACAAGCATGTACATCAGTTCAATTCCTACCTCTGTTATCTCTTGGCTGGTACCAAACACAAGGGCTGCTGGCTTTACAGGAAACACAACAGGGCTTGAGGTAATTGACCCCATCAGAGGACAACTGCAGTAATGACAATTCGGGATTTCATGCCCAGTGTGTCTATGCCCCTCTCTTGAAGCTTAAGTCTTCTTCCTAGATGTATCCCTTAATTTCCTGAACCAAACATATGTGCTCAGTAGAAGAAGAATCTTTCATTTTCTTCAGTGTCTGATTAAAGTTTATGTTCATCAGCATATAGGTTAACAAACATAATCTACATTTATAATTCTCTATCCAACATAATACAACAAGAAAACATCAATGTTGTGTTTTATTTGTGGAGAGATTTACAAAGCATATATTTATAAAGAATAAACTCTGAAAAAGAACAAATTCTCCTGACATAGTATCTCCTCAGCTTTTAGATATATTCTTAAGCTTAGGAGAAATAACTTACTAAAAATATAACTAATTGATATACTTGTCTATATAAAACTAACTAAAGCCGTCCTACAGAAGCCAGGTCTTTGAAAGTCATGCCCCCACCCCTTACACGCATTTTAGTCACCACAATCCCATACTGAGTGCAAAAGGTAGAGTTAAGCAACACATTTTCCTGAAATGGCAATGAAGTGCAGCCAAAATAGAGATAATTATTTTAATTAATGGTAATGATTTTAACGGTTGAACATTTTAACTAATTAATTATGATTGATTGCTTGTTACTAATCAGGAATGTGATTCAAAGTTCTAATTGAAAACCTGAGAGCAACGGGCACTAAACTATGATATACTTGTGCTGAGAGAACAGGCATTTATTTTTGATACGAAACCCTTCAAACTAAAATTTATTCTGACATTTAAGATGGCCAGAAAATAACATACATCTCCTTCACAAGAAGCTTTTCACCCACAGACACAGGAATCTGAAAATACCCAGATAACCAACTTGAACATAAACAGTGTGGTCTTTCTGGTCTTGCTTAAAATCTGCTCAACCCTCCTGTGCTACATTCCTTGTATCAGGCTTGCAGACTTAGTACACGAGGGAGAAGCCAACTGCACAACATTTATTCAGGGTATGAACTCACTGAAGGAGGTCATAGATGTGAAGCTGTTCTAAGGATCTCCGTGAGGCATATATTGAATTAAATAGCCCCATGGTCTTTTCACATAAATACAATCCCTCACCAACACCCAGCATCCTAGTCCTGACATCTGCAAGCCTTCACTGGGGAGGACATTAGTAGACTAGCATAGAATCATAGAATCATTTATGTTGGAAAAGACCTTTAAGATCATTGAGTCCAACCATAAACCTAATACTACCAAGTGCACCAATAAGCCAGGTCCCTAACACCTTCAGTAAATATTCCATATCTCTCTGCAAAAGGAATTTCCATTAAAATAAAAAAATATGCTGAATGAAATAATGAGCTGGCCTCTCTCTTCTGCCCATAACTCTTCTTCTAACTCACAGTAGGCACTATGGGCTAGCAAAGGTTTGCATCTTTCCTACCAGAAAAAACTTCCAGTGCATCCATACACCAGCTGCAGCCCTGGAACTGTGAAGGGACCACACTCCCCAGAGCTGTAGGGCTGAAACCCAGGGGCCAGAGGCTGTGGCTCACCCACCCACCAGGACTCTGGGACAACTCTAGTTTCCCAGCCACAGCTCTCTGCCCCATCACTGCTCACCAGAAGGCTGGGATGCTCTCAGAGCAGCTGCTGGACCACTGCAAACAGCAGCAGGGTGTATGGAGGAATGGCAGCCCTGGTGCCAGGATGCTCTGGGATGCCAGGGGTGGCTTACCAGCTGCAGCATGGCTGAGCCATCTGTCCCACAGGCTGGGTACCTCCATGAGGATGGCTGAAGGAGGACCGAGAGCCCCCCATTTAAATTCTTAGACTGGAAGAAGTGGAAATCAGTGTCACAGAGGAAATCCTGGCATTGTCCTTTCATCCAGGTAAAGGCAGGTTACCTCTGAAAGGGGCAGTACACTTATTCTAGCCCCATTTTCTGTCCCCTTCTCCCAGCCCTGCCATCCCATTGCAGCAGGGCAAGTCAGTTCAGCAAGCTGATCCAGCAGATAAGTTATCTTCTGGGGAAAAGGAGGCTAAAAATGCCAATCAACAGCAGTCCATTGTCAATGGCTTAGGTGGCTCAGCCAAACACTGGCACAGAGAGTGATTCACAAGAATCAATCAGCCCCAGGAATGAGCCATCTCAGGCTGAAAGAGCCATCCCAGGCCACAGGCAGGAAATGCTGCAGAATAGGAAAGTTTGGAGGTCCCTTCCAACCCAGTCTATTCTATGATTCTATGATTGGAGTTGTCCCCTTTCCAGGAGAAGACCATCAAACTCAGTGCTGAAAGCAGAGCCTCTCTGAAAAATATATAGCCAGAAATATTCCCCTGCTACTGCTGTCTCCTTGCAGTGCAAGTTTTTGTAATAATAAAAAAAGAAACTAGGCTGGCTTAGGAAGAAGGGCATAAAGCAGAGCTGTAGTGCCACCAAAATGTTTATAGAAGAACCATGAAGCTGTTTCACAGTTTTGATAGAGGATTTGCTCTCTCGTTAGCTGATTCAAAAAAAAAGGAGAATCTTGAAAGTACCATTTGGCAACTATTATAAATAAATGTTGCAAACATAATATTGCGTTCTTCTTCCAAAAAAGCATTAATTTTCATAATAAATGCATGGGTTAGAAACATATAGAGCTGGATTAAGAGAAAGTGACATTGTTAACACATCTTTGATATTGCTGGTACCAATGACACCACCAGGGGTGGGCAGTGCCCACTCTGAGCTTGTGCTGGCTGTGGGGAGCTGAGATCCAGCCCCACATCAGTCAGTGCTGTGGGACTGCATGGCAAGTGCTTACAAGGGTGCTGCACATTAGGAAAGGATTAAGAACAGCATAGAAATCATCATCCCTCTGCTTCACAAACCCTGCATCTAGATTGGAGGAAGTTCTAGGCAGGGAATGGAAACTTGAGGACTCTGGACATCTTCATCATGTAGCTCAGCCCCCCAGGTCTGATGATGCCTGCCTCCCACTTCAGAAAAACCACTGCAGTGATTGACCCTGGTATATTTTTAAGATTGTTTTTTAAAGCTGAATGTTTTTTCAATCTAAACTGTTATTTTCATCATAGATTTTTAATGAACTGTGTTGAGGGGATCAAGGTGAAGCAATTTGCCCAAATTTCTAGATGTTTATATTCATTATATTCATTTGTTTCACATCTATTTCATTTCTTTATATTCATTAAAGACCTGAGAATCCTTGGGCACGTAAATCTAATCCCATACACATGACCTCAAAAAAGGCATGTCACCAAGTACTTTGTCATGATCCAGACTTAAGCAGCCATCCCACCTGAGGTCCCCTTAAATCTTCCCAAAGCCCAACTGTGGTCAGGCCTCTGCTTAATTATGACAGGAATTATCCCTGAGTTCAGCAGCTCCACTGCTGGCATCTGCAATGGGCATCCCATGCCCATGGTGCTGTGCTCACAGTGGGACATTGAATTCCCACTCCAGAACCAGGCAGGAACAGCAGCTCCCAAATTTATACATGAGTGGACCAGGCACCCCTGGTTTAGCCATTGCAATGCCCATTGAAGGAATGAGGGCAGGGAAAAATTAATTCACATTTATTTTCCATCAAATCAGTGCCCCTATTTCAGCCCTTAAAACAGTGGCTGAATTAGGGGCACTGAATTTCACCCCTGATCAATACTTATTTAGCTGCTGTTTTAAACTATTAGGTTGGTACTCGAGAAAAAGGAAAAAAGAAAAAAGAAAAAAAAAGGAAAAAGAAAAAAGGAAAACAAAAATAGAAAAAAGAAAAAAGGAAAAAGAAAATAGAAAAAAGGAAAAAGAAAAAACAAAAAAGAAAAAAGGAAAACAAAAAGAAAAAAGGAAAAGGGAAAAAAAGAGAAAAAAGCCAAAAAAAAAGGAAAGGGAAAGGGAAAGGGAAAGGGAAAGGGAAAGGGAAAGGGAAAGGGAAAGGGAAAGGGAAAGGGAAAGGGAAAGGGAAGGGAAAGGGAAAGGGAAAGGGAAAGGGAAAGGGAAAGGGAAAGGGAAAGGGAAAGGGAAAGGGAAAGGGAAAGGGAAAGGAAGCAGAGAGATTTACTGATCAGAAGAATGTTATAAGGAGTCAGTCTCAAAGCTGAAACTTCCATCTACCTCTTTTCACATCAGGCAGAGAATTTAACAACTCAGTCATTGATGCAAACACTTTAAAAATACAAAATATGTCTCTTGAATAATTTTTTTTTTCTTCCTGCTCTTTTTGCAACACGCTGTCAACTAACATATCTTTACTTCACCATATGCCTGACAGACACCTAAAAGATAAGAATGCTTATCAGGTCGTCTCCTCGAGGAGACAAAGACAATGAAATTAGCAGGACACCAAAAGACTGGAAGGTAAGGATAACTCATCTCCGGGAAGTCTGTGTGTATCAGTGACTTATGCCAAAAAGAGACCTCTCTTTTTTTTGCTGTATAAAAAAACCCCAGGAGAAAAGGAGAAGTTGCAGTTTTCCCTCTAGACCCCCCCTTCTTTCAGCACTTTGGTTTCCAGCTAAGGGGCAGCAACAGCGGAGAATCAGAAAAGCGGAGAACCCCAAACAAGCAGGAGCGATGGATCCTGCGCCCCGGGCCAGTGGACAGTGATAAAACTCCTTTGTTCTTTTCTTTTTTCTTTTCTTTTTTCCTTTTCTTTTCTTTTCTTTTCTTTTCTTTCTTTTCTTTTCTTTTCTTTTCTTTTCTTTTCTTTTCTTTTCTTTTCTTTTCTTTTCTTTTCTTTTCTTTTCTTTCTTTTCTTTTCTTTTCTTTTCCTTTCCTTTCCTTTCCTTTCCTTTCCTTTCCTTTCCTTTCCTTTCCTTTCCTTTCCTTTCCTTTCTTTTCTTCTCTTTTCTTCTCTTTTCTTCTCTTTTCTTCTCTTTTCTTCCTTTTCTTTTCTTTTCTTTCTTTTTTCTTTTCTTAACGACTCTCTCTCCAAGATGACTAACTGGTGCAAAAGCTCTCTTCTTGCATACTTGTTTTTCCTTTTTAAAGGTGCCATTCTTGTCTCCTCCCCTAAAATAAATCTTTGTAATTTGTTTAAATCATAAAGCTTGTTATTTTTGTAAATTCGGGCAACGTCTGTGAGTAGTGGCTGGTTTTTCCTCACAATCAAAATATAAAATAATAGCTCGGATCGTGATAGTCATGCAAACAGCTTTAAAGATTTTAGCATCCTTCTTCCTTCATTATTTGCATCATGATGTAGGTATAAATTCCCTTCCACAGCACTCCTACTGTATCAGCTCATTGATAGAGCTGATAAGCAAACACTGATACATTATCAAGCACTTGCAATTTTACTTCCCAGAAGAGACAAATCACAAGAGACTCTTTGCTGACATTACCCCACTTTACCTCCAAACAGTGAGCTGGGAGAACCACAGCTTCGGGGAGTATGTCTGCCAGCCTGAAAAACAGGACAAACTGGGGCTGCAGTGTGGAAGGGACTGTGCCCTTAAGTATATTGAGTTATTTAGCTGAGGGAGGGGGGGGAAAGAGGAATATTCATTTTTGCTGGTTGCATAAATAAGCCCCAAAGCTGCAGGCCTATGCCTTCTGGTCCCTTGCAGGACTGCCGTATCATATTAGCAGTCATCAGAGGGAACCATGCCTAGAAACTTCCCTGAAAAGCTGCAGCACTTCAAGAAGGATGAGAAAGAAACGTCACCAGGCAATATTTCCCTCTTGCTCCTTTAGTATAATGGCTCAGGAGAGGGAGACTACAACAGGTTTTCATCAAGAATATCTTGTGTTTGAGCAAGGAGCAATTTTCTGACAGTTTTGATTCCAAATTTCAACATTATGTCACTTGCTGAAGTATCAGACACATCATTAACCAGCTCTAGCAGGTTTTGTTATGATATGATGAGTCAATATCTGCCTAGAAAATTTAACCCATTTTTCTCTCACACATGTTTTGAACGAGCTCTATCCTGGAAGTAGCTGCCTTCCTGAACAACATTTTATCTGAATTAGAAAATACCCTTTGATGCCTTAGAAGTTACCCACGCCAGTGCTTTATTCTCCAGCATTGCCATGAAGTAGCTCTACACAGGTGCTATCTAGATTTAGCTTTAATTCTATCCCCCTGTTTAGGAACCTAAGCATTACCCTCCCCACTCCCTGTTTCAGGAAAAGTGAGAGAGCTGCAACATCTCACTGACTTCTGCTGGAGGGCTGTGGGGTCAGGCTTCCCAAATAGCTGTCTGTCTGCTGGGATGCAGAACAAGCTCAGACACCCTTGCTAGGCTGCTGTCTTTGGACTACCCTTTCTTTCTCACCGCACACTTTCTGTGCACCACCTCAAACAAAAAGAGAGCCACTAGTTTGACAAAAAGTGTCATTACATAGTGGACTTGAAGGATGGTTCAGATAGGCTATTAATTTATATGCATCATATTATGGACAGTGCTTTGCAAGACAAGGATCTGAAAGAGGGGTTTTTTATAAACTTTGATGTAAGTGATTTAAGTATGAAAAGGGGTATCTAAAAGCCAAGCACTACTCAAGCCAGAAGAAAAGATACATCATTGTAGCATTAATTCTCCCTAACCTTTGCATCAAGGGCAGAGCTGCACAGATGTTTAAAACCTGGTGGAGTTAAGGGGCAAATTAGACACTTCCCAAGTGTGCCAAAATCTGTCGCCTTTGAAACCAGCAGAGGCAGGTCAGACATCACCTGCCACTTGGTTCAGCTGAGTTGAAAACAACCAAATTATATCCAAGATTTGGAAATTATGTTGCAACATTTGAGAAAAGGAGTGTAAACTCATTACAAAACAGCTGCTCCTGAACTGCAGCAGCATGCTTGGGAAATATGTAGAGGACTGATAAGAAAGACTGATGTATGAAAAATCAGGAACTGCTGTTGTGCTGTGCACGTTACCAAACCAAACCCAGACCCATTCATACCTGACTGAGAAAAAACAGCTTAACCTGGAGAGAGAAACTTAAGAGACTCTTCAGTTACCCATAGTCTTCAAAATTCAGCTCCAGCCAAGCTTTCCCACTCATCTCTGCTTGATCCAGGAGCAGGGAGGGCCAAACCAGGCATGACTTGGAAGTTCCACACTGTGTGCATTTTGCTCATCCTTTCTCCAGAGCTACAACATGAAACAGTTTCATCAAAATATGTTTGTTTAAATGTTTTGGAATACACTTAAAGCAAGACACTTGGGTTTGTGAAGCTGTCAGCCCAATTTATTGTCATCAGGTTTGGACTATCTGGAGGACTGCTTCCTCCTTTCAAAGAAGGTTTGGGGAAGGAAAACCCATGAGGATCTTCTCCTGGGAATCTCTCTTACATGCTGTCTTCTAGACCACCATAGCAGGGGTATGTGCTGAGTTCATGTCATGGGTTTTGATCAGAGAGCAGGGTCAGCTCTGGACCAGTAGTTGTGAACTTTAATGCTAAATGTTTTTTCATAAGAATGTACATATTTTTTAATGAAACTGCCTGAAATCTGAATTAGATATGAATTTTGCTTCAGGTTCTCCTTGCTATTTCTTCTGCTACTTCTGAACAACTCGTTTATTCCTAAAATGTACCCAAATAGAAGATTTCTTAGCTTGTAGGATGAAATGTCAGTTCAACAAGCCAGGACTTGGGCAAATATTTTTCAAGGTGTTCATACATGTTTTCCTGGCTCCCAGTTAAACTGTTTTTCACTAGCACTGTGTGTTCTGTATTTATGAACTTGTTTGCCCTTTCTGCAGAAATACCAATCAGAAAAATATTCAGAGGCAGTAAAGCCACAAAGCTACTTGTAAGCTGAAACATCAGCTTTGCCAGTGTAGCATGTCCCACGTTTCTCAACACTCGGAGAAAAAGTGAGTAGGAAGTTAAAGGTACAGTGAAGGCTCTAGTTCAAAATTCATTCTTGCAAGGTGACACCTGCTTCTGCTCTGCCTGTTAATGATTAATTAATATCTCTAGAAACAGTTACCTACGTTAATATTATAGTTAGAAATATTATTGTGTAGACTCCTTTTAAAGTTGTCATTCAAGCCATCAAGATGTTACAGAAGAATAAAAATAGGTCAAGGTTCAACCTTTCAGGCTTGCAAAGCTACTTTGAAATGTGTTTGTTTCATATGAGAGCAGCTCAGGCCTCAGTTTCCTATTGCAAACTACCTTGGAAAGGAAGGTCAGACTGTAAAACCTTGGGGGGGAAAGGTGGAATCGAAACAGAGAAAAATCTCTGCATTCATTTGAGCATCAAACAGACACCAGTTCCTCAGACCAGAACATGAAGTGTTGTTATTTCAGCAAATGACTGTCTACTGAAACAGAAAACAACAACTGCTTGTTGGTAGCCCCAACAGAAACACTGAGTATTCAGCAGGATAAAGCTGCCTTTCAGCCTTACTGGGGACTCGTCAGGGGAAAACAGAGGTGGGAGGCTGGTTTTGCTGTCACTGCCTGCCCCAGTAAGAAAAAGCCTTTCCCAGGCAGTTGGTCTGACTCCTTCCAACACAACACTGGGTATTTCCATCCCTATTGCAGCTGCCCACCCCTCCAGGAGTGGAAGCAGCTCCAGCTGGTACCCAGGCTGCCACCCATTAGCTGAAAACAGATCCCAAAGGTGCAGTGGTACAAGTCCATGAGTGTGAACAGAAAGACATGTCCATTTTATGAAGCTTAAACTGTGAACTTGTTCCAATAGCTCAGATTTTTGGTTTGTTTTCATTGCAGGATGAAACAACATTGAGAAGCTTCTTAATTTCTGCGTAATTTGAAAATCATCTAGATCAGTCAAGGCTGTGATAACTGCATTATTAACTCAGTAGGATGCCACTGGCTTGGTTCATCTCTTCTGAAATATTCCAGTAAGAAAGGGAGGAAAGCAACACAAAGAAGGTGAGTTGGAAGGAGAGAGAACTTACTAAGAAGAATGCAGAAGTCTCTTTGACTGTTTAATAGATAAGAATGAATGCTGCTGTTTAACTAGATCCAGCCGCTGAAATACCTAATTAAAACTGATGTGCTTATTTAGTTTCCAATTCATCACAGGTGGGCCCACATTAATGTGAAAATGAAAGTAAATTACTAGCATTTGGCAATCTCACTGAATGTCATTCACATTATTAGCTCAAATCTCAGAATGCATTTTAAAATATGGTTCATAGGTAATAATGTGCCTGAGAATAAGTGAAACCTTGAATCTCTGACTTTTAAGCGTTTTCCCTGCAAGTGTGAATTCAAACTTCACTGGGAAGATGCTGATGAATGCATTTACTGTTCCGTAGAAAAGTGCCTTTATACAGAAGGTTCTGGGGGAGTTTCACCCACTTTCCTACCACTAATATCACTTGGGAATGGTTGTTTATATTGGCCCCATTCCTTCCTGCCCCCCTCCAAACAGAAGCTCATAATAACTTCAAGCCATTTAATTGTAACCAGATTTTAGGCTCACACTCAGATGACAAAGTGCCCCTGTAAGTCAATCACAATGTGTTCAGCTTTATAAAGGCACAATAGAAAGGGACAACCAAATGTGAAAATTCAGTGTCTTCCAAAAGTATTTGAATTTTTTTTTTTTTTGGTGAATATTATATTTATAAATTTTATCTGCTATACATGTCTTGAGGTAGTCTGAATAAGAAAAGTAAAATTCATTTCATTTGAGTTTAACTTAGAAAATCTATTAAAATCTTGCAAAATACGTAAGGATGCATTTAAACCACAGGTTACTAAGAGCTGAATGTTTACCCAGTGCTGAGTGGGAGACTAGATTTTATTGTCAAGAAAAATGCAGTTTGCAGGATTCTACTAAAATGAAACATTTTCCCATCTCAATTCTTGCTTGGGTGAATGTAACCAACATCTCATAAAATGAAATGCTGTACTCAGGAGCTTATCTCAGGTGCTTAGTGTGAAAGTCTACAAAACACAGTGATGCCAACCTTTGGATCAAATTTCTCAGGTTCAGACAATTATTTTCTTTCACACTTACAGCACTGTCTTAAATATTACTGGTAACTTAGAACTGTAACACATGGTTACTATAGTGAAAAGGGCAATTTGGGTTTCAAGACTGCAAAATAATTTTTCCTCTGCTGCTTTCAGAAACATTTTTCTTTTTTAAAAATCAACATATTCTTGGTGGATTTAAAAAATTACTGTGTTTTAACACTCCTACCTGTTTGCCAGTTAAAAAGAGGAAGAAAAAGTAGAGTGAGAAATCAACAAATTTTTCAATCTTGTAAGTAAAAAAAAAAAACACGCCAGAAAAAATAGCGAATTTATAACTATTATTGTTATTATTATTTTTAGTTCATATTCTGTTTCTGAAAACATAATTTTGTCTCCAGAAAGATGTTGATATTAAAAAAGAAAGAAAAGAGGTATTTTTCTCCAAGAAATTACTTAAAATAATTTATTAAAATCTGGAGTGACATATAGATAGAACAAAATGTAATTTCTTCCCTAATTACACAGACACTGCAGTCCTTTTTTTTACTAGAAAAAATGTTTTTCCCTTGCTCAAAAAACTCTGTCAAGGCACTGCAGTTCCATGCAAGCACCGTTTTCAGCTTAGTGTCACATTATCAACCACAACAAGCATTCTCAAGAGCTGCTTTAAGAAGCTGAGCAGGCTACAGAATCTTGTCTTCTTTATAAAAAGACAGTGAAGAAATATTGGCAGATGAGCCAGAGCAACCAAAAGGAGAGGAAGGGAAAGGAGAGAAGGAAAAGTGCTAAACATAAAAATACTGTGCCAAAAAGAAAACAAATTAGGCTGAAATTTATTTTTAGGAAAGAAAGACAGAAACATAGAAACAAGGGTGCTAAATCACCTAAACAGTCTGCAATTTAAAAAAATAAAATAAAATAAAAAATAAAAAATTATGTGACATGAAAAGCAAAGAAAATGAGGGAAATTAGAGGGTGGATTGCTTGTCCAAGGATGTGGTGGACAACCCTCCTGTGTTTAGGCAACCTAAAACTGACTGCAAGGTCAGGTGTTGCCAGCTGAGCCTTTCAGATCGTGGGCCCCTCCAGCCCTGAGGGGGTGAGAGCATCCTCCAGCCCCATCTTGGAGAGCTGTCCAGGTGCCACCAACCCTACATCAGGCCAAGGAGAGGACACTAAGAACCCAAGGAGCCCAGATAGGAATCATGGTTTCTGCCCCTATGCCACTGCAGAGCATCCTTTTGGAGACTCCTTTGCAGCACATGGAGAGCAAAGAGGTAGAAGGCTGAGAAACTGGTAGGAAATAATAGGAAAGAAGTGCTGTGGTTTGATGAGGGTAATAACCTTTCTAACTGGTGTCCTATCACATTAGGTTCCCCATGAAATTATTTAAAACAGCAGGGAATCAAACATCCCCACATTATTAACCTCTAGCTCGTGCTTATTGAAGAAAATCTGGCAGCTATTTTATGGGTCCTGCACAGCCAGTGAACCTGGCTTCCCAGACACTGCCACACAGCGAGGTGGGACCATGGGACCAGGGATTCCTGCTGAGGAAGGAACAACCCCATCACTGTGCCCCAGTTCCAGCAGCCTGGCCACCAACCCCAGGCTGTCCCATGGCCACCATCACCATTCTCTGCGCCCTCCGCCCTCCTTCCCTGTGTCTGGGGGTCTCCAGGCTTCCCCACCTGAGCTGGGAAGGCAAATATCAGAAAGTGAGAGTGTGCATTTCCAGTCACAGCACAGCACCAGAATGCTTGTCACCCCCCAGAAACTACGGTGGCTTCCGCACTATCGATGCAGCTGCTAATGAAGTATTTGAATATGGCTATTTTTGTACAAAAATTTGCCTAGATTTGCTAAACATTGCAGAGGAAATATTTTTCAAGGTGAATGAAGGCCTTCTCACACAGAAAAAAAAAATAAAAATCAAAAGCTGCAACCCAGAAACTGGCAAAACTGGAAAACCAAAGCATTGCATCATCTTCCTTACGTCACTTGCACATTTTGTAATGCATGAAAAAATACTGTACCACAGAAAACCAGGCAGCAACATTCAAAATCAGTTATTAGAGAAGCACATGAATTGATAGCATCTAAAGACAGAGCTGAATCATATGACTGGTGCCTGTGTTTAGGCTCTTCCCACCTATTCACAAATTGTTTTCGGGAATAATTTTAAGCGTTTCTTTTTAAATCATGATCATCCATCAGAGTGGTATGTTTGGCTGGGGCTTCACTGATGATATTTGGGTTTAAACATTCTATTTTGCTTAAATTCTTTGTGGGAAACATGGTGGGGCTTTTTCTGCTGCCAACAAATATCTTCTTTACTCCCAGCAAAACTCAAACAAATATATTTTTCAAATGCTTGTGCTTATTGGGTAAACCCCTACTTATATAAAACATTAAGGAATTTAGGACAACAGAAAGTCATTTAAATGCTATATTGAAATATTTAAACCTTTGGAGGGCAGGTTCAGATTTTTAAGGGTTTATTTTTGACATTTGTGATGATATACACACATAAATTATTGGTAATGCTGAATTCCAGCGCTGGAAATGCAGCGAAGGACCTTGGCGGCACCACAGCCAACAGCTGCTTGTGAAAAGCCTTCCTTCCTTCCCAAACACCCAGAGGAAGGTGGGGAGCTCTGAAGTGCTGACTGAATATTCAAAAACACTGCAAAGAATAGACCTCACCAAAAAAAAACATGTGAGGAACATACTTCTGCTTCCACGGCCCCCTTGGGCAACACTGCAGCAAGGGCCTGGCTGTACAGTTTGCACCTCTGCTGTGTGCTCATACATATATAAGTCTTAAAAAAAAAAGAAAAAAAAAAAAGGCAAACCAAACCAACCAACCCCCAAACAAAATAGCCTTATTGCCATTTCAGTGTCTTTGATTAAGTTCTTTATGAAAAGAAGTATTTCTTGGTACAATATTAGCTTGCTTCATGTTAGGAGGTATTTTCCATCTCCTGAACAATCACTTTTTAGCCCTGGTGGGCCCATGACTGGCAAAACAAAAATCAGGTCTGACCAACCAAGTAGTTTGAAGGAGCTGGGAGGAGATGAGCAGGCACCTTCTGCAAGTTCAGCATTTGAATGAGAAGGACAGGAGTGCTTTCTGGTGTGGTAGGGTAATTCCTGAGAGATGCATTATTGATTGTCTACTCACCTTTGTGCAAAGATGCTCTTGTCAAGATCAAGGACTACTGTGACGCTGGGGGCTGTGTTCACAAGCCATAATAAAGACAGATTCCTCCATCAAGAGTTTACAAGCCAGGTTTATGACCAGACAACATACAGATGTAATACACAAGCACAGGGGAAGAGACGAAAGCCAGTAACAGCAAAATGAACATGCATATTTCATAATAGGCAGTAATTTCATGGCTTAATTTAATCAATGGTCTAGCTATGTGCACTACCTTGCTTTTCTCCTGTACTCATAAGTTGTAAGGCCTCATTAACATAGGATGCATGTGGAATATTTTATGGGGACCTATCCCTTTTAAGTAGTGGCCCTTATGAATAGTAAATATTTACCAGCCACCATTACAAAAGGTAGGTGAGGTGTCCTGCATCAAATTACATTTCCTGTACTAGGAGCAATGAGTGACTGCCAAGTTTGGGGCTCTGCTGTGTGGGAAATGCAAGCCACAGCTCTTAAGGGTGTTCCCAGTGCTGTATTATCTGACTCCTACTTACCACTGTGTTACATTTGTAAAGGGCTCTGGGATCCACTGGCAAAAGAAGAGGTTTCAGCACTGTAAGTTGTGAGGTCTTGCTGAACTAAAACCATTTTCATGGAGAAGAGGGAAGGGCTATGTCTGTTTAAATGGTAAAGTTAAGTTTGGTCCAGAGTTTAAGCTGGAGAAGAGGGGAAGAGGGCTCAGAGTGCTTCCCTAGAAAAACAGGCTTGTACATGGCTTGGCAACAAGGTATTAACATGAATATATGCTAATGATAATTATAATGACCTTTTACCTTTGTATGCTGCCACTATTCCTCTTTTTACCTTCCATGTAAAGATGTCATTCCTTACAATGTAGTCTCAGGAATATCTGCACAGATTTGGCCAAGAAACTGGCTATTAATATATATGACTGCAAGGGTTTAATTGCACTTCAAAAGGTCACATAAGGCAGGAGGCAATTTTTAGTAGGTTTCCTGGTAGGCCTACAAGGCCCTTAAATATCAAAGGAAGAACAATCATCCTCCTACCTGTATTGAGACCAAAATACACACTGGTGCTGCCAGAACTGATTTGGGTATAATTGCAATTCGTCTTGCAGGTTCAAGTTTCAAAGAAATTGGAGCAAACTCAAAACTGGTGCCAGCTGAACAAGGCAGCAGTGTTAAAGGAGAAACTAACTTGGCCCAATTATTTTAATGTGAATTTATTGCTCTTGAAAGACACTGTATTCATGAAATCCTCTCATTTATCCAAAGAGGCACAACGTGAGTGACAGGGGCATTCCTCACCAACACAATTTAGCCTGCCTCTGGGGAGAGGCTCCAGGGAAAGTGTTTGTATCCCATGTATCACATCCACTGGCATCTCTGGGCTTCTTGGACTTGCTGGCAGAGCTATCATCATTTGTAACTGCTTTTCTTTTCAAGTGCAACCAGGCTCCCAGAAATGAAATGAGATTGACTGTTTCATAAGAGCTGCTGAAACATGGCTAGAGGATGAAGGCTCCCTTACAAGAGATCATAAAACTTCAGAGATAAACTCGAGGCACAGTTCTCTGCAGGCTCCCACTGTCAGCTGATTGTGTGACTCTATCTGCTACACCTTGCCATTAGTGAGACCTACAGCCTCGTGGCAACTTTCTGCAGAACAGCCTAAACTTCTAGAAGCTTCAGTCCAAACCAGATCAATGAGACTATAGTGGCAGGTCCTTCAACAAAAAGAATAATGTAGGTATTCCATCAGTCTGCAATGCAGCTTTTGGTAGAAACTAATTGAGTTCATTAAGTTTCATTTTTGTAGGAGATAGCACCACAAGATTCCTTACAGACAAGTCTATACACCTGACACTGGGTGTGCTTGATGTTTACATCCATGGTATAGTGCCACAGAAAAATGTGCATGTGTTTGTGCAAGAGCTCATGCAGTTGAGATCAGGAGAAAACCTTCTTATTGCAAGAAGCAATAAATCTGACCTGGCATTTGGGTATGAAGTTCAGCAAACTTTTTTGCACCTGTGACAGAGGAAAAAAATCCCAAATGCCAAGGGAGGCTTCCAGCCACTCGGCTTTTTACCATGGAGAACAATTCACCATCACTCAATGCTCAAAACTTTTGTTTCTGTGGGAAGTTGTGTTTTCTCTAAACATTTTCACTCAGCATTCAGCTCCAGCAGTGATGAGATTGCTTGCTGTTCAGTGAAGTGCTGAACAGTACAGACTGGGGTTTTTTTATATTGATAAATTTCCAGAAAGAACAAGAAGACTAAAGAAACCCAGAAGTGTTTGTCTTACGTTAACACTTCTGATGTTTAGTCATATCTTCCCGGAGGATAAAGTCCATTATGTAACCTTTAAATTTTCCTCCTTATTGAAAACATGAGATAGGATATATTTTTCACACTTACTATGAAAATAAAGTCTGGGATTATTACAATTTTGGCAGAGAAACCCAGATCATAGAATTTATAGAGAATCCTACATATTCTCAGTCTGTGCTTTCTGAAGTTTCACTCCAGATACTTCCCCAAGTATCTATACTGGTATTTTGTACCTATTCAGCATTCATTATCAGTTTTCATTGGTGAGCTACCATTATTATTATTATACAACTATAATAGTACTCATCAGCTGGAGCAATAGGCTTATGAGAACACTGTTTAGCTATAGGATTTTAACCTAATTTTTAATCAAACTTTGAATTTTTTGCCCTCCTTTTCAATCAGAAGGGTGCTATGTGTTTTGATTATGTACCAAGTAGGGTAGACATGGCAAAAATGGCAAGCACAGAATGTTTGTCTTTCTTATTTCAGCCACACATTTCCTCCCTCTTTTCACCTTACTCATTCACCACCATGGGGTGGAGCCCAGCGCAATGTATTTTCAATTAACACACACAAAAATGCACCATCAATAGCATCATCATTAACAATCTGCAATTACCACCTAGTTACTGTGCTTGTTCTTGCTTTGGGGTGGCTTTCACCCCCATGCTGATGATGGTGATGATTACAATAGGAAAGATCAGGCTTGCAGCCTCTCTGAAGCCATTCATCCAGACGATTACCATCATTGACAGTTTTTGCCAGAAGCATGCTCATTGTGAATGCCACAAGGACTGTGTATAAAAATAGAGGGAAATTGTCTGCAGTCTTCCCTCATCTCCTGGTTGCCAATTGTAATTAGATCTTTGTAATCAGCCATCAATTCCGCTGTATAAAGACCTCTGCAGCAGAATATGCACTGTACGTCTTTATCAGCAGAGTCCTTCAGTCACTCAAACAGTTTCCATTATAAATATCTTTTCCATATACCTTAGAACATCTAGAAGAAAAAAAAAAAAGTAAAATGAGTATACTAGATCTTCTTCTAGGAGGAACTGGAAAACAGTATTGATTGCAATAGCTGTGAAGCATTTCCCAATTCAAACCTATACTACAAGAGGTGCTGAAATATTGCCAAAAAAGAATCTTCATTTATACATGTAAAGCCCCACATCTTTTTACATTTTTTAATATATAGGTTTATAGCTTCTCATACAATGTACTGACTATCTCTAATTTAGTATTCTTACTATGTGCTTTAAGCAGTTCAGGCTCAATTTTGTTCTACTGATATAAACAAAACTATACAAATGAGCTCTAAGATCATATTCACCTACATGTTACATGATATTTCTGCATTATTTTCTCTCAAACAAGAAAGTTTTTTCATAACTATTTGGCAGTTGTTTTGAAAAATTGTATTAAAGTTGTATTAATTTATAAATAGGTATGTTCAGAATTAATTTTTGCTGTAGCAAGTTGTTAGAAGAGTGTCCAACTTACTGAGCTTAAATATATCCCCTTTGTATTAATTTCCCATTTAAGTATTCTGCATGGGAAAAGACTCTCATTTGCACCAGTTTCCTGTGTTTCATCATAAAGTATATTGAATAAACACTTTTTTTAAGTATTGAAAAGTTGAAAAGAAAAAGCCCCTCTCATCCAAATGCATTTTAAAATTCATTTAATATGGCAGAATTCTCTCAGCTATATGTATTCCACTAAACGACGACAGAATTTACAGTAAGCCATTATTTTCCTGTCTTTGAAAATGCTGCTCCATACTTCTCTTTGGAGGAACTTAATGTGAGCATTGAAAGAACAAGGAACAATTGTGAGTCGTAAAGCTGTAGACTAAAAGTCCAAGGTTTCAAGACCAGGTCTCAAAGGGTTCACAGTTCAAGAAGTTTTTCATCAGCAGACGACTTCAGGGTGCAGAGGAAAATTGTCTGTGTCAGCTGGACCTTGTGTCAGCAGGTCCCATCTTCATTCTTTTCCACACCCATCCATGTAGATGGAGTCAGAGAATCCTTACAGTAAGGACAGTTCTGGTGAATCTAGAAATAGGAGCCCACTGCAATTTTGAAATCTGCTTATTCCCCGAATAGGGATAATAATGACTCCAAGGAATTTTTTCTGGGATAGAAGTTCATGCAAAAAATGCATTGCCAAGAAAGCACAAGTGCTATATTCCCTAGATCTCACCCTGTCTCTCTAGATGAAGAATCAATCTCAAGTGAAGAGATGGGGGCAAAAGTTAAAAATGAGACATTTAAATAACGTTCTATGAACCTTAACGAATGTCATGCTGAGGTCCTCAGGTGGAAATTCAGTTTCTGTGTGTTCCAATCTTCTTTCAGCGTGCCCATCTGACTCTCCAGATTCATTAACTGAGCAGCCACATTTTCTAACAGGTTTCCTATAGTGATTGAAGTTTGCAACACATCTATTTCTGCATATAGCAATTCCAACACTTCTCACAATGATCCCTTAAAGTCCAGACTTGTGGCAGATTGTCTTTCCAGCAGGACAGCACAAGATGTGCTCTGCTATGCATCTTGGGATGTAATGGTAATGTACATTGAAATAAATTAACTATTTCTACAGAGCATTTAATCACAGAATCGTGGGAGCTATCTGCCTCCCAGACCATGTGTAAAAGCATCATCCTCCAGAGTCAGACAAGGGAGTTTATGCAGGTCAGAACTTGAGGTGCTGAACACACACCATGCTCAGGAACCCTGATGAACTTATGTGGTTCTGCTTATAACAACTCTGTTGTTCAGGTAACTAAATGTTGTGCAAATCAGTTCCCTGAATCAGGGAGCAATGTTTCAATTTAGTCAATGAAATGCAATTTTTTTTATATCGGTGCAGAATGGCCTTTCGGAAAGACAGCAATATTCTGCTTTTGTTTGTTAACAACAGTTTTACACAGCATGGATTTCAACATTCACAGAATTAATTAGAAAAGGTCTCAAAATTTTCAAAGTTCTCCTATCTTCTTTCATTCCTTTTATCTATCTTGCTGCCTGCTGCAACAGAATTATGAAAAATAGCTAGCTAGCAAATGTACTGAATAACATAAAGTGATAAGATTTTAATGGTTTTGTTATACCGTGATATCTACAAGCCCCATCTTGTGGGAAATGGACATAATTTGGCTTCAGTTTTCCACCTACCTTCTTTCACACTTACCAGCTAACTTTATGTTGAGATCAGATTTGTCTCTTGTCTAACTCCAGCCAACTGAACCCAAGTGGCCTTCAGACACATGAAATTCAGAGCAATAATGTGTGCAATTTCTTTTCAATTCTTGTGTTTCTGATATGAGAAAAGCAAAGCTAAGCAAGCTGTGATACAGATTTAGTGCTGTGCAGCACAAAAGTGATGGCACAAGCTGTGCTCTCAGAGAACTTCATGTAAATTGAACATCCAGTTCCACTTCTTCTTTGCTCTTTTTGTTGGGATTAAGATCATGAGCTAAGGCTATCATCAGCACTGCAGTCCACAAAACACGGTGCCAATTTACCAACTTTTTTTTATGGGAAATGACATTATAGCAGCAGCTTCTATATCTCTGGTAAGCTCCACATATTGTACAGACAGCTCCAGAGTTGCCTTTAGATCTGTCATATGGTGCAAACAGCTGCTGATGAGCCATGTGAACTGCTTTGACCTCCTGTATGCCATTTTCCTCTGGCTTCCCTTTGACTTTGAGTGTGCAGCCTCTTTTCTACAGCTCACAGGATTGCAATGCAGGGGTTCTTTTCCCTTTTGAAAGGATCAGTGATTTTTCTTGGACAATACAAATACAAATCAATAGTTTCTCATTTTGACATAAGGGAAATGCTTACTTTGAAATTAACTTGCTTTTCACCCCTGAGAATAGTACAAAGCAACAAGAAGAGGCTTCATTAAAGCTACACCAGGGATTTCAAGAATCTGCTAAAGTTGTCCCCATTTCACAATGTCAAAACATGTTAAAGAAAAGGATTTCATTTCACTTACAAAAGACATTTCAATAAGTGTACAACTTCAAAGTTCAATTATATGGTGTATTCACAGGTGACAAAGTGCTAGCACTGTATGTACAAAAACTACCTGAGCAAGCTTTCAGATGGATTTTTCCTCCAACACAGAAAAATTAGGGCTGCAATCTCTTACTCAATCTATTTAAGGTCAAGAACTCCACTCAGGTGAGTACCCAGTGCCTTAGAGTGGCTGAACTGGCAGCAGAATATATGCAGAGTATGTCCTTTGAACTGCACATTTCCTCTCTCCTCGTGGACATCATGGTGTTGGGTTTATGATGAATAATTTTTATAGATTCATGTTATCTATTTGATACTTGGCTGACGTAGCTAGGGAGTAAAGTCATCATTAAGTAAAATCCCTCAAAACCAAGTAGTCTGCTAAGCAGAAATTTCATCAGATGCCTCTATCCTTTAAAATCAGAAAAGACTTTAAAAAAAGAGGCAGCATGAAACCATGGGAATATAGTGGAGAGCTGTTCTGGGGAGACTTAACCAAGCTGTGCCCCTAACTACAGCTGGAATCCAAACATCTCCCCACAGGCACTTGGCATCATTACAGGGTAAACACTACATGCCCCAGCCCAGCTCCATCTTCTTCCATGAGGGGAAACACCCAAAAAAATTCCACTGCCAGAGTGCCCGAGAATTATCCTAAGCTCAAGGCATTACTGAGCAGGATATGAGAGCAGAGGCAGCTCTGGAACCTGAATTTGCTCCAGTACCTGGATGGCTTCTGAAATCCTGCAAGCCTTACACAGGGCTGTGCTACCTAAAACCAAAGGCAAAATTTGCTGTCTTGTGCTTAGACTGAACAAAGTTACTTTTCAGTTCACGTTCCTTATATGCACAGCAAAGAAGCAGATTGATATTTCAAAACCTTTTCCAAATGTTTATTTTAAGCAGTGACACAGGAACTCTGTATTTTTACATATGGTTAGTGATGCTGTTCACAAGTTACCACTCATTAGTTCAACTTATAATCAAAAATTTTAAAAGGTTTATGTATATTTGGAAGTTTCACATATTTAGTGGAAGCTTGGCAAGCAGCAATTTTTTTAATGAACAGGTATCCAGGGATGGAGGCAGACTTTCCTGAGACCCTTCAGGGCTACTGCTGGGGAGCAAGATACTGTGTGGCTGAGAAGGACAGGGAGCTGAGAGTAGGTGAGCTGACAATGCACATTCTTGAGTGCAAAATCTGTAAGGAAAAAACAAAACAAAACAAAAACAAAACAAGCAAGAAAATAAAAATAATAATATTTTTAAAAAAAAACAACAACAAAACAATAAACAATCAAAACATAACAATACTAAACAAAAGACAAAAAAAACAAACAAAAAAACCAAACAAAAACCAAACAAACAAAAAAACAAAACAAAAAAAACCCCACAACAAACCAAAAAGCAAAAAACAAAAACCAAAACCATCCCCCAGGAAGGGAGGACAGACTTTGCTGAGCATAAAGGTCACAATGATAATCCTTCAGGTACAGTTACATACTACCCATATTACATAAGTTTTATAAAGACTGTATATTTCTAACATTACAATTCTTTTTTATTCTATTATAGAAATCTTTATACATTCAAGTTCCCTGATTCTTTGTTTTATTATTGCTACCTTCATATGATTTTATTTGGTTATATTGCCTTGCTTAGATGACTGCTTATTCTTCTGCTGCATGAAACAGCAGAGAAGGATGCAAAAAAAATGCAGGGAAATAGTCTAAGGACGAGGGGTCTAAGAACAGAACCATTATTTCTGATTCCTGCTTTTACTTCTCTCCATTTTGGGGCACATATATAACACATAGGTACATGTAGCACACAGTCTTAGACACTTTATTCTTATTAATTAGAATATTGTAGATTTGCATGCATACAGATTACACATCAAGAGAGGTAGGAACTGGTACTATAAGTTCACAGATCATCACAGAAATAAAGTTTTAATTACATAAGAAGCTTTGAAGCCTTTGAATTGATATATACATACATGCACGTTCATACACTGAAGTGCAAAGTGGTATTAATACAGTATATCACACCATCCCAGCCAAGGTTCACAAGGATTATTTCCTAAGTGGCAGTTTTAAATAAGCATATGTCTGTTGTATTCAAAAGAGAGAATTCAGATCCTTTTAACAAGTTAAAATATAAATATCTAAAAAATAGAACCAAGCAACAGATTAAACACAGAAAAAATTTAAGAAAACTTCACAAAAATCAAACGTATAAAAGCAGATCTAATTATTTAAAAGTTTTTAAATATGTATAAAATTCTAAACTATTAATAAATATATCTGATAAATAATGATGATGGTCTCCATATTTCTTTGTTTAATTCTCAGTTTTCTTGCAAGACCTTCTTGAAGTTTGGTTGTAATGGATCATTACGTCCGTAATGTGCTCAATGTTGGAGTGAATTTTGAACAGTTTTTAGGCTGCATACTGTTTTCTTCCAGATAATTTACTGGATTAAAATTAGCAGTGTGAAAAGCTGTAGAGAAATCTAAATGCCTGCCAAATCAAAGAAATAATCACATTTTTATGAATATTTAATATCATAGTCATGGCAAATAAGGCAAGTAATTAGTACTTACCATAAATTTGCAAAGTATTATTTTATGTAAATGTTACATTCTACTAGTTTGATATGAATTATTCATTGTATTAGCAGACGCTGACACAAACCAGCAAACACTAAAATCTATGTGTTATTAGTTTACTTACCTTTAATGAAATTGTTTAGAGTGTATTTTTGTGAGATTACTATTTTTTCCCAAATGGGATGGAAACTAGAAAAAAAAGTCATTTAAAGTCACCTATTGCACATTCCAATATTGGAGAATCTTAAGATGCAAATACACAAAATGCAAGTTCTTTCATGTGTACAGATGAAGAGCTCTCAGCTATGCATCCAATTGCAAAGGCAGCACAGGGGATTACTGTTAATGAAGTATGGTAAAAGATGTTCATAAAAATAATCGATGTGGGAGAAAAATGAACACCTTTAAAGGTACCCCTCACAGTCAAGAGGCAGAGGCCTTAGGTCAGGGAAAGAAATGATGGAAAGAGAATCTAGACTTGACCATAGCACACAATATTCAAATAGCACTTCAGGACAAAAAAGCCCCTGTAGATTATCTCTGGAAGTTGGGTTGTCACCTGCCTTTCAAGGCTTGACTACTGACATTTCTTGATTCTTACAAAAATCAGTTCCTTTCCCTGATTTGTGATTGGCAACTGCTTACCCCTGAAAACATTAATCCTCTTCATGCTTCCAATACTACACTATATTAAATTACCAAACCCACTTTCAACTCTTGTTCCACCTCCCCTTGTTATTAGTAAGATCTCACAGAGAATCACAGAATATCATTTATTGTAACTGGCAAATTTTCACATTCTACTGGTATTTCTTCTTTGAAGGTACCAGTCTAGTGAGTGACTCAACACTAATTCCCCTAACACTCCCCTCTGCAATTACCTCATGATGTGAAAAATAAGCATTTACCTCCCTCATCTATCTTCCCCCTAACAAACTGTTTATAGTGAATGTTTCAAGAATAGCATCTGACTTTTTGATCATAGAAAATGAAACTTCTCCAAACAGTAAGTCTTTAGGTCTTGATAAATAACATACACTGCTGTATACTTCTCAGCTTGCTCTATTACAAACACAAGAAAATTAAAAGCTGCTTACTGTATACATCCTCTCCTTTGGTAAACCCATGTAAATTTTCTGCAGACAATTTTGATCTATTTTAATGCTCATCTATCCTAGTAAAAAATTATTTTATTGCTCAGGAGGCTTTCAGGCTAGCTGGTTTTGGAACCAAATCCTTGCAAAACTTAAGTTCTGGTATTTCATGCATAATAAAAAACCTGCTTTGGTCCTTTTGGATCATGGGTCAATTTTCAGGCACCACAAATTACACTTGAGGTTTACCAAGAGCTACTATAACCTTCAATGCCTACCTCACACTTCTGCTGTTTGGTAGCATCTTAGGGCAATGGGTTTCATGGTATACAGACAAAAGTACTATGTTCTGGTTTATTTTTTCAAATATGATCAAAGAAACAAATAGTTTCCATGGCCTAACAGAACTCTGAATGGTGAAAATGGGAACTATGTACAGTGAAAAGTAGACAGAGCTCAGAGCAGCTGCAGTAGTTGTTTTACTTGTGGTCAGTACATCAGTCTCAGATTCCAGGCTGTTAGAAATAGTTTTCTCTGAGCCATTGGCATCTCTGAATCAGGAATTTGCAAACACAAACAAACATTGGTCTACATTTAATTTATTTGACATAAACAGAGCTTTCCCCATGAAGCCTTAATTCCAAGTTACTGATGCTTTTCACTGGTGGCTTCCTTAATATTGTACCTGAAGTTTTCTAAAGAAAAGGCAAACTTTAGCTTTACCTGATACCACTACAATGCAGGTGTGATTTTGAATCACATCATGCTAAGGCACACAGACACCAAAATATCTCTCTACTTTCTGCTCATTATGAGAACCATCCCATACCCAGAGAACTGAAATGTGATGATTTTAGCTGGGGGAGAAGAGCAGGGTTTAAGGTGCCTATCAGAGTACAGGGAACAGGTTGAAACTAGAGCTCTGGGTGCTCTTATCATACCTCCTCACTTCGAGTCCTGTTTGCATATGTCTTGTGTGAGTGAGGTGGTGTTTTGGAAGCAGGGGAGACATAGAGATGGCTCCTGTAGGAACCTGTTGGAAGCTTCCCCAGCTCTAATCCTGGCCCCGGGGGAAAAAAAAAAGACCTGCAGAGCAGAGGAGAAGTGAGCGATGCCAGAGTGAAGACACCAAGGTCGGTGAGGAAGGAGGAGTAAAGGTGCCCGAGCAGAGATTCCCCCACAGCCCATGTTGAGATGGCAGCTGTACCCCTGCAGCCCATGGAGAAGCACAGTGGAGCAGGCCCTGAAGGAGCACAGTGGGGTAGACGTGGATTTGCAGCCCCTGAAGGATCACGGTGGGCCAACGTGGAGCTGCAGCCTGTGCAGAATCACGGAGAGGGGCAGACATGGAGTTGCAGCCCTGTGTGGAATCACAGAGAGGGTCAGATGTGGGTCTGCAGCCACGTAGGACCCCGTGGCAGAGGAGGTGACTGCTCCCGCAGCAGCCGTGACTCTGTGTGCAGCCCGGGCTGGAGCAGTCTGTGCCTGAGGGACTGCACCTGTGGGAGGGACTCATGTCCCAGGGGTTCCTGAAGGACTCTCCCCCATGAGAGGGACCCCGCGATGGAGCAGGGGAAGAATGTGTGGAGTCCTCCCCCTGAGGAAGAAGGAGCGGCAGAAACACGTGTGGGGAACTGACCCTGGACCCCCCATGCCCCTCTCTGTGCCCTGAGGGGGAGGCGGGGGTGAAGGGATCCAGGACTGGGGAGGAGGGAGGGATGGGGAAAAGTGTTAAGATCTGGTCATGTTTCCTCTTTCTTTTGATAGATTAAATTAATTTTTAATTTTTTTTTTTCATACGAAGTTGGATCCATCTGTTTTGCTTGTACCATAACTGTGGAGTGAAGCCCTCCCTTATCCTTGTCTCAATTCACGAGCCTTTAGGTGGATTTTCTGCCCCTTGTCCCAGGTAGGGGTTAGGGGTGAGTGAGCAGAAACCTGGTTGGTATCAGCTGGGCCTAAAAGTAACATCCCAAGTACTTGGGAAAGTCCATTAAGGTACTGGCAGCCAAGGAACTGGGAGCAAGTGTCAGAAGCACTTACACAGACAACAGTCAGAAGGCATTTTACAGACCACAACTCAGTATCTCCCATTTTAAATAAAAGTTTGCCAGCTGGCAAGTGGGAGAGAAGGAAAGTTCCTGTCCTTGTGGGTGGTTTGGATTTTGCACCACCAAACCTTCAATCTTTACCCTAACAAAACTCTTACCAGCCTTTGGGAGCTGCATGTTTTCCTTTGAAATTACCCTTGTGTAACCCAGCTTCAAATTTATTTCCACCTCCAAGTAAGCAAGTTAGCAAGGTCAGTAGAAAAACAGAAAGGAGCAAATTTAATGAGTAAAGGAGCATGCTCAAGAAAGCCTTCAATCCCTCATGACTTCACCCTTCCTCCTGTTTAGTGTAGGAGTATAGGCTCTCCCTTCCTCCTCTACCTCCCCCTGGCCTTCTCTGCCCTGACCATACCACTGGCACATTTAAAGTGATGGTACAGAAGATACAAGAACACAGCGCAATGGACAGCAAAAATGTGGTTCACATAAATGTTTGTTTTTAGCTTTAATATTTTAAACAAACATTTCCTTCCACTTAGACTCATCCGAATCTGCAATCTCCACCTGGTGTTTTTCAAACCAGATGGAAATGTAAATTATTTAAAATCATGAAATTCCATTAGCAGTTGGGCTTAAGTGCTTAAAAAAAAAAAAAAAAAAAAAAAAAAGTGGAAGGAGGAGAACTTTTCAGGGTGCCAGAAGGCGACTGTGCCACCCCTTCTGTGTGGCTGTGATGATGGCAGACCAGGGCCTGGGAGTGCTCTGCTCCCTGCGTGCCCTGGCTGGGCTCCGAGCAGTGGAGAAGAAGCACTGGATCCAGGCAGCAGCTGAGATTTGCACTGAGCAACACCTGCAGCTCACTCATTCCCACAGCAGAAAAAGTGAGACCCCCGGAGTGCCTGCAAAGCAGAAATCCATCTCACCTTCCAAACTGCTCTAAGCAATACTAACAGCTTTGCTTCTGCTCAATGGGGAGAAAGGATTTTCCCAAAACTTTTTTTTTTTCCTTTGCCTGTAATGAAACTGATAATAATATATATTGAAACTGAATAACTATAATGAAACTGAATAACTGATGCCTATAATGATGTCCATTCCTTCCTTCTTGTAGCATAAAAACCTGGGAGCAAACACCATACAAAGAACACACCTGCATGAACAAATACAGCAAAAAAAAATTAAAAGGACAATGCAGAAGAAAATACAAATTAAATTCATCTTTCTATATGCAGGGTTTTGTGACAATCATTAATAAGAGAAATTACATTTTTAGTCACTTCACACTTTTATTTTGCCTCTTTACTGAGGCTTTGTACATGAGGTAATAAGCAAGCAGCAAGTAGAGACATTGTTTCAGGGTACTCCCAGCTCTCGGGCACATCACAAGGCAGCAGCCTAAGGCCACAAGGAACAAAGGGGCTGGGACATGATGCTCCCGTCTCCCTTCCTGAAGTGAGGTGCATTCTGCCCCCCTCAATACCCTCTGCTGGGCTCCTGATCACCTCATGTAGCAAGAAATCAAGGAGAGACAGCTTCATCATTGGCTGGAGGGCTCTATTCATGCATCCTCAGTATAATTTATTTTTTTTTTTAGTTCTGAATTCTCTATTATTTGCTTGGTTTTCTTTAGTATTTGGCTACGTATATTACGAAAAATCTCTCTATGCTCCACTTTATCACTTAAATTACAATAATCTTAAACTCAGCAGAGGTACAGAGATAATCTACTCACACTCAGTGGCCATCTGTATAGATGCAGTTACAAAATCCTTCATACCCATTCTGCCTCCATTATTGATGCCCAGCTATTCACTAGCATAGTATTCTTACCCAATTATTAACCTCCCAATTTCAGCTGGACAGTAACCACACCTCCAGCTTCAATCACCGTTTCATCGAGCAAAGCAGAGTAGGTAGATTTAAGCTTCATGAACCAAACCCTTCAAAGGAGAGTTTGGTTCTGTAATTCCAAAACTCTATGAGCAATGCTTGGGTGGCAAAGCATGAGAAGAGTTTGGTCCTTCTGAAGGGAATTCACAACTATCAGCACACAGAGTGGGTGATAATGCCTCTCTTAGGTAATGCTTCAGGTCCACTGGAGCACTGACCTAGTGGTAGTGTTCCCCTGAGCTGGCTCAGGTCCCTCCAACAGCTGATTTGGAGAAGAGATCTGAATCTTGGTCTAGTCTACTCTTCTAGTCCAGTCTTAAAAGTATGGAATTTTGTATATCTAATGCCATATGATCAGAGGATACAGCAGATAATTCAGGCTATGGGTGCCAAGTGAGCAGGGACCCAGAGTCCCAAGTTTGGGCTTAGGTTCTGTTGTAGAAGATGGTGGCAATCTCTATCCTTATGGCAATCTGTCCTTATTTACCATTACCTAGTCCAGTATGTGTGTTCTCTGCTGCAAATTTGTACTCTCTGAAATTCAGTGAAACTGTGATTAACACTGACCAGCTCCTAAGTCACATTCAAAGAGTTACTTTTATTTATACATTATGCTTAATGATCACGATGGACATTTTTCTTGCTTAGTTCTTTCACACCAACATTTCTGCAAATCTTTTCATGCTTTTGGTGCTTGGGACAAAGTAACAGAAAAACTTTCCTAGGAAATCTTGTACCTTCCTCTTATCTCTACAATAATGACATTATGCCTAAGGAAAACACACCTGTGAGTCACAGATGTAACTCCCTACAGAGCACTGCCTACCTACAATTCCTAATATTTCATACTATTAGAAAAGGAAGCTCTGTTCATAGGGAAAAATCTTATCAAATGTTATAGCACTAAAAGCACCCAGAAGTGGCAATGTAAGTAACAATCCCAATTTCAGCATCTCCAAGTGAATTTCAGCATTCTGAGCAGCTGCCTCATGGAAAGGAGAAGGCTTGTTGCTTCTCACAGCTCTGCTCTTTTCCTCTCTCTCATTACATCATTTAAATTCTGGCACGTCTTGGCTTTTTCTTTCTCTGTTTCCAAAGAAAGAAGCTAGGGCTTCTGATTAGGATGGAGAAGCAAAGATACAAAAAAATGCATTTTTATAGCAAAGGGAAACCTTTGTGTCAAATCATATTTTAAAAGAAACAGTGTTTTAGGATATAGCTATACTGCATTTGTTGCAGTTTGGTCAAAGAGAACTGCATTCACTGTATGTGTCCTGGGGACAGGATAGCTCTTTTGGTACAGAAAACAGTGGAAATAAATGCCCCAGTGTTTGCTGAGTTCCTCAGAAATGCTTTACAGTCTGCATGGAGCTCTCTTGTTTATGTCTCTAGGAGCATCCAGGCGAGCTAGTCTTAGTCCAGCTAGGATGTGTCTGTCCAATACTGCAGTCAGCTCAGTTGCAGAGGAACTGCAGTGTTGTGTCCTCTCCCTTGCTTCTTCAAGGGACTCTTTGCTGTTAATTTTTCATAAGCTGGCATACCCCACAGGTAGTCCAAAATTATCCTACCTCATGGAAAGAAGACAACAGCCATCTGCACCACAGCAAATAGCATTCAGCATGATAAAGGTCCTAGTTGAGAGCAAGTCTTCCTCTTGATATCACCTAGGACTTTCCCTCTTCCCTTAACAAACCCCAGAGAAGCCATCAGAATAATTCTGAAACTTTCATAACTTTATATCCAGACAAAGCTTCTTTTGTGCTCCCTGTGCAGAACAGGTTGCAGGTTCTGGGTGTACACCCCTTTTGGGGGTAGGAGCTCCAGAAGTGCAGACACTTTTGGCCACAGCCTGGTGAGACAAACTCTACTATGGTTCCTTAGAACATCATCCTGCAGTCTCCTGGGAATAAAAGCAAAAAAGGAGGTCCAGCTGGGTTCATCTGTCTATCTGTGCCATCTTGGACTCAGACCTGCAGAAAAAAAAGACTTCACTGCTTTACGGACATCAGAATAAGGTAGAGATTCACCTCTATCCAGAAAAAATCAGAGGGCAGCTCAAGCTGGACAGGTATTCCTTCTTAAAAAGGTTCAGTTATCAGATCAGATGATGATGTTCAAAATTTCATCCGGACAGATCCTGTAAATCACCAAGAGAAGACATAGCACTCCCTCTCTGTGCACCTTCTTCCATTGCTTCATTGTTCTCATGGTGAAACAGTTTTTCTTTGTGTAGTCTTGGACATAACCTTCCTTGTTTCAGTTTCTGTCCATTGTCCTTGTCCTTCCAGCACACACTGCTGTAAAAGCCTGGCTCCATCTTTTTGATACCCTCCTCATTTGTTCTGGCACATTTTTGTTAGTTTCCACTGAAACCATCTCCTCTCAAGACTGAATAAGCCCACTTCCCTCTGCCTCTCTTCACAGGACAGCTGATCCATCCCTGACAATTTTAGTGGTCCTCTGCTGAATCTTGTCTAGTTTATTTGGTGTCCTACTTGTGTTGGGGAGTGCAAAACCAATTGCTTATCAGAGCCACAAGACAGGTGAGAAGACACCAAAGCAGGCAGACATTCCAAGAACATTCTGTGGTTTTGATTAGGCATTTCCCAGTCCCATTTTGCTTGTTCCAATATTAAATAATAAACAATTGAACTCTGAGGATGTAATACATTACTGCTTGCTGGCTCTCACAAGTATCAATAGCATGTACACTCCTGAGGTATCACAAAGGCAAAATGCAGCAAAACCATTCAGCCCTCCCCTCCTTGTGGCCAATTAGGAACATGCCCATAGCAGTTCCCACCAGTTGGCTGACCACTAAAGCCCATGAACCTCCTGGTCAGCTTTGCTTATCTGACCAATGAATGCAAATTTCCATTTTTTTACCCTGTCTTCTTTTAGCCTTTTCTGTTTGAGGTCTACCAGGTCCTTCCCTTCTCTGTTCCTCTCAGCTGGCCAAACTTTTCATCACCCTTCCTCTCCCATCTTCCATCCTGAGGGTATGGAGTTCCTATGGTAATTCCCATGGTAATTGTAAGCATACTCTTATTCCAGCAGTGATCTTTCTGGATCTGGGGCCACTAGCCACTTTAATTTTGACCAAAAAGCTAATGTTAGGGAGTTCTGTTCTTGACTGGCTCTTGACTATCTCCATTAATAAAAGAGATCACAAATTAAGTGTATACATTCCTAATATAGGTTATATTTTTAAGATAGGTTCAGCACAAGGACACTATGGGTGGATTCGTATTGAGATTAAGACACCTGAATTCAGGTGCTTACAAGTGCAACATTTGGGTTTTTGGGTATTTACCTGCTCTAGGTGATCCTGCTTTGGCAGGGGTGTTGGACTCAATGATCTCTCAAGGTCCCTTCCAACCCCTAGGATTCAATGATTCTATGAATTCTATGATTCTATGAATCACTGACCTAAACTCTCATGACAAAAAAAGGAGATGTAGTTAAGATCATGATCTGCCCACATACAGCTGCTCTGCTTAATAACTCTTCAGGCTCCACTGGCTGTAATGGCATCTGAGACACAAAGCTTTAATGTAGACACTTATATTTATGTGTTTTAGTCACATATCAAATCCTGCCTGAAGGATTCAAAACCAGCTTTATATAACTTGCAGACTTAAGGTCCTGCTGAAGACAGAGGAAAGAAGGACCTACATGAAGTAATTACATTAAGATTTGTGCCAATGCAGGGTCTGAATACCAGACTTTGCTTCCTTAAGATACTCAATGCAACAGCTCAGCTCCATTTAAAAATAATTCTCATAGTTCCCACATGTTTCGCATTGTGCCACAGGGAAACTGAGGCACAGGGTTGCAAAAACCTACCAAGCCTCTCAGGAGATCAGGTTCCCTGCTCCCAAGAGTACACCAGTGAACACAGATCCCAGCCTGGGAGGGGATCAGATTCCTAGTGGAGCAGTGAGTGAGTGACCCCTTCCACCAGGAGTTGTCCAGGAAATGGAGGGAGAAGAGAGCTCCCAGATGGAGGGGCCTGGCTGATGCAGTTGGCTGGGACACTACACCAAGGGAGAGAGGATGGATCCCTTTCAGTAGCCAGTGTGTCATCTCTTTTTGTTTCCCTCTTTGTTTGGATTCAGGACAGTGCAGATCCAGATGAGACTGGGTTCAGAGCCAGTGGACTGCAGCAGTTTCCAGTTAAACAGAAACTGATAAAGTTAGTAAGCAAATCTCTGCAAATGAGAAGAAAAATATTCATGCAATAAAGCTGCATTAAGAAAGAGGAAAGACAAAAAAAAATTCTCTCTGTCTACCACAACCTTTAACTAACTGGAGCCTATTTGAAAAGAAATGCTGCAGCCCCCAGTGCAGGGGTGGAAGAGGCAGGAAAGTTACGTGGGGAGAAGAAGAAATCACTTTATTTCTACTGCGATGCAGTAAGATATAAATACAATCAAAAGGGGTTAATCCAATCCTTTTGTGAAGCACTGAGTCAGAGAACAAGACAAAAACAAATCTGTGATCTGGAACTTCCTGAGCACCCACTCAGGGTGGATTAATGAGGAGTACATGGCTGTGAAATTACGTGCCCTCTGAGTCAGGAAAATGGTCCTAGTGGTGCATGACCTTGAAATGAGGGGAAGCAAACTTCACCTGATCCACAATTATAAAGACCTAAAAGGAGGGGGACTAAGAAGGAGGGAGAACACATTAAGAGCTGGGAAAATGTTTCTGAATATGAAACTAACAAAATACTAAACAAACTCAAGGCCTGAAAGACAAATTAAATGTAGCGTAAAAAATCCAGAAGCTTTAAAGGATACTGGCATTAGTGTTGGAGCATTATAAGGAAAGCTTGTCCTCTTTATTTAGAGGAAGTGGATATTTTGTTGCTGTTGTTATGGACTTAGCGATGTTTGTCTGCCTTCAATTTTCTCTTTGCAATGAAAAATTGTTGTGAGATGATTTCTAGTCTTAGCTGCTTTACATGACAGTATTATCAAGGATTCATCAAGACGCCATCTGTCGAATTTATGAAAAAAAAATGCAAAAACAAAACAGATGAAAAGGAAAGAGCAAGACAGAGACTGGTCCAGGGGACGATAGATGTGGCAGCATGTGCCTCAGTGTGAAAATTACAGCATTTAAATACTGTAGAATAAATTACCGCACAGAAAAATTAGTGATGCTCTCCCACTTCAGATTCTCCCCTTATGATGAGAACATAATGAAATAAATCACAGACCAAATCATTTTTTCCTATGGCTATTATTATATACTAATGAAAAATTAAAATTGGGTAAAGACATAAAACCTGCAATGTAAACTACTGAGTCATTTCTTAGGTACCCCCAGAATGTATGGATGATGTGGAAAGAATAAATTCCTGTCTTTTGTGTATGCAATTGACTGATCTGTTTTTCGTATCTTCTTGCATTGTTATAGCTGGCCTGTGTAGGCTCACATGCGTGCCTGTGACATAGGAAAGATAATGGAAGGGAAAAAAAAAATCTCTGTCTTCATTACAAGGTAGTTGAATTGCATAGCAAAGCAGAGTCAAAGATAAACATATATGCCTAACTAATATGCATTATATACAAAATTCACTGAGTAGCTACTGTTTGCTAAAGAGGTTGACACTTATGTTTACATCTTGTGTATGAAAAATAAATCTGATCAAGTATGTGCTTATTGAAATCAAGCTGTTTGGATTAAATTGGAATCTAAGAGATGAAATACAGTTTGTACTATATGTTAATGCTACAAGTCTAGTTCTTTCCTAGCCTCTCCCTTCCTCTGGCCTTCATCAGGAATGCATTTGAAGTTCTGTGCAAACTTGTGGCAAGCTAGCAGATAAAATATCCCATCAATAGTTTTACAAATCAGCAGATTTTCAACTGGCTTTCCTCAAAAGAAATTTGCCTTTCTCTTTCACTGACTATGTCAAAAGTTATGGAAAGCCAGCCACCAGGCTTTCCCTACAAAAGGAAAAAAAATCAGAGCGTGTTATGTTGTATCTTTTCAAAAATAACTGTATTACTTAATGAAACATTTGAGATCTTTGTGTCCTGAGTCTTAACTGGGAGAAAAAGTATGACAAAGGAAGGCTGGTACTGCTTTTATACCACATTTAGGAAGACATTCACAAGAGTTAACTCTGACTGGCTCCACCAAAACCTCCCACAAAAGTGAATGGCCTACAAGTGGTGACAGATCCAATCATGACTTTTTGCACCTGAGAGAAAGAGCTGGGGAAACTGCCCCTGGGCTCCTTTAAAGACCTCCCTAAACTATTCTGCTTTGCAGGACAGCTGATAACCATTTTCCACTAATTGCACTCATTTCCACCAGTCCCAATTTCTAAACTAACAAGTAGAGAAAGACCATATCTAGCAGTCCATCAAAGAGTCCTCAAGCACACTGTCCTTCAATTCAGATGACTGTATGTGATGCATGGAGAAGGCAACCTACCAAAATCGTCAGCTGACTTGAAAAGAACCCAGAATAACCATTAATTTTAATTTAATTGAATAGGGATGATCATCCTGATGCACTGCTAATTAAATGACACCAAACCTGATAAAAGCAAACTGTGTATATATCTTAATGGCACAGAGCAAAGCCGAACTACTTACAAGGTCTAAATTCTATGTCCTTCCAAATCTACAGAAGGGTTTCTAGCTAAAGATCATTGTATCATGCACTGTAGTCTAAGAGACTGCACTGGGGAGAGTTTATAGGTTTTGTTCTGAAAATACATGCCCACTTATTTAAATTTACTCACGAGACTGAGCTCACCATTTGCTGTTGTGCTTGACCCAGCTGTAAGGGCAAGCATATACTGATTCCTCTGAAAGATAGACCATAAAATTTACATTCTGCAAACTTAAAAAAAAAAATAAACTATGCAAATATTGCTATAATGATACCATGCTTTAATGACCAATTATTTAATTACATGAGTATCAGTATTTGGTTGACAACTGTGATGTAACTAAAAGCAAAAGAAGAGGTAGATATATTTTTGGGGGGAGCTTAGTAAAAGTCTTCTCTGAAGTCTTTTCTTTTGAATATATTAAAGTATCTGAACATTAAAAGAAGTCAGGAGAATGATTTTCAGACAAAAACTGTATAAATCTGCAGGACTTTGCTCCTGGCTTAAAATAAGATTGGTATGTGAGTAACAGACCTGGTGCCCTTTATGTAGGAGACTTCATGTAAATGCAGCAATCTGTAATCTTGCTTGTGAATATCAACAGAGAATACACCCACAGCATTCAAGTATAGTCCATTAACCTCTATGATATGACCAAACATTTAGATAACAATTGCACCATAGTAAATGGAAAACAAAAATACTTGTTGAGAGAGATTTTTGATCCTCACTTCACTGCACCTCCAGAAACTGTTCAGAAGCAAAACTGGCACCAACAAACCACCACTGTCCCCTGCAATTGGTTTTTAAGAATCTGACTGCCTTGTTTGGAAACCTGGCCATTTCTTCTGCTCTTTATTTTCTCAGATGCCAGGGAAAAAACCTATGCAAGGACTCCTTCACACTGAAATAACTTCTTTGAGTTTCAAGGGAGTGGGATTTTTCACACAGGTGCAGAGCTCTGCACCAAAGGGATGTCCAGCCTGATTCCTGCTATCACTGCATCATTTAAGTATTTCACCTATGCCAAACCATTGTTGCTGCATTGTTTAACAAAAAGCAACAGTCACAAGCTGTAATAATCAGAGACAACAAAAATTGTCAGGCAAGTATGGGAGGTCTCGTTGCATCAGGAGCAGTGAATTCTTTGTAACTCAATTTAATTTACTGGGTTCAGAGGCAGTTGTTTTGCTGGCAGCAGATTTACCACGGGAGCTGGCTCTGCTTGAGCCTCTGGCCCCATCTTTGAGAAATCAAGAGCCCTTTTGCCACTCTTCACCTGTCCTGAATTGCTGGGGCCCTGAGAGGAGAATTATGCCAGGGCAGGGCTGTGTGGGAGAACAGAAAAACACATTCCATTAAATTAGTTACTCAAGTGTGTAACACCACCGCACACGGGAGTCAATTACCCTGATAGCCTGGCTCTGCCCCACTCCCTATAACCATATGACTGAAGATCCATTGTGTAATAATAGCCTGCAATAAGGTGTCAAGAAAGGACATTAGGGGTCTCTGAAGCAATGAGCATTAACTGGGTGCAATATTTTCCCAGGTTCATTTTCCTGGGATAATCTTTGAACTATTCAAATACATGAACTCTCACATGAAGTGGATATCCCTCCATTTGCACAGGCTTGGGTGCTGACAATAGGCTGGAAATACATGGGAAGCTGCTTTATTTTAAATAACTGTTCCATAAAATAAATAGTAAGCACACAGCTCAGCATTTCAAGAGCCATAAAATAAATCATCATCAAAAAAACCTTATTTTATGAACCCATAAATCTCCTGAAAATAAACGTTTTCTTCATCTTCCCGTGTTTTAATAAAAAATTCCTTTTTTTACCCACTCAATTACAATATCACTATCAGTTCAAATTACAGGTCAAAGATACGGGGCTTAATGTATGTACAGCCAGTTCTCTTCTCCTAATAACCTGTCATTCCCAGGATTTGAATGTCAGAAGAGAGCCTGCTGCAGTAATGCTACTCGGCAGCACGGTGATGAAAACTTTGGACAAATCATGAAGAACATTCCAGATCCAAATCATCAGAAGGTTACTGGGGAGAGCCTTTCATCCCGTTCTGACCCCTTGATCTGACAAGTGACACCTACAAAATGAACAGCTCTCCAGCTTAAATTGTTTAACTGTAGCCTGATCAGTTTTATTATCTTGCTAATCCGGATATCAGCCGTTTCATCAGAATGGAAGATATGCATATCATGAATTATTTTGACACCAAGACCTTTTAATTTTTGCCAGCAATATTTCACTACACCAATCAGGGCCTGCAGTCAGTGATGCTGCTCGCCTCCTGGGATGTCAGAGGACAGTGCACTCCTGACAGCACCAAATCATCTGGGAGCTGTAACGAGCTATTGCTGCAATTATTATTATCTCCTGTAGTCATGCATTTCATTACGATGCGGGCAGACAGAGGTTTCAGTTTGGGGCCAGTCTTATTTAGGAATCTCTGCCATTTTATGGGCTGGAGGGCTCTGCAGGGTAATTTCTTTTCTCCTCAGTAGACAAGGATAGGTGAATTTCTAATAAAAACAAAACACTAGCCTAGGTACTGTAGGAAGAGGGAGCACAATACAGTACATTAACCAGCAGTGAAACAGCTTAAATGGACCACTTGTAGTTTATGAAAGCAGTGGTTAATCAGCAATATGGTTTGCTGCAGAGAGAAATAAAGAACAGTTTATCTTTAAATACATATATATTATCCTTTTTCCAAACTACCCACTGCTAAGCTTTTTTTGTAGGCTAGCACTAAATTCTAAGTTCTATGGTTGTTACAGAATTTTTTTTCTGCTGCTTCATAAAAGTAGTTAAGAAGAGATGAAGAAAAATGCCTGTTTTGTATCCCTAACCAACTCAGGGGATGATACTGCAAAACCTGTGTGTGCAAACAAACATGCTGGAAAAAAAGAGGAAAGGAGGACTCCCAACTAAAAGCCAGTACTGATAAACATTGAAAGATGGACACTCACAGGCAGAGTATGCCACAAACCCTTCCTGGAGAAACAACCAACAGTCACCATTTTACCTCTTCTTTTACATCCAAGGTTAAATGGTGGCCCAAAAGAGGTTGTCCTGCCAGCCATGTGTTGAATGGCCTTGGAGGGTATTGCCAGCTTTCACAAGCACTATAAAAGATAACAAAATGCTCATCATTAAAGATGTACATTGATGCAAACGCAATATTGTGCAAAATACCCAACACTTTCTCCCCCTGTTTTCCATCTCTCCTTGCTGTTCAGTTTTATTCTGAACATTGTTCATGTGCTAACATGTCCCTCATACCATATTTTCATTCTTAGCCTTCTCTTGCCACACTCAGTTGATTTCAAGGCATTTTCTACTTTCTTTCTCTTCAGGATTTACTTTCTTCCTTGGCTCCCTCTCTCCTTTGCAAGCTTGCTCCTCTTTTTCTCAACATTTAATCTACAAACTACTTGATTTCATAATAGAAAAATAAGCACTATCAAAAACCAGGGATAGAATCCTCCAGTTTCCATTCTCCTGTGTTTCCAGCAATGCTATGTAATACAAGGAGTTAAAAAAAAAAAGAAAAGTTTTTACTAAATATGAGGGGGAAAGACAAGCATTTGACTATCTGTGTACACATAATGAAACACAGGAAAGTCAACCGCACATTAAGAGTGTCTAAAATTAAGTTCCTACTGATAGAACAACAAATTGCTAAGATGTATCTATATATACATATAAAACATTTGAGGAGGATAATTTAAATGTCAGCAATGAAAGAACCACTTCACAACACTTTTCCCTCTGAAAACCATATTACGTCTTCTTCTATCTTGAAGTATTAAATTATGCACTTTCTACAGTCAGCAATCCCCTCCACATGTATACAATTTTGACAGCAAGACAGACTAAGTTCTGAATATTAAAATTAAAGTAACATATCCTGCCTCATCACTTGTGTAAAGACAGCTGATATTGCCTGAGAGTTTGGCACCAGAGGCCAAGCACCATATTTTCAACCACCCACACAAAAACCCTTTCAGTACAATCACTAGAACTTGACTGTGAAATTTCCAGACATTGATGGCTAGCAAAGACTAATAGCAATGCTCCTGTGATGGACTCCTGTCATGAAAAAGCAGCTCTTCAGCTTTTTTTTATCCCATCTGTGTGATGCAAAGAGAGCAGGAAGGCTTTGCCTCAGCAAAGATAGGACAGTGTGTCCAAAAAGGAGCAGAGCAGCACACCAGGGTCTGTGGTGTTGTATTTATTTACAGGTGCCATTCAGTTTTACACAGCTTCCATGTTAATTAAGGGCTGATGATCATAGAATCATAGAATCATAGAATTGGCTGGGTTGGAAGGGACTTCAGAGATCATTGAGTCCAACCCATGAACCACCGTTGCGGTTGCTAGACCATGGCACTGAGTGCCACATCCAGTCTCTTTTTAAATATCTCTAGGGACGGAGAATCCACCACTTCAGTGGGCAGCCCATTCCAATGCTTGATCACTCTCTCTGTAAAGAAATTCTTTCTAATATCTAACCCAAACTTCCCCTGGCACAACTTAAGACCATGCCCTCTTGTCTTGTTGAAAGTCATTTGGCGAAAGAGCCCAACCCCCCCCGGCTACACCCTCCTTTCAGGTAGTTGTAGAGAGCGATGAGGTTTCCCCTGAGCCGCCTCTTCTTTAGGCTGAACAACCCCAGCTCTCTCAGCCTCTCCTCATAGGGTCTGTGCTTGAGTCCCTTCACCAGCCTGGCTGCCCTCCTTTGGACCTGCTCCAGGACCTCGATATCTTTCCTGAACTGATCCTGATCCTGCAGACTCTTACACATGTGACCAGTTCCATCAGAGTCACAGGGACGTGCATGAATTAAGATTCCTCTAACACCACAGTCAACTACTAAACCATGTCCTTCAGGACCAGGTCCAAAAGCTTTTTAAATACCTCCAAGGATGGTGACTCCACCACAGTCCTGGGCCATCCCAATGCCTGATAACCCTCTCAGTGAAAAAATATTTCCTAACATCCAGCCTAAGGGACTAACATCTAACTCCTAGCCTAACATCTAACTCCAAGGGACTCAATCTGGCAATCCACTCTCGTGGTATGCAGCTGTGGAGTAGGAGGTCTGGGTCACATCTCCAAGCTGGTTAACATGGTTTAACACAGAATAGCACCAGTTTAAGGTGCTGACATGAAGTCACTGCAGGTTGCCTCATTGCCTGAGGATCATGGTGCTCCCTGCCCTGAAGAAGGTGGCACATGGGTGACTTGGAGCTGTGGGTATTAGTGCTGTGGGTCAAGATCAGTAACCACTAGCTAGGAATTTTAAATGGCAGGGATCCCTGCCCTGCTTCTCTCTTCAATCACAAGTTCCACTAGAGACTTCAGAAAACAGCTATAGTTACTGCTCTTTTTGCCTGTCTTTAACACCTGAGTTTAACACTAACTGTGGCTGTTGCAAGGAACAGGTGAAGACATTTATCAAGAGAGCTTAGCTCAAAATCAGGCTGGAATTTTCTGGATGTTCACAACTTTTTCTGAGCTTCCATGGAAGCTGTTGCTGGTGAGAGGAAAAACTCCTGCCAGGTCCTTGAGCCTGGAGCAGGCTACCTGCTCCACAAGCCTTCTGGAGTCAGGGAAGATGACAGGGGGCCAAGTGACAACATTCTGGAGTTACTCTGCTGAGGATCACACCAGACATGGCTCTGCTGACCTGAAGCTTGGAGTGAGGTGGCTTTGTCAGGCTGCTCCTGTTTGAGAATGGGAGGGAAGGCACAAGATTTACTTCAAATAACTGTAAAATTTTAATGCAAAAGAAACAAAATTTTGGAGAATTACTAATTTAGAAAAGTTTAAAAGGCTCCCCCACTCTCACCTTACACCCTAATACTGCTTTCAATGCCCCTTATTTTATTTATTTTATAATTATTTTTATTCTCTTTGGGCCAATGCATGTTTTCCTTAGTGTCTGTGAAATCCCTTTGGAAAATCAGATGAAAACTACTGTCATAGAATAATAAAATGGTTAGGACTGGAGGGGATCTTAAAGATCATCCAGTTCCAAACCCTCTGCCATAAGCAGGGACATCTCGACCAGACCAGCTTGCTCAAAGCCCCATCCAACCTGGCCTTGAACACTTCCAGGGAGGGCACAGCCCCAGCTCCTCTGGGCAGCCTGTGCCAGTGTCTCACCCATACAGGGTTACAGATTTCAACTGGCACCTTCCTTAAGATGCTTTTGAGTTCTACCTTATTGTCATTAAAAAATTCAGGCAATGTGCAAGACATATTCAGACAATATGCAATGATAATGTCAATGTAATATTATGCAATCATAATATCAAAATATTATGTAATGATAACATGAAAACCACTTGTATTTCTAGTGTGCAAAGGGTGCTTTTTTCCTTTACAGACACAAATACCTGACTATGAGCAAGTTAGACAACAGACTATAATCACTTGAGTTGATCCCTGTAATATTTTCAGACAATCAGTCCCAGAAATTTCAGAATCATCTTGGGCCATATTTGACAACATCCACCCAAATGGAACAGTGTTGCTAACTGATCTAACCCAGATCAGATTTCTTATATTTCCCATGGCTTTCAGCATGTATTAGAATGTTGTTCAATCCTGTAGTAGGTCTTGTTTCTTATTTAAGTATTATGTTGCCTTAGTAACACCTTAGCTTGTTTTATTTACCTGTAGAGAGTTTGAGCCAAGCCCTCTGTACTACTGTCTAAAGAATGTTCTAGTTTATAACATCAGAATTATAGCTTTTTTTTTTTCTCAGCAGTAGAACAGATTTGCACTAAAATAAACAGAGAACTTCATTACCATTAACATGTGTACAGACTTAGCCTTTTCTTTTTTAAGAAATCAAGCGTGACAGCTTCTTTACAATACGTCTTAAAACAGAGAACCTCTTCCATCTGAATCTTGATGATTAGCTGCAGTGCAACATTGCGGGCACAAAATACAGTGTGTCAGCATTTGCCTTCTCTGCTTATGGCTGCATTTAGGCATCTAAGTGATTCAACAATAATTAAGCAGAAAAACTGGAGGAACTTGTAAAAACCTGGCTCTCAACAGCCTGTCAAAAGCCATACCCTTAAATTCAGACCAGGAATTCAACAATTCATAGCTCTCATGTTTAAGCTTAAGCCATTAATTCATTCATCAGTGTAACTCATGTAAAATCTTTTTCCTGCTCCCTTTGTCTTCCTGTAGTGTATTGTAACTTTTATTCTTACCATGCTAAAATGTTGAGGATACATAAGAGTGTACAGCAGTAAGAGCATTTTTTACTTGCATACTGGTAACTTCATGTCCACCCAGGGAGTGGAATGAAACCTGCTTCTCCCTTTGGTTAATTTAATATGGAGACTGTAAAATATTCCACACTTTATATCACATATAAAAGTAATAAAACAAATTTAGAGAAAGGTTTCATAGCTCATCTATCACATGGACATGATCACCAGTTTTGAAAGCAGAGGCAGAAATCTGCAGTTGCAGAGCGACCTGACAGAGGTTGGACCGAAGTTTTCGTATGTAGTACCTGGCAGCAGGATCCCAAGCCCACATCACCCTTACATCTAAAAAAGGGGGTTAAGCCCTGTGCCAAGGAGCCTCACAGCATTTCAGGAGGCACCTGCTGTTACAGCAGAGAAGGAGCCAAGAGTTGCCAAAAACACTCTTGCTGGATCCTTGTTGTGCCAAGGTAGGGGCTGGGGATGGAGCAGCTCTGTCAGTCATGCCAGGAAGGGAATTGCTCTCAGCATCTAGGGAAGAGCTGCAGGAGATGAGGAGCCATTCAGCTCCAAAAGCTAGGTGCTCTGGAGTAACATCCTCAACAGGAGGCTTTAGGGGTAAAATCTTGGAGATTTAAAGCAAGATTCAGGAATAATTAAGTGATTGGTATCACATTTGGACCTGATGTCTGCACAAAAATGATCTGACTTAAAACCATTGAGTTCTTACATTTCCTATTAACATCAAAAGGTATAGTGGTTTTATTATGGAAGAGGAAAATTTGGAATGTGAAATTAGGCAGGATATTTGAAAACGCTGGCCTATAAACTTTGTGTGTATTGCCAGTCTAAACTCAGCTCCTAAATATTTAAAATCTTGTTTCTTTTTTATTGGACATCATTTTGTGATTAGGAAAAAGAAGAATGGAAATAAAACCTCTTAATTTTGCTCATAGGATTTGTTCAGATGGCTCCATGAGATCAAAGTTAGATCCATAAATTAAATTAAACTACACAAATAAGTGTTCTTTAGGCTTGGAAAGAA